>NW_024070205.1:26444055-26647504 GCF_014754425.2 Oryx dammah
CCCCTGGACGAGGGAATGGCAACCCACTAGAGGGTCCTTGCCTGGGACATTCCGTGGACAGAGGAGCCTGGTGGGCTAGAGTCCGTGGGGTTCCAAAGAGCGGGACATGTCTAAGTGACTAAGCCAACACACGCCAACATGTCCTCACTTGACCTGGCCCATTTCCACGCTGACACACACACGCACGCACACACACACACACACAAAGAATTGTTCCACACAGAATAAAGAAACTCTGAGAATAGTCATGTTTTGTACCGTGGACAACACTGTGCCATGTTCTCCTTTTTTAATAAGTGACTTGAGATCATTGAGGCCTGAACTGAACACAGAATATTATGGCAGGGAGAACAGCATTAGATTTTCCACGAGTCTTTCATTAATTCATTTTTATTGGTATAGATTTGCTTTATAAGTTCCTAGTATTTCCTAGTATTTTCTGGCTCAACCCCATTATTAATAAGTGAAATGTGTGCTTTTTTTCACTCTCATTTTCGATTTCCTTTCTGTTTGGTGACCTGAGTTATCTCATTATTCTTGACAAGTTCAGTTTCAAAAATTTGTTTGTGTAACAGCGAAATCTTTCTGTGTTGGGATATAGCCTCTTAACATATTGCCATAGTTTCAGGTCGAGAGCCAAGGGATTCAGTATAGATAACCCACGTAGCCTTTCTCCCCAGATGAGCCCTCCAATCCTGGCTGGCACAAACCATTGAGCAGAACTCTATGAGCTATATGATAAGTTCCCGTTGTTTATCCTGTCTAAACACAGTGGTGTGTCCATGACTTCCCTTGAGGCCCAACCATTCCTCTTACACAGACACACACCCCACTAACACACACATACACCCACAAACACACACAGAACTCATGATTTCATTTTCTAAGTCATGACTGTTTCTGTTCCTGCAAGTAAGTTCATTTATGATAAAAATTAATGAACATTCACACTGCAAGTTTTAAGCCATACTCTAGAATAAAAGTCACGGACTCAAATCAATTATATTAAAAGGAAAAGGAAGTTAACAACTGACACCTTTTTATTTAAATGTAATATGTCTCACAAATGTGGGCATAAATGGAACTTACCTCAGCATAATGAAAGAAATATAAGTCAGATCCATAGCAAATATCATTCTTCATGGTGGAAAACTGGCAGCATTTCCTCAAATATCAGAAATTAGGCAAGGATATGCACTCTCACCATATTATTTGACATAGTTTTGGCTATGGCAGTCAGAGACGAAAAATAAATCCAGTTTGTAAAAGACAGAGTAAAACTCTCACTGTTTGTAAATGACATAGTATATTCATACTCACTCGTAAGGATTCTACCAGAAAACAAGTAGAACTCATCAGGGAATTTGGAAAAACTCGAGAATACAAAATTAATACACAGAAATCTGTTGCATTCCTATACATTAACCATTGAATATCAGGGAAACAAATTATGGAATTGACCCCATTTAGCATTGCATAAATATATCTGGGAATAAACCTATATAAGAAGGCAAAAGTTCTGTACTCAGAAAACTATAAGATACTGATGAAAGATGTCAAAGATAACACGCACAGATGCAGATAGACCATGGACTTTTTATGGAAGCGTGAATATTGTCAAATGATTATGCTACTCAAAGAAACCTATAGATTCAGTGCAATTCCTATCAAATTACCAATCATATATTTCACAGAATTAGAAACAAAAATTTTACAATTTGTATGGAAACAAAAAGGCCATGAATACCCATAGCAACCTTGAGAAAGAAAAATGGAGATGTACGCATCTGGCTCCTTGACTTCAGACTTTACAACAAAGCTACAGTAATTAAAATGTTGTAGCACTGACCCAAAGAAAGAAATATAACACAGTGAAGCAGTATAGATAGTCCAGTGACAAACCCATGCATCAGTGGTCACCTAATCTATGTCAAAGAAGGCAAGAATATACAATGGAATAAAAGACATTCTCTTCAATAAGTGTGCTGGGAAAATTGGACAGCATAAAAAGAATAAAATTTAAGCATGCACTAACATCAAACACAATAATAAACTCAAAATGGATTAAAGAACTAAATGTTAAGTCCAAAGTATTAAGGCCAAAACCGTTTGTTGTTCAGTCGTGCCCAAATCTTTGTGATCCGTGGACTGCAGCACAGCAGGCTCCTTTGTCTATGGAGTTTCCCAGGCAAGAATACTGGAGTGGGTTGCCATTTCCTTCCCCAGGGGATCTTCCTGACCCAGAGATCAAACCTGCGTTTTCTGCATTACAGGCAGATTTTTTTACCAGCTACCAGGGAAGCCTAGATACTATAAATGTAATTCTGGCTACTATAAAACTCTTGGAGGAAAACAGCAGAACACCCTCTGACACAGATAGTAGCAAGATCTTTTTGGATTCACTTGGTGAGTAATGAAAGTAAAAACAAAAATAAACAAATGGAACCTAATTAAACTTAAAAGTTCTGGCAAAAAAAAAAAAAAAAAGTTCTGGCACAGCAAGGGAACCAAAGCAGAAAGATAATGCACAGAATGGGAGAAGATGTTTTCAAATGAAGTAACTAGCAGAGGATTAATCTCCAAAATGTACAAAAAGCTCATGCAACTCAACATATGTATATTAAAAAAAAAAAAAGATGAAGTACTCAATCATAAAATGGGCAGAAGATCTAAATAGACATTTCTTCAAAGATGACATATAAATGGCCAAAAAGGACATGAAAAGATGCTCAAAATCACTAATTACTGAAGAAATGCAAACCAAAACTACAATGAGGTATCACCTCACATCATCAGAATACCATCATAAAAATATCTACAGGTATAAATGCTAGAGAGGTATGAATTAAAAGGAACCCTCCTACACTGTTGGTGGGAATGTAAATTGGTTTAATTACTATAGAGAACAGTATGGCTGTTCCTTGAAAAGCTCAAAATAAAGCTACTATATGATCCAGCAATCTCCCTGAACGTATACTGGAGAAAACTATTACATAATCCACCACAATATTCATTGTAGCACTGTTTTCCAAAGCCAAGACACAGAAGCAACCTAAGTGTTCATCAACAGGGGAATAGATAAAGAAGATGTGGTACATATACACAATGAAATGTTAGTCAGTTATAAAAAAGAATGATATAATGCCAGTTGCAGCAACTTGGATGGATCCAGATATTGTCATGCTGAGTAAGCCAGATAAAAAGACAAATGTCATATGATACTGCCTATATGTGGGACCTTTTAAAAATGGTACAAGTGAACTTATTTACAAAACAGAAATAGAGTCACAGATCTAGAAAAAATATATAGTTAACAGAAGGAACAGGAAAAGAATAACAATTGGGATTGGGAGAGAACAAGATGGCAGAGGAGTAGGTGGACATGGAGTACATCTCTCTACACGGATACATCAAGAATACACCTTCAGACACAGAAGTGCATGCAGAACACCAGCTGAGAGCGAACAGGAGTACCTGATCAGAGGAAAAGAATATATGCTGCTGCTGCTGCTGCTAAGTCGCTTCAGTCGTGTCCGACTCTGTGCAACCCCATAGACGGCAGCCCACCAGGCTCCCAAGTCCCTGGGATTCTCCAGGCAAGAACACTGGAGTGGGTTGCCATTTCCTTCTCCAATGCATGGAAGTGAAAAGTGAAAGTGAAGTCGCTCAGTCATACCTGACTCTTAGCAAGAACGATGCAAAACTCGGTAGGATGAAGGAACTAGGGGGAAAAACAAGAGTGTTAGTAGGACTGGACCTGCCCTCGGCAGGTGGGGGAACTGAAGCAGGATAATGCCCACATCAGGGCAATTGTCTGAGTCAGAGAAGAAACATTTAAGGCTGGGAGTGAAACAGTTGATCTGTGGCAGCCTAAATGGAATGAGAGTCAAACAGTCCTTGCCACAGCCATGCATACCCCAGACAGGGACGCCAGTCTCCTAGAAGGCATGGTGGCTGGGAGCTGGAGTTTAGGGATTATGGAACAATAGCAAGGCAAGGGCTGCTGTTGACTGTGGAGAGGTAGGTCGAGGGGCTGTGAGGGAGGAGATTGTGGTGGAAAATCCCTTGTAGGAAAGCCAGGCAGCCTTGGAAGCAAGGCAATACTGCTGAGTCATGTGTAGGGGGTGGAGCCATCAGCAACCGGAGTTGAACAATAGAGAGGCTGGCCCATCAAATGCCTGACGCACTGAACTACAGAGCAGGACCCCACCCAAGGTGCCCCATTAAGTGCTTGATCTGAGTGCCTGAACAGATAACAGAGCTACAGAGAAAGACTGGCTAAAGAGGCCTTCTGATCACCAGCTACAAAAGGCTTGAAAAAGACTCTGATAGGGCCATAACTCCTGCAGAGAAGGCAATCTGCATCCCTGCATATTTGACACCGACAGGGTCCCTGCAAGCCAAGCAGCTGCAGTCCCTTCATGCTCAACTCTCACTGGGGCAAAGCTGTCAAAAGCAAAAAAATCTTGCATTTATGAATGTGGGGTCACTTTGATGGTGTCCAGCTCTTTGCGACTTTGTAGGCTGTGGCCTACAAGGCTTCTCTGTCAGGGGGGTTCTCCAGGCAAGAATCCTGGAGTGTATGGGCCAATACTGGTTGTCATAGCCTTCTAGAGCACTATATTTCCTGCTTCCCTAGCCGCCAACTCCCCTGAGTACCTGGTGCTGCCAGAACCCATGTGACCCAAGAAGCTGTGCCACCTCCACACCTGGCCCACACAGAGGTAAACCCAAGTCCTCCAGGGCAGGCTCAGGAGCCAACCCACATGCAGAGGTGGAAATAAAACCACAATTGAAACCCAGGGGCAGTGTGGCTAAGGAAGAAGATCT
Organism: Oryx dammah; assembly: GCF_014754425.2. Classification (NCBI taxonomy): domain Eukaryota; kingdom Metazoa; phylum Chordata; class Mammalia; order Artiodactyla; family Bovidae; genus Oryx; species Oryx dammah. The sequence continues at coordinate 26,448,886 of NW_024070205.1, forward strand.
AAAACCTTCCCACCAGCTATGCAAGTTCAGTTCAGTTCAGTTGCTCAGTCGTGTCCGACTGTTTGCGATCCCATGAATCGCAGCACACCAGGCCTCCTTGTCTATCACCAACACCCGGAGTTCACTCAGACTCATGGCCATCGAGTCAGTGATGCCATCCAGCCACCTCATCCTCGGTCATCCCCTTCTCCTCCTGCCCCCAATCCCTCCCAGCATCAGAGTCTTTTCCAATGAGTCAACTCTTCCCATGAGGTGGCCAAAGTACTGGAGTTTCAGCTTTAGCATCATTCCTTCCAAAGAAATCCCAGGGCTGATCTCCTTCAGAATGGACTGGTTGGATCTCCTTGCAGTCCAAGGGACTCTCAAGAGTCTTCTCCAACACCACAGTTCAAAAGCATCAATTCTTCAGTGCTCAGCCTTCTTCACAGTCCAACTCTCACATCCATACATGACCACAGGAAAAACCAGCTATGCAAGCTGCAGATTAAATCCACATGATAAACTAGGCAGACTCTGTCTATGGAATGTATAAAAGGACATTGAGAGCTCCTGCAAGAGAAAACACACTACTTCTGATAGCTGTGGACATGGGAGGCAAGAACACACAGGAATAGAACCAGATTAGAATTTGAGCTGCCCCCACAGCAGGTCCAGAGAATAGCACAGTGTTGGAGGGCATCCTAGGAAGTTAAGGTGGACTGTGACTCCCAGTGAGGGAAAGGACTCTGACAGCAGTGACTCAAGAAAAACCCTTATTATTCTTAAGTTTTGACTTGTTCTGTAGATTCTTTTGGACTTTTTTCTTTTTCTTTTTTTTTTTTCGTTTATCCTTTTTTCCCTGCTCTCTGATGTAGTTGTCCATTTTCTTGGCATTATGGAATCTAATTAAGCTTTTGAGCTTTTTTTTTTCTTTTCTTTTCTCAGTCACATTTTTAAATTGTTATTATAAACCTCTACCTCTACGTTGGGCTCTTGCAGTTCTGTGGAGTTTTTCTTTTTTTCATGTTTTTCTTTCTCTTCCTTTTTCTTTTCTCTTTTTAATAATTTATTTTTTAAAACCTATTACATTTTTTCCATATTTATTCTTTTGTTTGCCTTTCCTACTATTTTCCCCTTTCAGGTAACCTTTAATGTATATAAATCTTCATCTACCTCTAATTAACTTTACATGTCTAATCTTTATTTCTTTACTTTTCTTTTCCTCTCAACATGTTTGTTAGTTTTGTTTTCATTGCTTTATTCCCCACTTGGCATCTCACTTCAGTTTTGTTTTCCAGTTCATGCTTTAGTTAGTTTTGTTCTTAAATGGTAAATATAATTTTTTATTTCCTTTGTCCACTGGGTCAATCTACTGTACTTTATTTTTGTTGGACTGTTTTGACTTTGCTATAAGTGTATATGCATATGTGTATATTCCATTATTTTAATTATTATGTGCCTGGTTTTGTAACTGCCATTTGTCTGGGGTTCATCTTTGTCTTCTCTTTTTTGGTTATTTGTTTTAATTTCACTAAATGCCATAACAAACCACTTGTGAAATCTTCATTCCTGAACAGAAATCTAGCCCTGAGCCTTTAGAGTGGAAGCACTCACTCCAAGACCCTAGACTACCAGAGAACTAACCCTAGGGAGTATCAAATAGTGAGAACTCACACAAAGGAAACCACTTGAATACAACACCCTGTATCCAAGCACCCAACCACCAGTAGCACACTGTGCATGACACCTTATCTAAACAACAAACAAAGCAAAAATACAAACCAAATCATCAGCAGACAGGATAACCACCTCACTCAGCCTTGCCAATCAGAGGAAAAACAAAGAAACATACAAAAAAAAAAAAAAACTCAGCACAAATCTCACTCTATACAAAGCTTGTACAAACCACTGGACCAAACTTAAGAGAGCCGAAACCAAATGGAAGAAAGAATTCAAACTCTGAAGCCTGGGAAAAGGAGACTTTAAACACAGTAACTTTAAAAAAATAATAATGAAGAAAAGGCAGAGAAATACTACACAAATGAAGGAACAAACTAGAAACACAGGATTGGGAGCTTGTATACACCCATGGTGGATTCATGTCAATGTATGGCGAAACCAATACAGTATTGTAAAGTAAAATAAAGTAAAAATAAAATTTAAAAAGGAAAAGAAAAGAAAAGAAAAAATACAGACAACCCCCCCCAAAAAAAAAGAAACAGAAATCCAAATAATGAAGGGGAAATAGGCAAATTACTGAAAAAGAATTCAGAATAATGAGAGTAAAGATGATCAAAAACCTTGAAAGTAAAATGGAGAGAATGCAAGAATCAATTAGCAAAGATCTAGAAGAATTAAAAACTAAGCATGCAGAGACAAACACAATTACTGAAGATAAAAATACTCTAGAAGGAATCAATAGAATATCTGAAGCAGAAGAACAAATCAGTGAGCTGGAAGATAAAATGGTGGAAATAACTTCTGAAGAGCAGAATAAAGTAAAAAGAATGAAAACAACTGAGAATAGTCTCAGAGACCTCTGGGACAATATCAAATGCACCAACATTCAAATTATAGGGGTTCCAGAAAAAGAAAAAATAAATAAAAGGTATGAAAAGTTTATGAAGATATTATAGTTGAAAATTTCCCCAAAATGGAAAAGGAAATAGTCAATCAAATCCAAGAGGCACAAAGAGTTTCATACAGGATAAACCAAAGGAGAAACACACCAAGACATATACTAATCAAACTAACAAAGACTAAACACAAAGAAAGAATATTAAAAGCAGCAAAGGAAAAGCAACAAGTAACATACAAGGGAAACTCCATATGTTTAACAGTTGTTCTTTCATCAGAAACTCTGCAGGCCAGAAGGGAATGGCAGGATATATTTAAAGTACTGAAAGGGAAAAATATACAACCAAGATTACACTACCCAGCAAGGCTCTCACTCAAAATTGATGGAGAAATAAAATTTTTTTCAGAAAAACAAAAGTGAAGAGAATTCAGTACCACCAAACCAGCTTTACAACACATGCTTAAAGGGGCTTATATAGTCAAGAAAAACAAGAGAAGAAAACAAAATCTACAAAATCAATCCCAAGCAATTAAGAAAATGGCAATAGGAACATATATATCAGTAATTACTGTAAATGTAAATGGATTAAATTCTCCAACCAAAACACAGACTGGCTGAATGGATACAAAAACAAGATCCATATATATGTTGTCTGTAAGAAACCCACTTCAAACCTAAAGACACATATAGACTGAAACTGAGAGGATGGAAAGATATATTTCATGCAAATGAGAAGCAAAAGAAAGCTGGAGTAGCAATCCTCATATCAGACAAAATAGACCTTAAAATAAAGAATACAAGTGATAAGGAAGGACACTACATAATGATCAAGGAATCAATCCAAGAGGAAGACATAACAATTGTAAACGCCTATGCACTCAACATAGGAGCACCTCAATACATAAGACAAACATTAACAGACATAAAAGGAGAACTTGACAGTAACACAATAATAGTATGAGATTTTAACACCCCTCTCACACCAATGGACAGATCATCAAAACAGAAAATTAATAAGGAAACACAAATCTTAAATGATACATTACATGAGATAGCTCTCATTGATATCTTCAGGACATTCCATACAAACGCAGAAAAATACACCTTCTCAAGTGTGCATGGAACGTTCTTCAGGACAGACTACATCTTGGTTCACAAATCAAACCTCAGTAAATTTAAGAAAATTGAAATCATATCAAGCATCTTATCCGACAACAACTCTATGAGACTAGATATCAATTACAAGAAAAATATTGTAAGAAACACAAACACATGGAGACTAAACAACACATTTCTAAATAACCAACAGGTTACTGAAGAAATCAAAAGAGAAATGTAAAAAATTCTAGAAACAAATGACAATGAAAACACGACAACTCAAAACCTACGGCATGCAGCAAAAGCAGTTCTAAGGGGGAAATTTATAGCAATACAATCCTATTTCAAGAAAAAAAAAATTGAACAGACAACATAACTTTACACCTAAAACAACTGGAAAAAGAACAATGACAAAACACACACACACACACACCAAAATTAGTAGAGGAAAAGAAATCATAAAGATCCAAGCAGAAATAAATGAAAAAGAAGTAAAAGTAAAGATTAATAAAACTAAAAGCTGGTTCTTTGAGAAGATAAACAAAATTGACAAACCTTTAGACAGACTCATCAAGGAAAAAGAGAGAAGAATCAAATTAACAAAATCAGAAATGAAAAAGGAAAGGTTACAACAGATCATGCAGAGGCACAAAGGATTGTAAGAGACTATTATGAACAACTATATGGTAATAAAATGGATAACCTGGAGGAAATGGACAGATTCTTAGAAAAGTTCAATCTTTCAAGACTAAACCAGGAAGAAATCTAAATTATGAACAACCAAATTACAAGCACTGAAATTGAAGCTGTGATTTAAAAAAAAAAAAATCTTCCGAAACACAAAAGCCCAGGACCAGATGGCTTAACAGGAGAATTCTATCAAAGCTGTAGAGAAGAGCTAATTCCTATCCTTCTAAAACTCTTTCAAAAAATTGCAAAAGAAGGAACACTTCCAAATACATTCTATGAGGCCACCATCACCCTGATAGCAAAACCAAAGACAACACAAAAAAAGAAAACTACAAGCCAATATCACTGATGAACATAGATGCAAAAATCCTCAACAAAATCTTAGCAAACAGAATTCAGCAACACATCAAAAAGTTCATGCACCATGATCAAGTTAGGTTTATTCTAAGGATGCAAGGATTCTTCAATATATGCAAATCAATCAATGTGATACACCATATTGACAAATTGAAAGATAAAAACCATATGATCATCTCCATAGATGTAGGGGAAAAGACTTTGACAAAATTCAGTACACATTTATGATGAAAACTCTTCAAAAAATGGGCATAGCAGGAACCTACCTCAACAGAGTAAAGGCCATAGATGATAAGCCTACAGCAAACATCATTTTCAATAGTAAAAACTTAAAGCATTCCCTCTAAGATCAAGAATAAGACAAGGATGTCCACCCTCACTACTATTATTCAACATAGTTTTGGAAGTCCTAGTTACAGCAGAGAAGAAAAAGAAATCCAGATCGGAAAAAAGTAAAATTCTCACTGTTTGCAGATGACATGATGCTGCACATCATTTCAGGTCAGTTCAGTTCACTCACTCAGTTGTGTCCGACTCTTTGAGATCCCATGAATCACAGCATGCCAGGCCTCCCTGGCCATCACCAACTCCTGGAGTTTACTCAAACTTATGTCCATCGAGTCAGTGATGCCATCCAGCCATCTCATCCTCTGTCGTCCCCTTTTCCTCCTGCCCTCAATCCCTCCCAGCATCCAGTGAGTTCCAATGAGTCAACTCTTCACACGAGGTAGCCAAAGTATTGGAGTTTCAGCTTTAGCATCAGTCCTTCCAATGAACACCCAGGACTGATCTCCTTTAGAATGGACTGGTTGGATCTGTTTGCAGTCTTCTCCAACACCACAGTTCAAAAGCATCAATTCTTTGGCCCTCAGCTTCCTTCACAGTCCAACTCTCACATCCATACATGACCACTGGAAAAACCATAGCCTTGACTAGATGGACCGTTGTTGGCATAGTAATGTCTCTGCTTTTTAATATGCTATCTAGGTTGATCATAACTTTCCTTCCAAGGAGTAAGAGTCTTAATTTCATGGCTGCAATCACCATCTGCGGTTAATTTGGAGCCAAAAAAAATAAAGTCAGCCTCTGTTTCCACTGTTTCCCCATCTATTTCCAATGAAGTGATGGGACCAGATGCCATGATCTTAGTTTTCTGAATGTTGAGCTTAAAGTCAACTTTTTTACTCTCCTCTTTCACTTTCAACAAGAGGCTTTTTAGTTCCTCTTCACTTTCTGCCATAAGAGTGGTGCCATCTGTATATCTGAGCTTACTGATTTTTCTCCTGGCAACCTTGATTCCAGCTTGTGCTTCTTCCAGCCCAGGGTTTATTGTGATGTACTCTGCATATAAGTTAAATAAGCAGGGTGACAATATACAGCCTTGACATACTCCTTTTCTTATTTGGAACCAGTCTGTTGTTCCATGCCCAGTTCTAACTGTTGCTTCCTGGCCTGCATATAGGTTTCTCAAGAGGCAGGTCAGGTGCTCTGGTATCCCCATCTCTTTCAGAATTTTCCACAGTTTATTGTGATCCACACAGTCAAAGGCTTTGACATAGTCAATAAAGCAGAATTAGATGTTTTTCTGGAACTCTCTTGCTTTTTCTGTGATCCAATGGACGTTGGAAAATTGACCTCTGGTTCCTCTGCCTTTTCTAAAACCAGCTTGAACATCTGGAAGTTCATGGTTCACGTATTGCTGAAGCCTGGCTTGAAGAATTTTGAGCATTACTTTACTAGCATGTGAGATGAGTGCAATTGTGCTCAAACTAGAGCATTCTTTGGCATTGCCTTTCTTTGGGATTGGAATGAAAACTGACCTTTTCCAGTTCTGTGGCCACTGCTGAGTTATCCAAATTTGCTGGAATATTGAGTGCAGCACTTTCACAGAATCGTCTTTCAGGATTTGAAATAGCTCAACTGGGATCCCATCACTTCCACTAGCTTTGTTCACAGTGATGCTTTCTAAGGCCCACTTGACTTCACATTCCAGGATGTCCAGCTCTAGGTGAGTGATCACACCATCGTGATTATCTGGGTCGTGAAGATCTTTTCTGTACAGTTCTTCTGTGTATTCTTGCCACCTCTTCTTAATATCTTCAGCTTCTGTTAGGTCCACACCATTTCTGTCCTTTATCGAGCCCATTTTTGCATGAAATGTTCCCTTGGTATCTCTAATTTTCTTGAAGAGATCGCTAGTCTTTCCCATTCCGTTGTTTTCCTCTTTTTTTTTTTTTTGCATTGATTGCTGAGGAAGGCTTTCTTATCTCTCCTTGCTATTCTTTGGAACTCTGCATTCAGATGCTTATATCTTTCCTTTTCTCCTTTGCTTTTTGCTTCTCTTCTTTCCACAGCTATTTTTAAGGCCTTCTCAGACAGCTGTTTTGCTTTTTTGCATTTCTTTTTCTTGGGAATGGTCTTGATCCCTGTCTCCTGTACAATGTCATGAACCTCCATCCATAGTTCATCAGGCACTCTGTCTATCAGATCTAGTCCCTTAAATCTATTTCTCACTTTCACTGTATAATCATAAGGGATTTGATTCAGGACCATACCTGAATGGTCTAGAGGTTTTCCCTACTTTCTTCAATTTAAGTCAGAATTTGGCAATAAGGAGTTCATGATCTGAGCTCCCAATACTGCACATAGAAAACTCTAAAGATAGTATCAGAAAATTACTAGAGCTAATCAGTGAATTTAGCAAAGTTACAGGATACAAAATCAATACACAGAAATCACTTCCATTTCTATATACTAACAATAAGAAATCAGAAAAAGCAATTAAAGACTCGATCCCATTCACCATTGCAACAAAAATAATTAAAATCTAGGAATAAACTTAGCCAAGGAGATAAAAGAACTGTACACAGAAAATTATAAGGCACTGATGAAAGAAATCAAAGATGACATAAACAGATGAAGAGATATTCCATGTCCCTGAGTAGGAAGAATCAATATTGTGAAAATGACTGTACTACCAAATACAATCTACAGATTCAATGTGATCCCTATCAAATTACCAATGGCATTTTTCACAGAACTAGAACAAAAAATTTCACAATTCATATGGAAACACAAAAGGTCCAGAATAGCCAAAGAAGTCTTGAGAAAGAAGAATGGAGCTCGAGGAATCAACCTTCCTGATTCAGATTATACTACAAAGCTAAAGTCATCAGGACTGTATGGTACTGGCACAAAAACAGAAATATAGACCAATGGAACAAAATAGAAAGCCCAGAAATAAATCCATGTACCTATGGGTACCTTATTTTTGGCAAAGGAGACAAAAATATACAATGGGACAAAGACAGCCTCTTCAATAAATGGTGCTGGGAAAACTGGACAGCTACATGTAAAAGAATGAAATTAGAACACTTTTAATGCCATACACAAAGATAAACTCAAAATGGATTAAAGACCTATATGTAAGACCAGAAACTATAAAACTCTTAGAGGAAAACATTAGCAGAACACTTGATGACGTAAATCAAAGCAAGATCTTCTCCGACCCACCTCCTAGAGTAATGGAAATAAAAACAAAAGTAAACAAGTGGGACCTGATTAAGCTTAAAAGCTTTTGCACAGCAAATGAAACTATAAGCAAGGTGAAAAGACAGACCTCAGAATGGGAGAAAATAATAGCAAATGAAACAACTCACAAAGGATTAATTTCCAAAATATACAAGCAGCTTATACAACTCAATACCAGGAAAACAACACAATTAAGAAGTGGGGGGAAAATACCTAAACAGACATTTCTCCAAGGAAGACATACATATGGCTAATAAACACATGAAAAGATGCTCAACATCGTTCATTATTAGAGAAATGCAAATCAAAACTACAATGAGATGTCACCTCACACTGGTCAGAATTGCTGGAGAGGGTATGGAGAAAAGGGAACACTCTTGCACTGTTGGTGGGAATGTAAATTGATACAGCCACTATGGAAGATGGTATGGAGATTCTTTAAAACACTAGGAATAAAACCACCATATGACCCAGCAATTCCTCTCCTAGACATTTACCCTGAGGAAACCAAAATTGAAGGAGACACATGTATCCCATTGTTCTTTGCAGCACTATTTACAATAGCTAGAACATGGAAGCAACCTAGATGCCCATCAAAAGAAGAATGGATAAAGAAGTTGTGGTACATATACACAATGGAATATTACTCAGCCATAAAAAGGAATGCATTTGAGTCAGAAAGAGAAAGATACATATTACATTCTAATGCACATATGTGGAATCTAAAAAAATGGGACTGAATAATTTATTTACAGGGCAGCAATGGAGAAACACACATAGAGAACAGACTTATGGACATACAGAGAGGAGAGGAGAGGGAGAGATGTATGAAAAGAATAACATGGAAACTTACATTACCATATGTAAAATAGATATCCAATGGGAATTTGCTGTGTGGCTCAGGAAACTCAAATAGGGGCTCTGTATCAATCGAGAGGGGTGGGATGGGGAGGGTGATGGGAGGGAGGCTCAAAAAGGAGGGAATAGATGTACACCTCTGGCTGATTCATGTTGATTTTAGAAACCTCAACATTCAGGAAACTAAGGTCATGGCATCTATTCCCATCATTTCATAGCAAATAGATGGGGAAAGAATGGAAACAGTGACAGCTTTTATTTTCTTGGGCTCCAAAATCACTGCAGATGGTGACTGCAGCCATGAAAGTAAAAGAGCTTGTTTGTTCCTTGAAAGAAAAGCTATGACCAACCTAGACAGCATATGAAAAGGCAGAGATGTTACTTTGCCAACAAAGCTCCATCTAGTCAAAGCTATGGGTTTTCCAGTGGTCATGTGTGAATGTGAGAGTTGGACTATAAAGAAAGCTGAGCACTGAAAAATTGATGCTTTTGAGCTGTGGTATTGGAGAAGACTCTTGAGAGTCCCTTGGACTGCAAGGAGATCCAACCTATCCAACCTAAAGGAAATCAGTCCGGAATACTCATTGGAAGTTCAGATGCTGAAGCTCTAATAATTTGGCCACCTGATGCAAAGAACTGACTCATTGGAAAAGACCTTGATGCTGGGAAAGATTGAACGTGGGAGGAGAAGGGGATGACAGAGGATGAGATGGTTGGATGGCATCACTGACTCAATGGACATGAGTTTGAGTATGCTCCGGGAGTTGGTGATAGACAGGGAAGCCTGGCGTGCTGCAGTCCCAGGAGTGGCAAAGAGTCACACACGGTTGAGTGATTGAACTGAAAAAGAAACAGCTCCTTGTTTACAGCAAGATGGTAATGTATCTAAAGTGGGACCAAAGCCTGTTGAGCACTACAGGGGGCAAGGACCACCAACCCAGACACCTGGCCTTTTAAAAAAAGCACAAAGGGCAAGGCATTTCAGGGCAAGAAGAGATCTGAGTTGGGAGAGTAAAAGACCTTTTGGACCGGAGAAAAACTTTGTCAGCTCCAGCGCTGGAACAAGAGAGCCACAGAGGTGAGGGCCTCTGCAGGGAACTGGTCCCAGGGGTCTCCTAAAAGCTGTTACCTCTAGGAAGAGCAGAGGAGTGAGGGTCCTCCTCTGTAACCCAGGTGGAGTTGCCTCCAGCATTCCTAGGTGCCTAATGGATCCAGAAGAGCAATGCAAACTTACTATGCCTTGGGGTTAGTCATAAAACTCCAAATAACTCAGAGGAATTTGAAATGATTTCCTTGATTACTGCTGGTTTCAGTGGAAGGATGTATCAACATTGTAGCCATCCTTCAGGTTCTAGGAGAGGAGAAGGTAGGCTGCAGAGAGACAGGGCTCTGAGCTGGCCTATGCTGGGAGGGGAATTGGATGGACAGAAAGAAACATTCTAAACACCAGAGCAGGGAGCCAGAAGCAGATGTTTTGGAATCTCACTTGGGATCCTTTGACTGGAGAATCAGGACAGAACAACTCCCTGATGGGCTCAAGGGGCTGCTCTGACCTGTGCAGCAAATAAGGCCATGAGGAGAAGCAACTAAAATGGCAAAAATGCTAAACCTAGGCTCCTCACCAGACTCTTGGAGTCCTACTGGCCCAGAACTGGGGGAGGAAGGATGGTACCTCTGTACACATAGGCTCCCTTCTCCTTGACACCGAGTGTGTCTCCTGAGCAAACAGGCTCTGTGTGGAGGTGAACAAAGGATGTTACACTCTACTCAGGGGGAAGGGAGAGGGCTGGGCTTTTATAGTTTCTAGAATACTCCAACACTTGGACTATTTCTACCTCCTTGGATCTCACAGAAGCTGGACTCTCATACAAACATCCTCAGCTTGGACTCTGCTATTTCCTCATTTTCACTGATATCACATGAAGTCTGTCAGTCAGTCCATCCTAACAACTTAGGTTGTCTGACAACACAGGGGGCCTTCTGAACCTTTCAACTGAGGGAATCTACCAATTATTCACAGCATGGATGTCACAATTTCCTCTCCCAAGCCCAGCCCTGAATCTACCAAGCTAAAAATTTGGAAAAGAGCAGTGAACTTCACATTTCCTATGAAGCTTACTTGCAGTAGTGGGCAAAAAGTGCCGACACTCTTTCTCATCCAGTCTGTGTTCAGTAAACAGAGATGTTCATGATTATCATTGTTACTAAGTCACTCTATGGAAGGTCATTAATAAAGGCTTTTGGTAGCCTGGGAGTTAAAATGTCTAATGAGTACAATCCAATTTAAGCTTACTTTATGCAAAGGCCACTTATATCCATGGTAGAAATATGGTGAAAGGAATCCTTTGGAAGGATACCAAGGTAGAGAACACAATTCAAAATGCCTAGTCTTGGATTTCCCTGATATCTCAGTAGACAAGTGTCTGTCTGCCAAGGCAGATGACATGGATTTGATCTCTGGTTGGGGAGATTCCACATGCTGCCAGGCAACTAAGCCTGTGCGCCACAACTACTGAAACTTTTGTGCCTTAGAGTCTGTGCTCTGAAACAAGAGAAGCCACTGCAATGAGAAGCCAGAGCACCCCAAAAAGAGTAGCCCCTGCTCACTGCAACTAGAGTGGTACAGCAATGAAGACCCAGTGCAGCCAAAAATAATGAATGAATAAAATAAAACCCCAGCTTTCTTTGGTTGTTTTATAACTGAATTATTTGGACATCTCAGTGAATGGAAGAAAGAAAGGCATGGAGATTTCTTGGGGGCAAAGAGAGAATCTTGTTTTCTCTGCATCCTGAAACTGTAAAAAATCTCTGTGAGATGCAGCCTTGGGTGGGAGTCTTCCCTGTACATGGCAGATCCTTAATATACATATATCGAGAGAGAGCATCTGAATTTTGTAGCGAAAGCTGTTGGTATTTGTGAACAATGCATACTATGAGGAGAAGAACAGAATTTTATTTTCTGGGGAATAGCATCACTTTGGTCAGAATTTTTGTTGAACTTCTCTAATTTTGAAGAAATAGAATTATCAAAATATACTTGGGAAAAAAAAGCCTATAGGATTATGGTTAGGCTACCAAGCCCCAAGGAAAATGGCTGGAACAATTTGCCATCTAAGAGTAACTTCTGTGTGTGCTGACCTGTATGTATGTGCTACATCATTTCAGTCATGTCCAGCTCTTTGTGACCCTATGGACTGTGGCCCACCAGGCTCCTCTGTCCATGAGATTCTCCAGGCAAGAATGCTGGAGTGGGTTGCCATGCCCTCCAGGGATCTTCTCGACCCAGGATCAAAACCGGGTCTCTTTCATCTCCTATATTGACAAGTGGGTTCTTTGCCACTAGTGCCATGTGGGAAGAACCTAAAAGAAAATGCATATTGGTAGCAGCTGCCACCCTGTATATAATATATTGTGACCCTGATTATTTAACTTCTAAGCAGAGTACCTTGTGCGAAATGCCAGACTGGATGAAGTACAAGCTGGAATTAAGATTGCTGGGAGAAATAGCAATTACCTCAGATGTGCAGATGACACCACCCTTATGGCAGAAAGCAAAGAGGAAATAATGAGCTTCTTGATGAAGGTGAAAGAAGAGAGTTGTAAAGCTTAAAACTCAACATTCAAAAAATGAAGATCATGGCATCTACTCCCATCACTACATGGCAAATAGATGGGGAAACAAAGAAAACAGTGGTGGTGTTTCAGTCAGTGAGTCATGTCTGACTCTTACCACCCCATGCACTGTAGCCTGCCAGGCTTCTCTGTTCATGGGATTCTCCAAGCAAGAATACTGGAGTGGGTTACCATTTCCTTTTTCAGGGGATCTTCCTGACCCAGGAATGGAACCCAGGTCTCCTGCATTGCAGGCAGATTCTTTACTTGCCTGCAGCTATGAGGAAAGCCCAGATATGAGGCAAACCCAGACTATTTCCTTGGGCTGCAAAATCACTGAGATGGTGACTGCAGCTATGAAAGTAAAAAAGCTTGCTTGCTACTTGAAAGAAAAGCTATGACCAACCTAGACAGCATATTAAAAAGCAGAGACATTACTTTGCTGACAAAGGTCCCTATAGTGAATATTCGTTGGAAAAACTGATGTTGAAGCTGAAGCTCCAATATTTTGGTCACCTGATGGGAAGAGCAGACTCCCTGGAAAAGACCCTAATGCTGGGAAAGAAGAGGATAAGATGGTTGGATGGCATCACCGACTGACTGGACATGCATTTGAGTAAGCTCCGGGAGTTGGTGATAGACAGGGAAGCCTTGCATACTCCAGTCCATGGGGTGGCAAATAGTCAGAAATGACTGAGCAAATGAACAACAGCAAAAGCAAGCAGTTGCCACAAGAAGGACATGGTTAGGTGCAAGTTAACTAGTTCACTTACCTCCCCTCAGTAAGTTCTCAAACAGCCTATAGGGCCCACCATCAGTGCCTCTCAGTTTTGGAAATATCTGGCTTCCCAGAGCTCCCAACTCTCCCTGTGCTCACATTCTCAGATTTAATCTTTTCATGTCAGTTTTCTCTGCTGATCCCATCTTTATGGACAGAAATGCTCTCAAAGTTAAGTTTCCTTTTTAATTTCTAAACCCCACCAAAAGTCTTTTAGTCTCCCTCCTCCCCAAGAGGAAAAAAAAAAAAAACAGACAAAACTTATTTTATTCTGTTTGGGTCATTCACAGAGTCCTTTAGGAATGACGCCCTCCACACTGCCTAGTCCCCACCCTTGCTCCTTACTGTGATTCTGAGTCAGCTATTACAGAGAAGCCCTGACTTAATCCCAGAAGACCAAGCACATTTCCAATTGCACTTCCCTTTAATAGGTTAATGATCTGCTGTTTCCAATGTAAAACAAAAGTCACAACTTGATGTTGTTGTTGCTTAGTTGCTAACTAAGTGTCTGACTCTTTTGTGACCCCATGGACTATAGCCCACCAGGCTCCTCTGTCTATGGGATTTTCCAGGCAAGAATACTGGGTTGCCGTTTCTTTCTTCAGGGGATCTTCCCAACCCAGACATGGAACCCAAGTCTCCTGCTTGGATTCTTTGCCACTGAGCCACCTGGGATGCCTGTCAGTGACCCAATTAGAAGAACTCAATCAGTGTTCATAGAGTAAACCCATGGCTGAGCCTTTGACTCTCCTCCCCCCCATGTATCCCTCCTGAGTGAATATCTGATTCAATTAATTCATCTGATTATAGGCAAAGATCCAATCAGGATTTACCTAATGGACATTTGAAAATCTAATCAGGCATCACTTTCTGATTGGATAGTAGCAGTTGGATGGGAGGGAAGATGTGATTAGAAAGGCCTATAAAGACCTGAGGAATCAAAGAAGAGGTGCAGAAATTTCTTTTTCGGGATTTGCTGCCTGTCTTCTCCAAGCTACTTGGTGGCTTCTGCACCAGATCTGACCTCTGAGCACCCTGCCAACCCCAGCAGAGCTGGTAAGTTACAGACCTCAGCAAAAGACCCCTCATCTTACCTATGGTCAGCGGGTTTCCACTGGCAGCATGCAGCAGTGGTGTCAGGGAGATTTCTTTATTTTCAGATGTATACATGTAACACTTTGGTTTTACCTCTAAGAGTAATTTTGCCTCAATCCCAAACATTTTGATATGTGCTTTCCTTTATATCATTTAAAAATATCTTAACCAACAAGATTTTATTTTTTAATGAAAACATCTAATTTTTAAATTAAATTGTTTTAACTGGAGGATAAAAACATCTATATTTTTGAAATTTTATTTCTTGACATTAAAAATATTCAGTTTGTGCAAATGGCATTCATTGAAGGAGTCTGTTTCATCTTTCTCAGCCTGTTAACTGTGGGAACTTAGGATGGAGGCTGTATTGGGCTACACGATGATCTTATTCCCATAGTTTTAAGATTAAGTGATTTAAATATTTTCCCCCTAAAAGATGGATCTTAACCTTCAGTTCTTCATACCACTTCCCACTGAAACATGATTAAGCAAAGCAGTGAATGGAAATGGATGGACCAGTGGTTGGGTTTCTTCCTTCTTGGTCCTTAAGAAATGCTTGTTCAGGTGCCCCTACGGGCAGAGCTATGCCACTGTGCCCACAAAGCCCAGAGTGAAATTTTGCAAAACTAAGGCTCTTCTAATTGTCAGAGCAGAGACTTTAGCTCTGAGTTGGTTCCTCTAAAGGGTGGGGAAGTAATGTTCATGCTTACCTGAGAAAGATGCCTTCTTCTCCAAAAGTTCTTACAGGATTCCTTTAGGAGCAGATTCAGGATGAGTATCCAGAATCCCCTGAGACTCCTGAACCTGGCAGGGAAAAGCCTACTAACAGAAGAGGCCTTGGCTATTTCTACTCTGGAGTATCTGCCCATCGAGCTCTTCCCCCCACTCTTCATGGACACATTCTGGGGAAGACACAGAAAGACTTTAAAGGCCTTGGTTCAAGCCTGGCCCTTTGTCCGCCTGCCTCTGGGGGGCCTGATGCAGACCCCTCATCTAGTAACGTTAGAAGCAGTGCTCGATGGACTTGATGTCCTGCTCACACAGAAGGATCGTCCAAGGTGAGTCAGATGCACGTGATCTGGTAGGATGTGGGCAATCCCAAACAGACAGCTGAAGGCAGGAACGCAGATGGCACATGGATGGACCAGTGACTTCTGATGAGGCCAATGAAGAAACACAGAGACTTGGCCATTGCTGAGCTCACTTTGGGAAATGCCTTCCAGCAGTGTAGGAGTGCCTAAGATGCAAGGAAATCTGAAAGTACAAGCCCCAGCCTCCCCCCAGGGATGTTTAAGGTCACTAGAAGTAGAAAGCTAAGGAAAATGGAAGAGGAAAAGGAGATGGAGGAAGGTGAAGCAGAGAGGGGAGAGGAGGACATGATGTTGGGAATTTGAAGTAAAAACTCACGTGGAAAGTCAGAGTGTTGTCTAAAGTTTGTGTGGATATTATTAAAACCATCACTGCCAATCTGTCGTTTCCCCCACAGGAGGTGCAAACTGCGTGTGCTGGATTTAAGGAATACTGGCCAGGACTTCTGGAGAATGTGGTCTGGATCCAGTGTCCATGTGTTCTCAAGCTCTTCAATGGCACCAGGGGCTGAGGACAGGCCGAGGATGGAGCAGCCCTTGGCTCCCTTCAAGGTGTTCATAGAACTTCACCTCAAGGAAAGGAGCATGGATGGATTTCTCACCTGCCTTATGAGATGGGTGGAGCAGAGGAAAGCATCCATACACCTGTGCTGTAAGAAGCTGAGGATTCTTTCATTTTCCATGGATAAAATTATGAAGGTCCTGAGCATGGTGCAGCTGGACTGTATCCAGGAGGTATATGTGGATCGCACCTGGCATCTGTCCACCCTGGCCATGTTTGCTCCTCTCCTGGGCCAGATGAGCAATTTGCAGAGACTCCTCATCTCCCACATCCACATGCCTGATCCCGAGGAGCAGGAGGAAGAGCACGTTGTCAAAATTACTTCTCAGTTCCTAAGGCTGCACCACGTCCGGGATCTCCATCTGGAATCCCCCTTCTACCTTGAAGGCTGCCTGGACAAGATGCTCAGGTGAGTGTGCACCACTGACCAGGTAACAGTAAATCCAACACTAGAATAGCAAATGTACTGTCCCCTTTGCTGCTCCATTGTGAACTATGGTATCACATAACCACACAAATCAAGGTAGGGGTCTAAACTTGGAGAGAGGCTCTGGAACGGGACACTGTGCTGGAAACTATAGACTAGGGGTTAGAATCTAGAGGATAGTTATTTGGTTTCTTCTTAGGAAGAGATATCTTTTCTAGGTGACTTAGGATAATAGGTAAGGGAAGAGGGCATTGAACATGGACAACTCCACCAGCCCTGAGCATTTCTAAACTGAAGCTCTGTGTTCTTCAGCTTTCTGACCAGGATGAGCCTATCTCAAATTCTCTGTCTGTAAAAAGATGTTTTTTACTCCAGATATGGTAAATAATATATGGGAAATGCATGATTCTGGAGATGATGGTAATAGAGTGGGTGTCAAAGGGATCATAAAAATTGGAAGGTGGTTTGCAGATAAAGCAGAGATATAAGTGAGCCCCACAGGATGGCATCTTCTGTGGATGCTGTGGGATTTTGCCCAGGTTTGTCCTCTATGCAAGTCACCCAGAAGCCTCACCTGCCTGAGATGGATGTCTGGGGCCCAAGCATGTTCGGAAGGTAGCCTGCCTAGTAAGTATATCTCTTACTATTAACTTTCAGTGATGTCCAATCTTGATTGAGACAAGATGTCAAGCTCTCCTCTGAGTTTGTTCTAGTCCATTCCATTATCTTCATTCCTCTTCATAAGGAAGCAGAGAACATTTTTGTCTGCTTGAGTAATGAGGAGAGAGAGGTTTTAAGACTTTATGTACTTGACCTGGTCACACAGAAAAGGTGAAATGACTGGCTGCAATGAGATTGTCCATTCTGGGTATTAATCCTTATCAAGTGATCAGTTCAAACCTGGGCTTGGGCAGATCACTTGTCTCTCAACTTGCAATCAACTTCCACCTCAGTTTCCAATACCTAATTCCTCTCTTTCTCCCCAGGTACCTGAAGACCCCCTTGGACAACCTTGGGATTACTCACTGCCTGCTTACAAATTCAGACCTGACCCATCTGTCTCAGAGTCCCAACATCAGTCAGCTAAAGGGCCTGGATCTGAGTGGGGTCACGATGACCTACTCTAGTCCTGAGCTCCTCCCAGCTCTGCTGGAGAAAGTTTCAGCCACCCTCCAGGAGCTGTACTTAGAGCAATCTGGGATCAGAGACTCCCACTTGGAATCCATTCTGCATATCTTGAGCCGCTGTTTCCAGCTCATGTCCTTCAGTCTGCGTGGGAACCTCCTCTCCATGGCCGTCCTGAAAAAGCTGCTGCGACACACCTCTGGGCTGCCCAGGCTAAGTCAAGAGCTATACCCTGTCCCTCAGGAAAGTTTCAGCTCTGATGGTATCCTCCAACCCAGGAGACTTTCCCAGTGTCAGACTGAACTGCTTGAGATCCTGGAGGACTTGGGACATCCCAGGACCATCTGTATTAGCTTCATGCCCCTGTCCACCCTGTGGAGATAACACATTCTGTCGTCCTGAGCCCATCATATACAGTGGTAACACCCTTGCTTAGTCCATAGCATCAATGGAAAGCTTTCTTCTGAGCACTTGGAAACTGAAATCTAGGACAAGATACATCGTGAAGGGGAAATAAAGCCATGGTTTCAGACATCTTCTCAATGTGAATGTGAAAAGGAAAGGATCCTGCAGGGAAGCAGGATTGCAGATGGAAATACTGTCTCCTGGAATAGGAATGCTTGTAGAGTCAGAACTAAGAACCTACATTTCTTTAGGTGGATTTGAGCTTGAGACTCACATGTTGGAGTTATCCCTGGGTAATTGGCTGTAAAGAAATGGTCGGAAATAAAGAGTCCCTCATTGTAAATGGATTGCTGCTGTTCATGATGTATTTTTCCTGATTTTTCAGTTCACATCAGGGAAATCTCCAGACATTGATTTAAAAAAAAGAAAAGCACTGAGTTGTCTATGATCCAAAACCTTACCATTCCCACCTTTATTCAACCTGGTGCATCTCTTACGTCCTTGCTTACTTCTGGAGCTGTTCAGTGGGGTAATATACACAGAGAGAAACAGACTCAGTGGCCAGTGAGCCACTCCAGTGCACACCCCAGGCAGGTCTCTCACTGCTGACTCAGGCCATGACTCTGGACATGAGCAGCCCTCTTGGTTGTCCTGGTCCCTCCATAACTTTCAGTCATTGACCTTTTTGTGGGGGTGGAAAGGGTTTTACTGAAAAAGGGATGGCTCCCAATTCTGGAAGGGGTCATCCACACTGCAGATAAGCTAAACTTATGAGCCTTGCTGACCTATTACCCATGGTGGATAATGATCCTTTTTAAATTAATCTATTGACTAGGGAAGTTACATAATTTCCTTTAGCAAAATACTAAAATCATAGAGGCATGTAACATGGTTTCAGTGTTTCTATACCTAATCAAAAATTACAAGGGTTACATTATATTAGTGAGAAATTGTCTTTATTTCCATAAAATCCCCTGTCTCTCTCCATTACGGAAGACTCTAATAGCATGTTTTGACATCAGATGTCAGGTTGTGTAACAAAAACACCTGTGGGTTTGTGTGACCTTCTTGCCTGTGGTAAGATACTGTATTTGTCAGGGTTCTCCTGAGTAACCACTAGGGTACAGCTGATTGTTGAGCAATGTGTCCATTAGAGGCACTACCCCCTGTTCAGTTGAGTTCCCTGTATCATTTATTCTCTGCCTTCCTTTTCTTCTTTTTCACATCCTTGGATTCCACCAACTAGATCCTATAAAACAATATATACTCTTGGAAAACATCTGTATGTAAGTGAACCTGAGCATTTCAAACCAGTGTTTTCCAGAGTCACCTGTATATATTAGAGGAGATTTACTATGGGAATGGGTTTGCCTAGAGGCTGAGAAGTCTCTCAATCTGCTGTCTATAAACTAGAGTACCAGCAAAGACAGAAGTTTATCTCAGACTGAAGATTAAGGCTGAGAAGCAGGTAAGCTGATGATGTTACTCTAAGTCTGGGGCCAATGACCTGAGAACTATGGGAACTGCAGCGAGATCAAACCAGTCAATCCTAAAGGAAATCAGTCCTGAATATTCATTGGAAGGACTGATGCTGAAGCTGAAGCTCCAATACTTTGGCTACCTGATGAGAAGAACTGACTCATTGGAAAAGACTCTGATGCTGGGAAATATTGAGGGCAGGAGGAGAAGGGGATGACAAAGGATGAGATGGTTGGATGGCATCACCGACTCGATGGACATGAGTTTGAGCAAGCTTAGGGAGTTGGTGTTGGACAGGGAGGCCTGGCATGCTGCAGTCCCTGGGGTCGCAAAGAGTGTTATGTGACTGAGTGACTGAACTGAACTGAGTGGCAGTATTGGTGACCTCTTCCAAAAGGGCTTATGCAAGGACTGTTTAATTTAGTGCTCATAACACCATGGTAGCCACTGTCACCGCATGGCAGCCACTGTCAATGCACGCCTCCACTAGAGATTGCTGGACACTCACAAGCAGGTCTGGGTCAGTCTCTTAAGGAGTCACTCCTCCTTTCTCCTGGGTCTGAGTGGGCACAAGGTTTTTTTTGTGCCCTCCAGGCTGCAGATTGTCTGTTCAGTTGCTCTATGGTGGGTCTCATATGCCCTGTCTCCCAGGTCTGCTACAGACAGAGCCCCTGTCCCCATGACAGGTCACTGCTGACCTGTGCTGCTGCAGGAGCTCAAAGGCAGGCCTGTCTCAGTCTCTAGTGGGATCCCTGTGTCCTGGTGCACACAAGGTTTTGTTTGAGCCCTCCTAGCATCTCTCATGGGTATGGGGTTTTATTCTAAGTGTGATTTCACCCCTCTGGGCTTAAGTCAGGACTTCTCTGAAAACGTTGGCTTAAAATCATAATAAGGAGTAAGAGTAGGGGGCTTTCCTGGTGGCTCAGTGGTAAAGAATCCACCTGCCAAAGCAGAGACCCAGGTTCAATCTCTGATCTGGGAAGTTCGAACATGCCCCAGAGTAACTAAGCCTGAACTTGTGCTCGAGAGCCTGGAATCCTCAACTATTTAAGTCTGTGCAAACATTATTGTGGTTTTGAACCATGAATTTTAGATCATTATGTGCTGTGCCGTGCTTAGTTGCTCAGTGGTATCTGACTCTTTGCAACCCCATGGACTGTAGCTTGCCAAGCTCCTCTGTCCATGGGGATTCCCCAGGCAAGAATACTGGAGTGGGTTGCCATGCCCTCCTCTAGGGGATCTTCCCAAACCAGGGATCACACCCAGGTCTCTCACATTGTAGGGGGATTCTTTTACTTCTGAGCTACCAGATCATTATACGTAGGCTCAAACTCATCTTTATTTATCAAGATAGGAACCATTACAATCAACACATTTTTGCCAATGAGTAATAAGTTTGTTTATTCTTGTAGTGTAGAAATCCATGCTTCAGAATTCAGTGAACTCTTAGAAAGCATTTTCTGCCTCCTGCTGGTTGTGGAAGCATTTTCCCTGAAAAATATTGTCAAGATGCTTAAAGAAGTGGTATTTGGTCGGTGAGAAGTCAGGCAAATATGGTGGATGAAGCAAAATTTTGTAGCCCAATATGTTCAATTTTTGAAGCATTGGTTGTGTGATCTGCAGTCAAATGTCATTGTGGAGAAGAATTAGGCCCATTCTGTTGATGAATGCCAGCTGCAGTCATTGCGGTTTTAAGTTCATTTCATTGATTTATTGAGCACACCTTTTAGATGTAATGGTTTTCTCAGGATCCAGAAAGCTGTAGTGGACCAGACAGGAAGCAGACCACCAAACAGTGATCATGACCTTTTTGGGTGCAAGTTTGCCTTTGGGGAGTGTTTTGGAGCGTTTTCTTGGTCTGACTATTGACCTGGTCATTGTTGGTTGTTGTATAAAATCCACTTTTCATCACAGGACACAATCTGATTGAGAAATAGTTCATTGTTGTGGCATAGAATAAGAGAAGAAGACACTTCAAAAAGACAAATTTTTGATTTTCTGTCATTTCATGAGGCACCCACTTATGGAGCTTATTCACCTTTCCAATTTGCTTCAGATATCCAATGACAATAGAATGGTGGACATTGAGTTCTTTGGCAACTTTTCCTTGAACTGAACTGAACTGAACTAGATAGCATATTCAAAAGCAGAGACATTACTTTGCTGACTAAGGTCCGTCTAGTCAAGGCTATGGTTTTTCCAGTAGTCATGTATGGATGTGAAATTTGGACTGTGAAGAAGGCTGAGCACCAAAGAATTGATGCTTTTGAACTGTGGTGTTGGAGGAGACTCTTGAGAGTTCCTTGGACTGCAAGGAGATCCAACCAGTCCATTCTGAAGGAGATCAGCCCTGGGATTTCTTTAGAAGGAATGATGCTAAAGCTGAAACTCCAGTACTTTGGCCACCTCATGCGAAGAGTTGACTCATTGGAAAAGACTCTGATGCTGGGAGGGATTGGGGGAAGGAGGAGAAGGGGAAAACAGAGGATGAGATGGCTAGATGGCATCACTGACTCGATGGACGTGAGTCTGAGTGAACTCTGGGAGTTGATGACGGACAGGGAGGCCTGGCGTGCTGCGATTCATGGGGTCGCAAAGAGTCGGACACGACTGAGCGACTGAACTGAACTGAACTGAAGCCTAGAGGACCAAGCACATCCCCAGTTGCATTTGCCTTCCTCCCTTTAACAGACATGATCTGCTATATTTCTGACGTACAACCTAAGTAACAGTTTGACACAGATAATTTATGTTGTTTCCTTTGGGAATGACACCACAGTGTTTTTGCAACTGCTTTAATTGTGGGACATTTTGATTACACTGATCTGTTGAAAGATTCCAAAACAATGGTGCTTTCAAATTTTGTTTTAATTTTCCAATCTCAGGAAACATTAGTGGCTTCCCTGTCTCACACCCATGGTTATAACTGACCCTACTGTGTGTGGAGGGAGTGTGTGTGCCATGCTTAGTCACGTCTGACTCTTTGTGACCTCATGGAGAGTAGCCCACCAGGCTCCACTGTCCTTGGGATTTCCCAGGTAAGAATACTGGAGTAGGTTCTCATTTTCTTCTTCAGAAGATCTTCCCAACCCAGGGATGGAACCCGGGTGTCTAGGATCTCCTGCTTGGCAAATTCTTTACCACTGCACCACCTGGGAAGCCTCCATAAATGACCCTATTAGTTAAACGCAATTGGTGTTCCCGGAATGAATCAATGATTGAGTCTTTGACACCCCTCCCCCCATGTATCCCTCATGAATGAATATCTGATTCAATCAATTCATCTGATTATAGGCAAAGATCCAATCAGGATTTACCTGATGGACATTCAGAAATCTAATCAGTCATCACATTCCCTATTGGATGGTAGTAGTTGGTTGGGGGAAGACATAATTAGAAAGGCCTATAAAAAGCTGAAGCATCAAAGAAGAGGTGCAGAAACTTCTTCCTCTGGAGTCACTGCCTGGCTTCTCCACCAGATCCGACCTCTGAGTACCCTGCCAATTACAGCAGAGCTGGTAAGTTACAGACCTCAGCAAAGGATGTGCGTGTTAAGTCACTTCCGACTAAGTCAGTGTCCAACTCTTTGAGATGCTATGGACTGTAGCCCACCAGGCATCTCTGTCCATGGGATTCTCCAGGCAAGAATACTGGAGTGGCTTGCCATGCCCTCCTTCAGGTGATCTTCCCAACCCAGGGATCGAACCTCAGTCTCTTATGTCTCCTCATTAACAGGCAAGTTCTTTACCACCAGCACCACCTGGGAAGCCTTCAGAAAAGGATACCCTCATCTTGATGGTGAGGTTTCCATTGGTGGCAAGCAGCAATGGATGTCAGGGAGATTTTCCTCTCTTTTTCTTTTCAGATGTATCGTTTAGTCTCTAAGTGTAATTTTTCATTAGCCCCAAATATGTTGATCTATGCTTTCCTTTATGGCATTTAAAAATATCTTAACCGACTAGATTTTATGTCATGAAAACATCTGATTATTTGGAATTTTATTTCTTGACGTTAAAAATAGTTTGTGCAAATAGCATTCACTTTTAGGGGTATCTGCTGCCTTTTTCCAAGGCTGTTAACTGTGGAAGCTGAGGTTGGAGACTGCAGTGGGTTTCATAATGCTCTATTCCCATAGTTTTAAGGCCTGAAAGTGAAAGTCTTTCAGTAATGTCCAACTCTTTGCAACCCCATGGACTATACAGTCCATGGAATTCTCCAGGCCAGAATACTGGAGTAGGTAGCCTTTCCTTCTCCAAGGTATCTTCCCAACCCAGGGACTGAACCCAGGTCTTCCACACTGCAAGCAGATTCTTTACCATTGAAGCCACAAGACCCTAAGTGAGTGTCTAAAATGTTTCCCCCTGAAAATATTCAGCTTTCAGTCTCCTGGTATCCACTTCCCAGTGCAACATAAATTGAGCACAATAGTGAATGGAAATGGATGGGCTAGGGGTTGGGTTTCTTCCTTCTTGGTCCTTATGAGATTCTTGTTTTGGTGCCCATAGGGGCAGAGCTATGGCTTATTCCTAACTGAGCCCAGAGTGAAACTGTGCGAGACTGAGGCTATTCCACAACTGCCAGAACAGAGATTTCCACTCTGAGTTGGTTCCTCTGAAGAGTGGGGAGACAGATGAAGGGGTGTTCATGCTTACCTGAAAAAGATGCCTTCTTCTCTGAAAGTTCTTACAGGATTCCTTTAGGAGCAGATTCGGGATGAGTATCCAGAACCCCCTGAGACTCCTGAACCTGGCAGGGAAGAGCCTATTAACTGATGAGGCCTTGGCTATTTCTACTCTGGAGTATCTGCCTATAGAGCTCTTCCCCCCACTCTTCATGGAAGCATTCTGTGGGAAACACAGAAAGACCTTAACAGCCTTGGTGCAAGCCTGGCCCTTTGTCCGCCTGCCTCTGGGGGGCCTGATGCAGACGCCTCATCTGGGAACCTTACAAGCAGTGCTGGATGGACTCGATGTCCTGCTCACACAGAAGGATCATCCAAGGTGAGTCAGATGCACATAATCTGGTAAGATGTGGGCAGTCCTGAAGAGACAGGTGACAGTAGGAGAGTAAATGACAAATGGATGGACCAGTGGCTTCTGATGATGCCAGTGAAGAAGCAGAGACTTGGTCATTGCTGAGTTCACTTTGCTGAATGCCTTCCAGCAGTGCAGGTGTGCCTAAGATGCAAGGAAATGTGAAAGTACATGCCCACCCTCCTCTCAGGGATGCCTAAGGGCACTAGAGTAGAACGTTAGGGAAAATGGCAAGGGAAAGGAGATGGAGGGATGTGAGGCAGAGAGGGAAGAAGAGGGCAAGGAAGCAAGTGATGTCAGGAATGTGAAGTGAAAGCTGAGGTGCAAAGTCAGAGTGTTGCCTAATCTTTTGTGGATCTAAAAACCATAGCTGCCAATATGCTGATTCCCCACAGAAAGTGCAAATTGCGTGTGCTGGATTTAAGGAATACTGGCCAGGACTTCTGGAGAATGTGGTCTGGAACCATTGTCCATGTGTCCTCAAGCTCATCAATGGCACCAATTGCTGAGGATGTGTCAAGGATCAAGAAGCCCTTGGCTGCCTTTGAGGTGTTCACAGAACTTCACCTCAAGGAAAGAACCATGAATGAATTCCTCACTTACCTGCTAAAGTGGGTAGAGCAGAGAGACCCTTTCATACACCTGTGCTGTAAGAAGCTGAAAATTGTTTCATTTCCCATGGATAATATTATGAATGTCCTGAGCATGGTGCAGCTGGACTGTATCCAGGAGTTACATGTGAATTGCACCTGGCATCTGTCCACTCTGGCCATGATTGCTCCTCTCCTGGGCCAGATGAACAATGTGCAGAAACTGTTTGTCTCCCACATCCACCTGCTTGATCCTGAGGAGTGGAATGAGCAGCACATTGTCAAAATTACTTCTCAGTTCCTGAGGCTGCACCACCTCCAGGATCTCCATCTGGAATCCCCTTTCTACCTTGAAGGCTGCCTGGACCAGATGCTCAGGTGAGTGTGTACCACTGACCAGCAAATAGAGGGGAAAAGCTGGAGGTAGTGACAGATTTCCTCTTCCTGGGCTCTAAAATCACTTCAGATGGTGACTGCAGCCATGAAATCAGGAGATGTTTGCTTCTTGGCAGTAAAGTTATGACAAACCTAGACAGTGTTTGAAAAGCAGAGACATTCCTTGGCCACAGGTCCACATACTCAAGGCTATGGTCTTCTCAGTGGTCATGTATGATTGTGAGAGCTGGACCATAAAGAAGGCAGAACACCAAGAATTGATGCATTTGAACTGTGGTGCTGTAGAAGACTCCTGAGAGTCCCTTGGAAAGCAAGGAAATCAAACCAGTCAATCTTAATGAAAATCAATCCTGAATACTTTTTGGAAGCACTGATGCTGAAATTGAAATGCCAGTATTTTGGTCATCTGATGCATACAGCTGACTCACTGGGAAAGTCCCTGATGATGGGAAAGATTGAGGGCAGAAGCAGAAGAGGGTGTCAGAGGATGAGATGGCTGGATGGCATCACTGACTCATTGAACATAAACTTGGGCAAACTTCAGGAGATGGTGAGGGACAGAGAGGCCTTGGCATGCTGCAGTCCATGGGATCACAAAGTCAGACATGACTGGGCAATTGAACAGCAACAATAGCTTAGGTGACTTGAAAATAATTAAGGGAATGGAGCATTGAAGATGGAAAATTCCATCTGTCATGAGCATTTTAAACAGAAGCTCCATGCTCACTGGTTTTGTGACCACAATGAGCCTAATTCCCCATCTATAAAGGTCGCTTTTTTTTCTCCATGTGTGTATGCTAAGTCACTCAATCATGTCCAGTTCTCTGAAATACTATGGACTGTAGCCCATCAGGCTTTCCTTTCCATGGGATTTTCCAGGCAAGAATACTGGAGATGGAAGCCATGCACTCCTCCAGGAGATCTTCCCAACCCAGGAATAAAACCCCTGTCTTTTATGTCTCCTGGATTGGCAGGCCAATTCTTTACCACTAGTGCCACCTGGAAAGCCTCAGATAAGCTTATTAATATATAGGAAATGCATGACTCTGGAGATGATGGTAATAGAGTAGGGATCATAAAAATTGGTAGATGGTTTGCAGATAAAGCAGGGATGTAAGTGAGCCTGTGCAGACTGGCATCCTCAGTGGATGTTGTGGGATCTTGTCCAGGTTGGTCCTCTATGCATGTCACCCAAAAAGCCTCACCTGCCTGAGATGGGTAGCTGGGGTGAAAGCATGTGTGAAGGAAGCATGGATTGGAAGCATTTTAAGTGTATCTCTTACTATTAAATTTTAGTGATACTCACTCTCAGTTGAAACAAGGTATCAGGCTGTCCTCTGAACTTGTCCTAGTGCATCCCATTATCTTCATTCATCCTCAGACAGAAGTGGAGTAAGTTTTTCTCTGCTTGCCTAATGAGGAGAGTTTTCAAGACTCTGTATTTGACCCAGTCGCACAGAAGGATAAATGACTCTGATTACAAGAAGACTGGCCATTCTGGGTTTCAAACCTTATCAGATCATCATACCAAACCTGGGCTTGGGCAGATCACTTGTCTCTCAACTTGCAGTCAGCTTTGACCTCAAGTATCTAAGACCTAATGTCTCTGTTTTTCCCCCAGGTGCCTGATGAAGCCCTTGGACAACCTTTCAATAACTCACTGCCTCCTTACAGATTCAGACTTGACCCATCTGTCTCAGAGCCCGAACATCAGTCAGCTAAAGAGCCTGAATCTGAGTGGGGTCACCATGACCTACTCTAGTCCTGAGCTCCTCCCAGCTCTGCTGGAGAAAGTTTCAGCCACCCTCCAGGAGCTGTACTTAGAACAATCTGGGATCAGAGACTCCCACCTTGAGGCCATCTTGCCTGCTCTGAGCCACTGCTTCCAGCTCACATCCCTCAGTCTGCGTGGGAACCTCCTCTCCATGTCCATCATGGAGAAGATGCTGCGACGTACCTCTGAGCTGCCCAGTTTAAGTCGAGAGCTGTACCCTGTCCTTCAGGAGAGTTTCAGCTCTCAGGGGATCCTCCAACCTGGGAGACTTGCCCAGTGTCGGACTGAATTGCTTGAGGTTATGAAGGACTTAGGATGCCCCAGGACCATCTGGATTTGTTTCACCCCTTGTCCACACTGTGGGGATAACACTTTCTATCATCCTGAGCCCATCATATATGGCGGTAACATTTCAGCCTAGTTGGTTGCATCAATCCCAAGCTCTCCACTTAGAACTTGGAAACTGAAATCTTGGACAAGATACATTGTGAAGGGAAAACAGTCATGTGGTTTCAGACATCTACTCAATGTGAATGTGAAAAGGAAAGGTGATCCTCCAGGGAAGCAGGATTGCAGGGGGAAATGTAGTCTCCCCAGTAATGCAATGCTTGTGGACATGTGTCCTGTAGAGTCACAAATAGGAACCTAGATTTTTTTACGTGGATTCGAACTTGAGATTCACATGTTGCAATTGTCCCTGGATTGTTGTTGTTCAGTCACCCAGTTGTGTCCAACTCTTCAACCCCATGGACTGCAGAACGCCAGGCCTCCCTGTCCCTCACCATCTCCTAAAGTTTGCACAAGTTCGTATGCATTGCATCGGTGATGCCATCCAGCCATCCCATCCTCTGATGCCTTCTTCTGCCCTCAATATGCATCAGGGACTTTTCCAATGAGTCATCTGTTCACATAAAATGACCAAAATAGTGGAGCTTCAGCTTCAGCATCAGTCCTTCCAGTGAATATTCAGGATTGATCCCCAGTAAGATTGACTGATTTGATCTCCTTGCAGTCCAGGTGACTTTCAGGAGTCTTCTCTAGCACCACAGTTCTAAGCCATCAATTCTTTGGTGTTCTGCCTTCTTTACGGTCCAGCTCTCACAATCATACATGACCACTGGAAAGACCATAGCCTTGACTATGTGAATTTTTGTCAGCAGAGCAGTGTCTGCTTTTCAACACAATATCTAGGTTTGTCATTATATATATATATATATATATATACACACACACATACATACATACATAATCACATACATACTACTTGGAAATCAGCATTCCATATGCTATTTTTAAAGTCTCTCCCTGGTGTCTCAGTGGTAAAAAGAATGTCTGCCAATGCAGGAGACAAAGCTTCAATCCCTGGGTCAGGAAGATCCCCTGGAATAGGCAATGGCAACCCACTCCAGTATTCTTGCCTGGGAAATCCCATTGCTAGAGGAGCCTGATGGGCTACAGTCCATGGGGTCACAAAAGAATCTGACACAACTTATTGACTGAAACAATAACAACTGGGTATAAAGTGTTCCATTCACTGAACTCCTTTCCAAAGCAGTAATGTTGCAAGAATGAAAGTGGTGGTGCAGGAGAATGATCAGATCCCGGGTCACATAAGAGTCTCTGGGAAGGCTGCCACATGTGGGTTTTGGCGTCGTGCAGGAAAGAATTCAAGAATGAACTTTAGTAAAAAGAAAGAAGGTTTATAAAGGCCCACACTCCATAGAGACAGAGTGGGCCATCATGGAAAGCAAGAGAGGCACAGGTTTGTCAATTTTTATAGGGGCAGGTAATTTTATAGGCTAAGGAGTGGGAGGAGTCTTCCAGCTATCTTGGGGCAATAAAATGTTAGTCACTCAGTTGTGTCTGACTCTTTACAACCCCATGGACTATAGTCTGCCAGGCTCCTCTGTCCACACAATTCTCCAGGCAGGAACAGTTGCGTGGGTAGCCTGGGGATCCTCCCGACCCAGGGATCGAACCCAGGCCTCCTGCATTGTGGGCAGATTCTTTTACCATCTGAGCCACGAGGGAAGCCCCTTTCATCTTGGGGAAGGGGTGGAGCTTTCCAGGAATTGCACCACTGCCCACTTTTTGACCATTAATGTTCATCCTTGGAACCATCGTAGCAGCTGTGTTGTGCTACAATGAGCTATACTGAGGATCAAGGGCAAGTGCAAGTTGAGTCCATCATCCTGGACCTGGTTGTTTCTAATCAGTTTATGTCATGTCCTTCTTTTAAAGGTTGTGCCTTGCCCCTTTCCTGTCTCAGTAATTCTTATATATGTAAAGAAAGAATGTTTTAAAATGTACATCTCAAAGCTTTCCAGTTCAGATAGACTCCCACATCTTAATAACACATGGCTTCTGCAATTTCTCATTTAAAATTTTTATTTTTATTTTTTTAATTTTATTTTTACTTTATTTTACTTTACATTAAATTTTTCAAGTGAAAACAATCTTTTCATTCAACTTATGGTACTGATCTCAACTTTAGGAGAGGAAACCCTTCAGAGATGATACTGATTCCTTTTAGTCACTCCTTTTAATTTCTAAACACAACCCAAAGAAAAGTCTTCCAAATTTCCTTCTTCCTCAAGAGAAGGTAAAAAAAAAAAAAAAAAAAACCCTTACATTTTACACTATTTGCATTACTCACATTGTCCCTCTAGGGACGCCCAGCTCCAACTACCCAGCCCTCACTCTTACCTCTCAAATGTGATTTTGACCTGATGTCTTCAGAGATGTCTTGACCTAAGATTGGAATACCAGGGGGTGGTCCTAAGATGGCAGAGGAATAGGACGGGGAGACCACTTTCTCCCCCACAAATTCATCAAAAGAACATTTCAACGCTGAGTAAATTCCACAAAACAACTTCTGAATGCTGGCAGAAGACATCAGACACCCAGAAAAGCAGCTCATTGTCTTCAAAAGCAGGTAGGAAAAAATACAAAAGACAAAAAAAAAGAGACAAAAGAGGCAGGGTGGGAGCTCTGTCCTGGGAAGGGAGTCTTAAAAAGAGAGAAGTTTCCAAACACCAGGAAGCACTCTCACTGCCGCGTCTGTGGCGAGCCTTGGAAGCACAGAGGGCAACATAACAGGGAGGAAAAATAAATAAATAATTAAAATCTACAGATTATGAGCCCAAAGGTAACTCCCCCTGTGGAGAAGCAGCGCAGACACCTGCATCTGCTACTAGCAAGCCGGGGCTGAGCAGGGAAGTGCGGGCTGAATTACTTTATAAGGATCAGGCCCGAATGCCCCAAGTGTAACCAGAGCAAGCTAACTTGGACTAGCAAACCAGACTGTGGGATAGCCACTGGGCGAAAAGCTCTAACATAAGACACCGCTAGGACCATGCACAGAAAAAAGGATGGAACAGAATTAGCCAGCTGCAGACCATCCCCCTCCAGTGACAGGCAGCCAGAGCCAGAAGGGCCAGAAGGGGGCAATAGCAGCCCCAGAGAGACATTAACTACCAAACTTCAAACAGGCTTCTTTGCTAACTAAGACTTCTTGGGGCTCTGGACAGTCATCATCCGCCTGAGAAGGTGTGCCAGTTGTACACCCAGAAAACTGAGCAGCAGGGATGGGAGAGGCGATAAGTCACAGCGACCACCCTCGCCAAACACCTGAGGTACTCGGACCTGGGAAGGGCACAAAATGCAGGCCCAACAGAGTCTGCACCTCTGAGGACTACCTGAGTGCCTGAGCCTGAGCAGCTTAGACCTGGGAGGTGCATGCAGCTCAGGGCTGGCCTCAGACGGTTCCTGGTGGAGCAACCTAGAGCCTGAGCTGTGTGCACCGTGAGCAGGGGCAGACCCAGCATGGCTGAGACACTGCAAGCACATGCCAGTGTTATTTGTTTGCAGCATCCCTCCCTCCCTACAGTGCGACTGAACAAGTGAGCCTAAAAAAAAGTGTCCACCATGGCCCCCCCTTGTGTCAGGGTGGAAATCAGACACTGAAGAGACCAGCAAACAGGAGAACCTAAAACAAAGGGAACTGCCTTGGAAGTGACAGGTGCAATAGATTAAAACCTTGTCCTTAGTACCAACTACATAGGAAGGGGCCTATAGATCTTGAGAAATATAAGCCGGACCAAGGAACTATCCGAAAATAAACTGACGCCACACTGCCCACAACACCACCAGAGAAAGTCCTAGATGTATCTTTACTATTTTTACAATCATTCTTTTTTTGATGTTTGTTTTTTCTTCTTTTTTTAGACATTTTAAAAAATTTTTAGGTCCTCTATTTCTCCTTTAATTTTCATTTTTATAACCTACTATTACTTCCCCCCCAAAGACCCTATTTTTAAAGCAAACTTCATATATTTTTAAAATAATTCTTATGACTTTATTTCTTCTTCTTTTCTTTAATATTGTATTTTTGAAAATCCAACATCTACTCTAGATTTTTAATCTTTGCTTTTTGGTATTTGTTATCAATTTTGTATCTTCAAAAACCCAATCTTCAGTACCCATTTTTACTTGAGAGCGAGATTACTGGCTTGACTGCTCTCTCCTCCTTTGGACTCTCCTTTTTCTCCACCAGGTCGCCTCTGTCTCCTCCCTCCCCCTTCTCTTCTCCACCCAACTCTGTGAATCTCTGTGTGTTCCAGACGGTGGAGAATATTTTGGGAACTGATTACTGGCTGGATCTGTCTCTCTCCTTTTCATTCCCCTCTTTTATACTCCTGGCCACCTCTGTCTCCTTCCTCCTTCTCCTTTTCTCTGTATAACTTCATGAACATCTCTGAGAGGTCCAGACTGTGGAGCACACATAAGGAAATGATTACTGGCTAGCTTGCTCTTTCTTCTTTTGATTCCACCTCATCTCATTTGGGTCACCTCTAACTACCCCCTCCCTCTTCTCTTCTCCATGTAACTCTGTGAACCTCTCTGGGTGTCCCTCAATGTGGAGAAATTTTTCATCTTTAATCTAGATGTTTTATCAATGGTGCAGTATAGAAGGAGAAGTCTTGAGACTACTGTAAAAATAAAACTGAAAACCAGAGCAGGAGGCTTAAGTCCAAATCCTGAGAACATCAGAGAACTCCTGACTCCAGGGAACATTAATCGATAGGAGCTCATCAAACACCTCCATACCTACCCTGAAACCAAGCACCACCCAAGGGCCAACAAGTTTCAGAGCAAGAATACTATGCAAATTCTCCAGCAACATAGGAACAGCCCTGAACTTCAATATACAGGCAGCTCAAAGTTACTCCAAAACCACTGACATCTCATAACTCATTACTGGACATGTCATTGCACTCCAGAGAGAAGAAATTTAGCTCCACCCACCAGAACACCGACACAAGCTTCCCTAACCAAGAAACCTTGACAAGCCACTGATACAACCCCACCCACATCAAGGAAACTCCATAATAAAGAAAGCTCCACAAACTGCCAGAATACAGAAAGGCCACCCCAAACGCAGCAATATAAACAAGATGAAGAGACAGAGGAAGTCAAAATGGAATCACAGATAAAAAGCCTGGAGACAAGGATTGAGAAGATGCAAGAAAAGTTTAACAAGGACCTAGAAGAAATAAAAAAGAGTCAATATATAATGAGTAATGCAATAAATGAGATCAGAAACACTCTGGAGGCAACAAACAGTAGAATAATGGAGGCAGAAGGTAAAATTAGTGAAATAGAAGATAGAATGGTAGAAATAAATGAATCAGAGAGGAAAAAAGAAAAACAAATTAAAAGAAATGAGGACAATCTCAGACACCTCCAGGACAATATGAAATGCTCCAACATTCGAATTATAGGAGTCCCAGAAGAAGAAGACAAAAAGAAAGACCATGAGAAAATACTTGAGATAATAGTTGAAAACTTCCCTAAAATGGGGAAGGAAATAATCACCCAAGTCCAAGAAACCCAGAGAGTCCCAAACAGGATAAACACAAGGCAAAAACGCCATGACACATATTAATAAAATTAACAAAAATCAAACACAAAGAACAAATATTAAAAGCAGCAAGGGAAAAACAACAAATAACACACAAGGGGATTCCCATAAGGATAACAGCTGATCTTTCAATAGAAACTCTTCATGCCAGGAGGGATTGGCAAGACATACTTAAAGTGATGAAAGAAAATAACCTACAGCCCAGATTACTGTACCCAGCAAGGATCTCACTCAAATATGAAGGAGAAATCAAAAGCTTTACAGACAAGCAAAAGCTGAGAGAATTCAGCACCACCAAATCAGCTCTCCAACAAATGCTAAAGGATATTCTCTAGACAGAAAACACAAAAAAGGTGTATAAACCCGAACCCAAAACAATAAAGTGAATGGCAACGGGATCATACTTGTCAATAATTACCTTAAACACAAATGGGTTGAATGCCCCAACCAAAAGACAAAGACTGGCTGAATGGATACAAAAATAAGACCCCTATATATGTTGTCTACAGGAGACCCACCTCAAAACAAGGGACACATACAGACTGAAAGTGAAGGACTGGAAAAAAATATTCCACACAAACAGAGACCAAAAGAAAGCAAGAGTAGCAATATTCATATCAGATAAAATAGACTTTAAAACAAAGGCTGTGAAAAGAGACAAAGAAGGACACTACATAATGATCAAAGGATCAATCCAAGAGAAGATATAACAATTAAAAATATATATGCACCCAACATAGAAACATTGCAATATGTAAGACAAATGCTAACAAGTATGAAAGGGGAAATTAACAATAACACAATAATAGTGGGACACTTTAATACCCCACTCACACCTATGGATAGATCAACTAAACAGAAAATTAACAAAGAAACACAGACTTTAAATGATACAATAGACCAGTTAGACCTAATTGATCTCTATAGGACATTTCACCCCAAAACAATGAATTTCTCAAGTGCTCACGGAACCTTTTCCAGGATAGGTCACATCCTGGGCCATAAATCTAGCCTTGATAAATTAAAAAAAAATTGAAATCATTCCAAGCATCTTTTCTGACCATAATGCAATAAGATTAGATCTCAGTTACAGGAGAAAAACTATTAAAAATTCCAACATATGGAGGCTGAACATGCTGCTGAATAACCAACAAATCACAGAAGAAATCAAAATATGCATAGAAATGAATGAAAATGAAAACACAACAACCCAAAACCTATGGGACACTGTAAAAGCAGTGGTAAGGGGAAAGTTCATAGCAATACAGGCATACCTCAAGAAACAAGAAGAAAAAAAAAAAAAGAAACAAGAAGAAAGCCAAATAAATAACCTAACTCTACGCCTATAGCAACTAGAAAAGGAAGAAATGAAGAACCCCAGGGTTAGTAGAAGCAAAGAAATCTTAAAAATTAGGGCAGAAATAAATGCAAAAGAAACAAAAGAGACCATAGCAAAAATCAACAAAGCCAAAAGCTGGTTCTTTGAAAGGATAAATAAAATTGACAAACCATTAGCCAGACTCATCAAGAAACAAAGGGAGAAAAATCAAATCAAGAAAATTAGAAATGAAAATGGAGAGATCACAGCAGACAACACAGAAATACAAAGGATCACAGGAGACTACCATCAGCAATTATATGCCAATAAAATGGACAACGTGGAAGAAATGGACAATTTCATAGAAAAGTACAACTTTCCAAAACTGAACCAGGAAGAAATAGAAAATCTTAACAGACCCATCACAAGCATGGAAATTGAAACTGTAATCAGAAATCTTCCAGCAAACAAAAGCCCAGGTCCAGACGGCTTCACAGCTGAATTCTACCAAAAATTTAGAGAAGAGCTAACACCTATCCTACTCAAACTCTTCCAGAAGGTTAACTTCCAAACTCATTCTATGAGGCCACCATCATCCTAATACCAAAACCTGACAAAGATGCCACAAAAAAAGAAAACTACAGGCCAATATCACTGATGAACATAGATGCAAAAATCCTTAACAAAATTCTAGCAATTAGAATACAACAACACATTAAAAAGATCATATGCCATGACCAAGTGGGCTTCATCTCAGGTATGCAAGGATTCTTCAATATCCACAAATCAATCAGTGTAATTCACCACATTAACAAATTGAAAAATAAAAGCCATATGATTATCTCAATAGATGCAGAGAAAGCCTTTGACAAAATTCAACATCCATTTATGATAAAAACTCTCCAGAAAGCAGGAATAGAAGGAACATATCTCAACATAATAAAAGCTATATATGACAAACCCACAGCAAACATTATCCTCAATGGTGAAAAATTGAAAGCATTTCCCCTAAAGTCAGGAACAAGACAAGGGTGTCCACTTTCACTGCTACTATTCAACATAGTTCTGGAAGTTTTGGCCACAGCAATCAGAGAAGAAAAAGAAATAAAAGGAATCCAAATTGGTAAAGAAGAAGTAAAGCTCTCACTGTTTGCAGATGACATGATCCTCTACATAGAAAACCCTAAAGACTCCACCAGAAAATTACTAGAGCTAATCAATGAATATAGTAAAGTTTCAGGATATAAAATCAACGCACAGAAATCCCTCGCATTCCTATACACTAATAATGAGAAAGTAGAAAAAGAAATTAAGGAAACAATTCCATTCACCATTGCAATGAAAAGAATAAAATACTTAGGAATATATCTACCTAAAGAAACTAAAGACCTATATATAGAAAACTATAAAACACTGGTGAAAGAAATCAAAGAGGACACTAATAGATGGAGAAATATACCATGTTCATGGATCAGAAGAATCAATATAGTGAAAATGAGTATACTACCCAAAGCAATCTACAGAGTCAATGCAATCCCTATCAAGCTACCAGCGGTATTTTTCACAGAGCTAGAACAAATAATTTCACAATTTGTATGGAAATACAAAAAACCTCGAATAGCCAAAGCAATCTTGAGAAAGAAGAATGGAACTGGAGGAATCAACCTGCCTGACTTCAGGCTCTACTACAAAGCCATAGTTATCAAGACAGTATGGTACTGACACAAAGACAGACATATAGATCAATGGAACAAAATAGAAAGCCCAGAGATAAATCCACACACCTATGGACACCTTATCTTTGACAAAGGAGGTAAGAAAATACAATGGATTAAAGATAATCTCTTTAACAAGTGGTGCTGGGAAAACTGGTCAACCACTTGTAAAAGAATGAAACTAGAACACTTTCTAACAGCATACACGAAAATAAACTCAAAATGGATTAAAGATCTAAATGTAAGACCAGAAACTATAAAACTCCTAGAGGAGAATATAGGCAAAACACTCTCTGACATAAATCACAGCAGGATCCTCTATGACCCACCTCCCAGAATATTGGAAATAAAAGCAAAAATAAACAAATGGAAGCTAATTAAGATTAAAAGCTTCTGCATAACAAAGGAAACTATAAGCAAGGTGAAAAGACAGCCTTCAGAATGGGAGAAAATAATATCAAATGAAGCAACTGACAAAGAATTAATCTCAAAAATATACAAGCAACACATGCAGCTCAATTCCAGAAAAATAAACAACGCAATAAAAAAATGGGCCAAAGAACTAAATAGACATTTCTCCAAAGAAGACATACAGATGGCTAACAAACACATGAAAAGATGCTCAACATCGCTCATTATCAGAGAAATGCAAATCAAGACCACAATGAGTGAGGTGCCATTTCACACCAATCAGAATGGCTGTGACCCAAAAGTCTACAAGCAATAAATGCTGGAGAGGGTGTGGAGAAAAGGGAACCCTCTTACACTGCTGGTGGAAATGCAAACTAGTACAGCCACTATGGAGAACAGTGTGGAGATTCCTTTTTAAAAAAATGGAAATAGAACTGCCTTCAGTTTAGTTTAATTCAGTCTCTCAGTCGTGTCTGACTCTTTGTGACCCCATGAATCGCAGCACGCCAGGCCTCCCTGTCCATCACCAACTCCCAGAGTTCACTCAGACTCACGTCCATTGAGTCAGTGATGCCATCCAGCCATCTCCTCCTCTGTCGTCCCCTTCTCTTCCTGCCCCCAATCCCTCCCAGCATCAAAGTCTTTTCCAATGAGTCAACTTTTTGCATGAGGTGGCCAAAGTACTGTAGTTTCAGCTTCAGCATCATTCCCTCCAAAGAAATCCCAGGGCTGATCTCCTTCAGAATGGACTGGTTGGATCTCCTTGTGGTCCAAGGGACTCTCAAGAGTCTTCTCCAACACCACAGTTCAAAAGCATCAATTCTTCGATGCTCAGCCTTCTTCACAGTCCAACTCTCACATCCATACCTGACCACAGGAAAAACCATAGCCTTGACTAGATGGACCTTAGTCAGCAAAGTAATGTCTCTGCTTTTGAATATGCTGTCTAGTTTGGTCATAATTTTTCTTCCAAGGAGTAAGCGTCTTTTAATTTCATGGCTGCAATCACCATCTGCAGTGATTTTGGAGCCCTAAAAAATAAAGTCTGACACTGTTTCCACTGTTTCCCCATCTATTTCCCATGAAGTGATGGGACTGGATGCCATAATCTTCGTTTTCTGAATGTTGAGCTTTAAGCCAACTTTTTCACTCTCCTCTTTCACTTTCATCAAGAGGCTTTTTAGCTCCTCTTCACTTTCTGCCATAAGGGTGGTGTCATCTGCATATCTGAGGTTATTGATATTTCTCCTGGCAATCTTGATTCCAGCTTGTGCTTCTTCCAGCCCAGCATTTCTAATGATGTACTCTGCATATAAGTTAAATAAGCAGGGTGACAATATACAGCCTTGATGTATTCCTTTTCCTATTTGGAACCAGTCTGTTGTTCCATGTCCAGTTCTAACTGTTGCTTCCTGACCTGCATACAGATTTCTCAAGAGGCAGGTCAGGTGGTCTGGTATTCCCATCTCTTTCAGAATTTTCCACAGTTTATTGTGATCCACACAGTCAAAGGCTTTGGCATAGTTATGACCCAGCAATCCCACTGCTGGGCATACACACCGAGGAAACCAGAATTGAAAGAGACACGTGTACCCCAATGTTCATTACAGCACTCTTTATAATAGCCAGGACATGGAAACAACCTAGATGTCCATCAGCAGATGAATGGATAAGAAAGCTGTGGTATGTATACACAATGGAGTATTACTCAGCCATTAAAAAGAATACATTTGAATCAGTTCTAATGAGGTGGATGAAACTAGAGCCTATTATACAGAGTGAAGTAAGCCAGAAAGAAAAACACCAATACAGTATACTAACACATATATATGGAATTTAGAAAGGTGGTAATGATGACCCTATATGCAAGACAGCAAAAGAGACACAGATGTATAGAACAGACTTTTGGACTCTGTGGGAGAGGGAGAGGGTGGGATGATTTGGGAGAATGGCATTGAAACATGTATAATATCGTGTAAGAAAGGAATTGCCAGTCTAGGTTTGATGCAGGATACAGGATGCTTGGGGGTGGTGCACTGGGATGACCCAGAGAGATGGTATGGGTTGGGAGGTGGGAGGGGGATTCAGGATTGGGAACTCATGTACACCAGTGGTGGATTCATATTGATGTATGGCAAAACCAATACAGTATTGTAAAGTAAAATAAAGTAAAAAAAAAAAAAAGATTGGAATACCAGTCTCATCCCCAAAAGGACTTCCCTTTACTTCCTGAGTAGATTCCTGATCTCCACTTGTCAAACATAACACCTGAGTGACAACTGATAGAAGTGGATACTTTTATTTTGCTTCCTTTGGGAACAACACTACTGTCTTCATAAAGCAATTTTAATTCTGGAACATTTTGATAATTTTTTTATGGCTGAAGATCCCCAAACAATGGTGCTTCAAAGTTTTGTTTTTTCTGTCACAAAAGGATAACCCCTTTCCTGTCTCACACCCAGGCCTATTACTATTAATATTAGTAAAGCCAAATCAATATTTGTGGGTGAATCAAGAAATCCAATACCCCTCCCTCATTTTTTATCCTTCCTGAATGAAATCTGATTCAATCAATTCCTCTAAAGGTAACAAAGATCCAATCAAGATTAACCCAATAGACAGTCTGAAATCTAATCAGGTATCACTTTCTGATTGGCAGTTAGTTGTTGGAAAGAAGGAAGATGTGATTAGAAAAGTCTGTATAAGCCTTAGACACCAAAGAGATGCAGAATCTTCAGGGTTCCAGAGTCACCACAGGGGTTCTCAAGTCAGGTGCAAGCAGCCTGCCAACCACTACAGAGCTGGTAAGTTACAGATGCAACTATAGACACCTTCACTATACCCATGGTCAACTGGTCTTGAATGGTGGCAGGTATATCAGGATAAAAGGAAAGATTAATTTTAAAACCTGCTTACTGGGGACTTCCCTGGGGATCCCGGAATTGGTCCACTGCAGGGATCGCAGGTTCATTCCTGGTCTGAGAACTAAGATACCCCATGCCATGCTGCCAAAATTGAAAAATAAAAATAACTGAATAAAAATTATTTATTTTAATATACACTGATTTAAGATTTTGGTTTTACCTTGAGTGTAGTATTGACTTAATCCCAAATATTTGATTGGTGCTTTTTAAATGTCTTAACAAAGCAGATGCTCTTTTTAGTGAAAAACATCTTTGGAATTTCATTTCTTTTTAAAATTTTTTTCTCTTTTTCTTGAAATTTTATTTCTTGAAATTTAAAATGTTTAGTTTGAGCACAAACAGCATTCATTCTAGGGGTATCTCTTACCCTTTCCCAGCTTAGTGAACTGTGGGCTATATTGGGCCACATGATGCTTCTATTCCCATAGTTTTAAGGCTCTAAGTGATCTATTAAAAATTCCCCCCCCCCAAAAGATGAAGCTCAGCCTTTAGCTCGTGGTACCCACTTCCCAGTGATACATGATTAAGCAAAGCATTGGATGGAAATGGATAGACTAATGGTTGGATTTCTCCCTTCTTGCTACTTGTGAGATCATGCTCTAGTGCCCATAGGGGTAGAGCTATGGCTTTGTGCTCACTGAGTCCAGAGTGTAATTGGGACTAACAGGCACTTGCACTACTCCCAGGACAGTGACCTTGGCCCTGAGAAGATTTCTATGAAGAGTGGGGAGACAGAGGTGTGTTCTTGCTTGGCCTGAGAAGAATACCTTGTTCTCTGGAAGTTTCCACAGGATTTCTTTTGTAGCAGAGTCAGATCAGAATGAGTTTTTGGGCCCCACCCAGACTCCTGGACCTGGCAGCTATGAGCCTGCTAAGGAATGAGGACTTGGCCATGAGTGCTTTGGAGTTTCTGCCCATCGAGCTCCTCCCCCCACTCTTCATGGAAGCCTTGTATGGGAGTCACAGTAAGATCCTGAAGACCACGGTGCATTCCTGGCCTTTCGTCCGCCTGCCTCTGGGGGGCCTGATGGAGCCGCCTCATCTGATAACCTTACAAGCAGTGATGGACTTGATGTCCTGCTTACCCAGAGGGAGCGCCCCAGGTGAGTCTAATCCAGATAGCCTGGAAGGTTACTAGACATCCTGAAGAGACAGCTGGGGTCATAGAGTGAATGGTCAAGGGATGGACCAGAGGCTTCTGATGATGTCAGTGAAGAATTTCAGAGGCCTTAACCATTGCTGAGCCCTCTTTGGGAAAAGCCTTCTGGAAGTGTATGAGTGTCTAAGATGCAGAGAAACCTGCAAGAACATGTCCCAGCCTCTTCCCAGGGATTCTTGATTGTAGAAGTAGAAAATCAGGAAGGATGTAGGAGCAAAGGAGATAGAGGAAAGTGAGGCAGTATCCCTACTGAAGAGGAAGAGGGAAAGAAAGTAGGTAATGTCAGGAATCTGAAGTAAAAACTCAGGTGAGAAGTCTTAGTGTTGCCTTTATTCTGAGACTGGTTCCATTCAGTTTGGATTTTAAACCATTGATGCCCATCTGGTGTTTCCCCACAGGAGGTGCAAACTGCGGGTGTTGGATTTAAGGAATACTGGCCAGAACTTCTGGAGCATGTGGTCTGGATACACGGACCACATGTCCTCAAGCTTACTGGCGGCATCAGTTCCTCAAAACAGGTCAAGGACAGAGCAGCCCTTGGCTCCCTTGGAGGTGTTCGTAGAGATGAGCCTCAAGGAATGGGCCATGGATGAGTTCCTCACCTACCTCATGAGGTGGGCAGAACAGAGAAAAGATTCCATACACCTGTGCTGTAAGAAGCTGAAGATCTTTGGAATGCCTGTGGAAAATATTATGAAGGTCCTGAGTATGGTACAGCTGGACTGTATCCAGGATGTAGAAGTCAACCAGAACTGGCATCTGTCCAGCCTGGCCACATTCGCTCCTCTCCTGGGCCAGATGAGTAATGTGCAGAGACTCATACTTTCTGCCTCTGAGGAGCAGGAACAGCATGTTGTTGTCCAGTTTACCTCTCAGTTCCTCAAGCTGCACCACTTCCGGGATCTCTATCTGGAATCTCCCTTCTTCCTGTCAGGCCACCTGGACCAGATGCTCAGGTCAGAGAGGCACCACTGGCTGAGAAACAGTAAAAACAACACTACAATGTCAAGTGCACTGTCATATTTTATGCTCTACCCTAAAGTGTGGTAACACATAGCTACCCAAATCAAGATAGAGGAGCAAATGGATAGAGGCTCTGGAAAGGGACACCAATCTAGGGAGCTATAGGCTAGGGGATTGGAATCTACCAAAGAACATTTTGAGGTTTCTACTTTAGGAGGAGAGATCTATGTCCAGACAACTTGGGAAAACAAGTGGAAAGGGTCTTGAGGAGGGACCTGAGCATTTCTAAATGGAAGCTCTGTGCTCTGCAAGTCTGTGGCCACAATGAGCCTCTCTCAAATTCCCTGTCTCTAAAATGTTGTTTTGTGCTTCAGATAAGATAGTTAATATATGGGAAATGCATGGTTCTGGAGATAATGATAATAGAGCAGGAGCCAAAGGGACAGTAGAAAGTGGTAGATCGTTTGCAGATGACACAGGGACATAAATGAGCCCCTACAGACTGGAAACCTCAGTTGATATTGTGGGAAATTACCCAGGTTGTTTTTTTATTCATGTAACCCAGGTACCTCACCAAGCCTGAGATATGAGTGCCTGAGCCCAAGCACAGACAGAAGAAAGCCTGAGATGAAAATATCTTTTGCCTTCTCTCCCAATACTGAAACTCAGAGATGCCTGCACTTGATTTAGATGTGATGTCAGGCTCTCCCTCTGAGCCGGTTCTAGATATTCCATTACTTTCATTCACCCTCATAAGGAAGTAGAATATGTTACACCTTGCTTGACAGATTAGGAAAGAGAGATTTCAAGGTTCTATGTACTTCATTCAGTCACACAGTGAAGGTGAAAGAACTCAGACTAAAATGAGACTGGGCATGTTGGATATTGACCTTTATTTGATGGTCAGAATGACCTTGGCCTTGGGCAAATCACTTGTCTCTCACCTGGAGATCACCTGCCTCCCCTGTTTCTCAGACCTAATTGCCCTTTCTTCACAGGTGTCTGATGAGCCCCTTGGATAACCTTGCAATAACTCACTGCCTCCTTACAGAATCAGACTTGACCCACCTGTCCCAGTGCCCGAGCATCAGTCAGCTAAAAGGCCTAGATCTGAGTGGTATCACCGTGGGTGACTTTAGTCCTGAGCTCCTTCAAGTTCTGCTGGAGCAAATTGCAGATACCCTCCAGGTATTGGACTTAAATCAGTGTGAGATCATGGACTCCCAAATCGAGGCCATCCTGCCTGCCCTGAGCCACTGCTCCCAGCTCAGGTCTTTCCGCATGTGTGGGAACTTCCTCTCCATGGCTGCTATGGAGAAGCTGCTGCGTCACACCTCAGAGCTGCCCAGTTTAAGTCAAGAGTTTTACCCAGCCCCTCTGAAGAGTAACAGCTCTCAGGCAGTTCTTTCAGAAGAGAGACTTGCCCAGCTTCGAGCTGAGCTTTTGGAGATTCTGAGAGACTTGGGACATCCCAGGACCATCTGGCTTAACTTCATCTTCTTTGCTTCCTATGACTACGACAAACACTCTCATTTAGAAATTATTGAATACATCCCTGCCTAGTTGGGTGCACCTATCAAAAGCTTTCTTCTGGGCACTTGGAAGCTGAAATCTATGACACAGGTACATCATAAAGGGAAACCAGACTCATGGTTTCAGACATCTGCTCGTGCAAATGAGAAAAGGAAAAGTGAGCCAGTGAAGGTGCAGAAGGAAAATGTTGACCTGGAGAGCTGATATGACTTTCGGGAACATGTGTCCCACAGAGTTAGAAATGTGAACCTAAATGACTTTAGAGGGATTTGAGCTCGAGAAGCATAAGTTAAAGTTATCTCTGATGGATGATTGTAAAGAAATGGTCAGAAATAAAAAGACCCCTAGTGTAAACCTACTGCTATCCTGCATGAAGTATTATCCTGTTTTCTCAGTTTATATCTTGGGAATTTCCAGACACTGATAAAATTTAAAAAGGCATGGAGTTGTCTATGATCTGAAACCTTACTATTCCTGCAAGTTCTTTATTCTATCTGGGGCATCTCATACCTCCTTGCTTATTTCTGTGTCTGTTCACTGGGTTAATACACACAAAGGGGAACATACTCAGTGGCCAATGAACCAGTGGAGTGAAGAGCTCTTGCCAGGGTCCTCACTGCTGACACAGGTCATGACCCTGGACATGAGCAGTCCTCATGGTTCTCCTGGTGGGTCCATAAGTCTTAGTTCCTGGCCTTTGTGTTTCTGAGAAAAGGTTTGACTATATAAGGCAAACCCTCCAGTTCTGGGAGGGGTAGTCCAAACTGTCAATAATCTGGAGACTCTGGATCTCACT
Source organism: Oryx dammah (assembly GCF_014754425.2). Lineage (NCBI taxonomy): Eukaryota > Metazoa > Chordata > Mammalia > Artiodactyla > Bovidae > Oryx > Oryx dammah. The sequence goes on from NW_024070205.1 coordinate 26,493,083, forward strand.
AAACCATACCTGCCATGGCTGGGGAGTTGTCCTTCTTGAATTAATCTAGTTGTGCACATCCAAATTCATTTTAGCAAAATGCTAAAATAGTACAGGCATTTAACATAGTTTTAGTATTTCTATGCCACATGTAAAAATTTATATGCTTTAGAGGATAGATCATGTCAATGAAAGATTTACAAAATTCCCATAACACCTGTTTCTCACCATCAGGGAAGACTAGAATAGCATGTTTTGCCATCAGATAATCAGGATGTATAACAAAACACCCATGGGTATATGTGACCTCCTTGCCTGTGGTAAGACACGGTATAGCCAATAGGTTTGTTGTTGTTCTTCAGTTGCTGAGTCATATCCAACTCTTTGCAGCCCCATGAATTGCAGCATGCCAGGCTTCTCCATCCTTGATTATCTCCCAGAGCTTGCTCAAAATCACATCCATTGAGTTGGTGAAGCCATCCAACCATCTCATCCTCTGTCGTTCCCTTCTCCTTCTACCCTCAATCTTCCCCAGCATCAGGGTCTTTTCCAGTGAGTCAGCTCTTCACATCAGCTGGCCAAATTATTGGAGCTTCAGCTTCAGCATCAATCCTTCCAGTGAATATTCATGGTTGATTTCTTTTAAGATTGACTGATTTGATCTCCTTGCAGTCCAAGGAATTCTCAAGAATCTTCTCCAACACCACAGTTCAAAAGCATCAATTCTTTGGTGCTCAGTTTTCTTTATGGTCCAGCTCTCACATTGGCACATGATTTCCCTTCTCCAGGGGATCTTTCTGACCCAGGGATGGAACCCGGGTCTTCTGCATTACAGGCAGATTCTTTGTCTGAGCCACCAGGGAAGCCAACCAATAGGGTACAATTGATCATTGAACAACATGGTAGTCAGGGTTGCCCTGCTCAGTCAAAAATCCCCATATAACTTACAGTCTGCCCGCCATACCCTCATTCCCACTTCCTTGGATTCCACCAACTGCAGATCCTGCAGAACTATATTTATTCTTGAAAGGATATGCATGTAAATGAATATTAGCAGCTCAAATTCATGTTTCCAGGGCAATGTGCACACATAGGGATATATTAGAGGAGATTTATTATGGAAACAGGCTTTCATGGTTACAGATGCTGAGAAGTCCCACAATCTGCTCTCTGTAAACTAGAGAACAAGCAAAGCCAGTGCTATAGTTCAGACTGAGGATTAAGATTGAAAACCAGTTAAGCTGATAGTGTTGCTCCAAGTCTGAGGCTGAAGACCTGAGAACCAAGGGGACAACTGTTTTAATTTTCAGAGTATGGAGGCTCAAGACAGAAGCTCTGATTTTCCTGGGTAAGAAGACAAGAGAGAATTTGTCTTGTTTCATTCAGACCCCAAGGACTGGATGATGCCCACCAATGTTGGTGAGAGTAAATCTCTTTACTCAGTCTACTGACTCCAATGTTCTTCTTTTCCAGAAACACTCTTCCAAACACACCCAGAATTAAAGGTTTACTAGTGATCTGGATATGCCTTTACAAGAATCAATGTCCACACAAAAAATCTATCCATCTCACTGACCCTAAATAAAGGGCACTCATAAGAAGGCTTCCTGTTGAGGCTTCAGTGATTGGTGTAATTGGCTCAGAGGGGGCATGATATAGGGGTGACAGAACCTTAGGCAAGAACCTCAGTTTCTCCAAGAAATGATAATAATGTTGGATACCCACCTTATGGGATATTTGTAAAATTCCATGAGATGATGCACTTGAGGGCTTAGCACTGGATCTGGCATACAGTAAAAGTTCAATAAATGAGTCTTTTCTTTCTTTTTCCCTCCTAGTAGACACCCCCAGGACTCTTCATCCCTCTAGCCTACACTTTATTGCTTATAAGACCAGGAGAACAAGCCTTGGACCTGAAGTGGGTCTCAGTTTTTACATGTGGCCACCCAGGTGATGCCACCCAGCAGAAGATATTAAGAAGAGATGGCAAGAATACACAGAAGAACTACACAAAAAAGATCTTAATGACCTAGATAACCACGATAGTGTGATGACTCACCTAGAGCCAGAAATCCTGGAGTGTGAAGTCAAATGGAACTTAGGAAGCATCTCTATGAACAAAACTAGTGGAGGTAATGTAATTCCAGCTGAGTTGTTTCAGATCTTAAAAGATGGTGCTGTGAAAGTGTTGCACTCAAAATGCCAGCAAATTTGGAAAACTCAGCAGTGGCCACAGGACTGTAAAATGTCAGTTTTCATTCCAATCCCAAAGAAGGCAATGCCAAAGAGTGTTCAAACTACCACCCAATTGCACTCTTCACATGCTAGCAAGATCATTCTCAAAATCCATCAAGCTAGACTTCAACAGTACATGAATTGAGAACTTCCAGATGTCCAAGCTGGATTTAGAAAAGGCAGAGGAACCAGAAATCAAATTGCCAAATTCTGTTGGATCATAGAAAAAGCAAGAGAATTCCAGGAAAACACTACTTCAGTTTCATTGACTATGCTAAAGCTTTTTACTGTGTGGATCACAACAAACTATGGAAAATTGTTAAAGAGATGGGAATACCAGACCACCTGACCTGGTATTTCTCAGGATTTTTGAGAAATATTTCTGAGAAATCTGTATGCAGGTTAAGAAGCAACAGTTAGAACTGGACATGGAACAACAGACTGGTTCCAAATAGGGAAAGGAGTACATCAAGGCTGTATATTGCCGCTTTGCTTATTTAACTTATATGCAGAATACATCATGAGCTATGCCAGACTGAATGAAGCACAAGCTGAAATCAAGACTGCTGGGAGAAATATCAATAACGTCTGATATGCAGATGATACCACCCTTATGGAAGAAAGTGAAGAGGAATTAAAGAGCCTCTTGATAAAGGTGAAAGAGGAGATTGAAAAAACTGGCTTAAAACTCAACATTCAAAAAACTAAGATCATGGCATCCTGTCCCATCACTTCATGACAAATAGATGGAGAAACAATGGAAACAGTGACAGACTTTATTTCTTGGGCTCCTAAATCACTGTGAACAGTGAAATTAAAAATCCCTTGCTCATTGGAAGAAAAGCTATGACCAACTTAGACAGCATATTCAAAAGCAGAGACATTACTTTGCCAACAAAGGTCCATCTAGTCAAACTTATGGTTTTTCCAGTAGTCATGTATGGATGTGAGTTGGACCATAAAGAAGGCTGAACGCCAAAAAATTGATGCTTTTGTACTGTGATGTTGGAGAAGACTCTTGAGAGTCCCGTGAACTGCAAGGAGACCAAACCAGTCAGTCCTAAAGGAAATCAACCCTGGATATTCAGTGGAAGGACTGATGCTAAAGCTGAAGTTTCAATACTTTGGCCACCTGATGTGAAGAGCCAACTCATTAGAAAAGACTCTGATCCTGGGAAAGATTGAAGGCAGGAGGAGAAGGGGATGACATAGGATGAGATGGCTGGATGGCATCACCGACTCAATGAACATGAGTCTGAGCAAGCTCTTGGAGATGGTGAATAACAGGGAAACCTGGTGTGCTGCAGTCCATGGGGTTGCAAACAGTCGGACATGACTGAATGACAGAACAACAACACCCACTCAATGGACATAAGCAAACTCTGGAAGATAGTGAAGGACAGGGAAGCCTGGCACACTGCAGTCCATGGGGTTGCAAAGAGTCAGACACAGCTGAGTGACTGAACAACAATAACTCAGGTTTCGCAGTGGTTAAGAATCTGCCTGCCAGTGTAGGAGATGCAGGAAATGGGAGTTCGATCTCTGGGTCAGGAAGATCCCCTGGAGTAGAAAATGGCAGCCTACTCCAGTATTCTTGCCTGAAACATTCCATGGACAGAGGAACCTGACGGGCTACAGTGCACGGGATTGCAAAGAATGAAGCACAACTGAGCATGCAAGCACAGTGCATCAATGCATCATGAGTCTCTCAAGCTGCTGCAGCAGCCAATGCAGGGAGGAGGAGGGAAGGGCCTAGGAGAGACTGGAGTCATCTCTAGTGATGGACATTCTGAGCCTCAAGTCTCCTATGCCATCTGCTGGTATATCAGGTAAAAAGATATTAAGCAATTTGGCAAGCAGGACTGTATGGTTCAGTATTTTTTTTTAATCTGACCTTATGTAAATGTTATTTGAGTATAATATTTGCACTGTGACTTATATATAATATTAAAAATGTAAGTATTCTTTTAAAAGTATCAAGTATATATAGTACTTTGAAAGAATGCGTGTAGATATTTTTAAAAATATTTAACTTGGTTTGGAGCCTCAAAACAAATGAGACTTTAAAACTAATGTTAAAGGTCAATAGAATTATTTTCTTTAAAATATTTAGAATAATAAAATTTTAGACTGGATTTAAATTATATATATTTTTTAAGTAGACTACTTTTTAGAGCAGACTTACATTCACAGTAAGTCAAGCAGAAATGACAGAGAATTTCCATTTACCTCCTGCCCCACCAAACACGCAGCCTCACCCACTATCAACAACCCCCACCGGGTTGGTAATTGTGATAAATGATGAACCTACAATGACACATCATATCACACAAAGTCCACAGTTTACATTAAAGTTCACTCTTGGTGTTGTATAATCCTTGAGTTTGGTCAAATGTTTAATGACATGTATCCATCATTGCAATATCATACAGAGCAGTTTCACTGCCCAGAAGCTCTCTTGGTTCTGGCTACTCATCCCTCCCTCCCACCAGCCCTGGCAACCACTGATCTTTTTGCTGTCCCCAGAGTTTCACCTTTCCCAAAATATAATAATAATTGGAATCATACAGTAAGTAGCCTTTTCAGATTGACTTCTTTCACTTAGTAATAGACATTTAAGTTTCCTCCATGTCTTTTCATATTCTGTATATATTGCAGCTTATTCATTCACTTCTTGAAGGACATCTTGATTGCTTGCAAGATTTGGTAATTATGAATAAAGCTGCCATAAGCCTCTGTGTGCATGTTTGGTGTAGACATAAGATTTCAGCTCATTTGGGTGGATATCAAGGAGTGAGATTTCTGGATGAGGGCATGGGTTACAGTTTTGTTTTTATTTTTCCTTTCAATCTCACCTGTTGGACAGAGATTTTCCCATAGGGCAGGGACCATGTCTGTATCACCCTGTGGTCCCAAAGCTGAACATGGACTCTGTTGTGGCCGTAAATGCTTACAACTTCATGATTCGTGGAAATCTTTATCATCAGTTTATAGCCACATGTTATCATTCACTAAAATGTAAATTTGGGGAAGCTCGTTGTTAGTTGGCTACCACTAGTGTAAGTAAGTTGGATATGGAAGAAATAGCACTTGTGCTTCTGTGGTCAACACATTTGTACGTCTAAACTGTACACGGAGAAAACCTTCCATTTGTTTTCCTCACTTTTGCTGGTGTTGGCCAAGTAATACAGGAAAATATTCTCAACACAAAACATCCCAATAATACAGACAGAACAAGATTCTTCATGAACTTCCTCCTCATCCCAGGCCCCTCTCCAGAGGGTTCTATTTAGTGTGTCTCCTGAGACTTTTCCCTGACTTTCTGTACACTTATATGTGTATGTGGAAATGTCTGGTTTCATCTTCTTTTATAGAAAAAGTGTTTTCACGTAGCTTTGGTCATCTTCCTTTGAAAAAATTTTTAAAGCCAGGTCTTTAAACCTCTGTCCTCATTTGTATTAACAGGCCTACAGTATTTCAGAATAAGAACGGTTCACAATTTGGCCCTTTGCCTGTTTATGTAAATTTATATTGTTCCAATTTTTTGGTTCCTATCAATGACAGAGTAAAAAAATCCTTATACTCACCAAAGCTTCTCTTTGGTTTTGCAATGTTTTCCCCTGTGTTTAGCCCCACCTCTCCTGAATCGTTCATTTCATCCTCAAGCTAGATCATTTTCATCAGCTTATGACAGGCTCTCCACCAGTTTAAAAAAGAAGCAAAAAGAAAGAAAAGAGAAACCTCACTTGACTTCATAGCATCCTCCATCTCTTGTTTCATTTCTTTTCCTTCATAGCAAATCTTTTCTGAAGAGGTCTCAACATTCCTTATCTCCATGTCTTAATATTTCATATATTCACATTGTTCTTTCTATTTCTCAAATACACGGAGAAGTTTGCTGAGTAATATAAAATAAAAATACATAGGTACTCACACCCAGTTTTACACTTCTGAATCAACATTTTGCCATATTCATTTAAAATTTTTAAGCCTATTACAATATTCTTTTTTTTTACACATATATATTCTTTTTCATATTTTTTCCATTATGGTTTATTATAGGATATTTAATATAGTTCCCTGTGCTATACAATAGAACCTTGTTGTTTATCCATTCTAATTATAATAGTTTGCATCTGCTAATCCCAAACTCCCAATCTGTCCCTCCCTCACCCCACGACTATGCTTTATGTTTGTGAGTCTGTTTCTGTTTCACAGAGAATTTCATTTATGTTGTATTTTAGATTCCACATATAAATGACATCATATGAAATATGTCTCACTCTTTCTGACTTACTTCACTTAGTGTGATAATATCTAGGTCCATCCAAGTTGCTGCAAATGGCATTATTTCATTCTTTTTTTATGCTTGAGTAGTATCCCATCATATAAATACACTACATCTTCTATATCCATTCATTTGCCAATGCACATTTAGGTTGTTTTTGTGTTTTGACTATTGCGAAGAGTGATGCTATGAACATAGGAGTACACGTATCTTTTTTAGTTAGAGTATTTTCCAGATATATGCCCAGGAGTGAGATTGCTGGATCATATAACAATTCTATTTTTAGTATTTTGAGGAAACTCTATACTGTTTTTCATAGTGACTGCACAAATTTACATTCCCATCAACAGTGTAGGGCAATTCCCTTTTCCCCACACCTTCTCCACCATTTGCTATTTGTAAGTCCATTATAATATTATAGATACAGATGACTCTTTCTGGGGAATTCTCCCCTATCCTTGAACCTCTGTCTCTCCCTCCCTTCCTAAGATAACCATTATTTTAAACTTGTCATATACTATTACTATGCACGTTTTAATTATAAGATGTTAGGGGAAAAAAACAAACTTTTTGGCCAACTCAGTGTTTTCAAATTAATTTTTCCATAAATAGCATTTAATTTCAGATGCTGGTAAAATTTACATAAATGTGACACTTTATGTTGGGTTTCCCAGGTGGCGCTAGTGGTAAAGATCCTGTCTGCCAATGCAGGAGACATAAGAGATGCCGGTTTGACCCCTGAGTCAGGAATCCCTGCCCCACCTGGAGAAGGGCACAGCAACCCACTCCAGTGTTCTTGCCTGGAGAATCCAATGGACAGAGAAGGCTGGTGAGCTTATAGTTCATCGGGTCGCTCAGAGTTGGACTTGACTGAAGTGACATAGTACACACGATGCTCTATATATCCTTTTCCATGTGCATTTTTTGGCCAAGATTTTGTCTTTGAGATTTATTCATATTGATTCATGTAGATTTAAAAATCATTCTTATTATGTTATAATTTGTTGATAGGGAACTACACACATTTAAAGTCTACAGTTTTATTAAAATATAAATTTATTTATTTTAATTGGAGGCTAATTACTTTACAATATTATATTGTTTTTGCCATACACTGACATGAATCAGCCATGGTTGTACATGTGTTCCCCATCCTGAACCCCCCTCCCACCTCCCTCCCCATCCCATCCCTCTGGGTCATCCCAGTGCACCAGCCCCGAGCATATTGTATCATGCATCAAACCTGGACTGGCGATTTGTTTTACATATGATAATATACATGTTTCAATGCCGTTCTCCCAAATCATCCCACCCTCGCCCTCTCCCACAGAGTCCAAAAGACTGTTTTATACATCTGTGTCTCTTTTGCTGTCTGGCATACAGGGTTATCGTTACCATCTTAAAGTCTACAGTTTGATAAGTTTTGACAAATGTATTTATCTGTGAAACCAGCATACAATCGAGCACAACGTATTTCCACACTCCCAAATGATCCTTTTTGCCTCGGGAGTTGGTGACATTCAGACTTAGTGACTGAACAACAACAATCAATAGTGTATATGTCAATCGCAATATCCCAATTCATCCCACTAAAGACACTAATTTCATGTTTTGCTTCTTTTCTTCTCTCTTCTTTCTCTTTTATTTCTTCTTTTCCCTCCCTTTCCTCCTTCTCCATATTTCAGAATTGGACTATTCTAGATTCTTCATTCATGGCTAACTGTAATAATTGGCCACAAGAGGCCCTCACTTGCAGGTATATGTGTATACAGCTGTATAAATTCCCTTTTATTTCCCTTATTCACTTCCACTCCCTTCTCCACTGTAGATAACTATTCTACCATGTGACCTAGCCTTAAATTTGTATATATCTTTATAAAATATGTAGTCTCATTTTTTGTGTGTCTGGAAAGTTATGACCAACCTGGACAGCATATTAAAAAGCAGAGACATTACTTTGCCAACAAAGATCCATCTAGTCAAGGCTATGGTTTTTCCAGTAGTCATGTGTAGATGTGAGAGTTGGACTGTAAAGAATGCTGAAGGCTGAAGAATTGATGCTTTTGAACTGTGGTGTTGGAGAAGACTCTTGAGAGTCCCTTGGACTGCAAGCAGATCCAACCAGTCCATCCTAAAGGAAATCAGTCCTAAATGTTCATTGGAAGGACTGATGCTGAAGCTGAAACTCCAGTACTTTGGCCACCTGATGCAAAGAGCTGACTCATTTGAAAAGACCCTGATGCTGGAAAAGATTGAGGGCAGGATGAGAAGGGGACAACAGAGGATGAGATGGTTGGATGGCATCACTGACTCAATGGACATGAGTTTGAGTAAACTCTGGGAGTTGGTGATGGACAGGTAGGCCTGGTGTGCTGCAGTCCATGGGGTCACAAAGACTCGGACACAACTGAGTGACTGAACTGAACTGAACTAAATTCATATACATGGCATAACACATAGTGCTATAGACAGCTTGATACTACAATTAACTGCCCAACCCAGAAAGACTTTGGAGAGTGAACAAAAGTGCTATTATTATTAATACGTCCAGAACAACAGGGAAATCCTGGTGAACCTATAATTATCTAAACCGTAGAACTTCTTTACTTACTTTTTCAATTGGTAACATTTTAAAAATTTAATAATGACAATAGCAATAATACTAGTTATTATGACAAACACCACTGTAATTCTCTAAGGTAGACATTGTTATTACCCCATTGAACAAGTGAGTGAACTGAAGCACAGAGAGATTAAGCAAGTATGTACAAGGTCACAAAGGGCTTCCCAGGTGGCGCAGTGGTAAAGAATCCTCCTGCAAATGCAGGAGACGTGGGCTCGAACCTTAGGTCAGGAAGCTCTCTTGGATGAGGAAATGGCAACCCACTCCAATACTCTTGCCTGGAAAATCTCATGGACAGAGGAGCCTGGAAGGCTACAGTCCATGGGGTCGCAAAGAGTAGGACATGACTGAGCACACACACAAGGTCACATAGGCAAAGAGGACTGAGCTGGTTTTGAACCTAAATTAGTCAGTCTGGCTCTGGAGTCTCTGCTACTGACCATAATACCATAGCTGTCTTTGAATCCAAAGATTCGAGGGTTTGGGCAGCACTGGTCACATAGTGGTGAGCACAGCTGCCCACAAAGATTCTTATCTTATTTCAAACCTCCTAGAAAGATAGCTAAAGTTTCTACACTGTATCTGATGTTTAATGTGACTTTTTAGTTTATGACATTTCATTTTCCAAGAATTTTTTAATTAAAAAAAAAGATTTTATTTCTAAAACACTTCTGAATTTTTGAGGCAATCATACTTTTCCTTTTTAAGTCTGTCATTGTGAATTTTAATGATAGATTTTTCAGAGGTTGTCTTGAATTCCTAGAATGAACTTTACTTAATCATGATATACTGCTTTTTAATACACTATTGGATTCATTTAGCTAAGAATGTTTGCCAAATGGGCCTATAATTTACTTCCCTTCTAATGTTCTTATTCAGCTTTGAAACATAGGTTACAGGCAGCCTCATAAACTAATTGCACAGTTATCTCTGCTGTCTATTTTCTGGGACAACTTGTGTAAGACAGGAATTACCTAAAAGTATGGAAAAATCACATCAGGCAGCTGAGCCTGGAGGTTTGGGTGAGGGAAGTCTTATTCAGTTCAGTTCAGTCGCTCAGTCATGTCTCACTCCTTGCCACCCCATGAATCGCAGCACGCCAGGCCTCCTTATCCATCACCAACTCCCAGAGTTCACTCAAACTCACGTCTATTGAGTTGGTGATGCCATCCAGCCACCTCATCCTTGGTCGTCCCCTTTTCCTCCTGCACCCAATCCCTCTCAGCATCAGAGTCTTTTCCAATGAGTCAACTCTTCGCATGAGGTGGCCAAAGTATTGGAGCTTCAGCTTTAACATCATTCCTTCCAAAGAACACCCAGGACTGATCTCCTTTAGAATGGACTGGTTGGATCTCCTTGCAGTCCAAGGGACTCTCAAGAGTCTTCTCCAACACCACAGTTCAAAAGCATCAATTCTTCAGCGCTCAGCTTTCTTCACAGTCCAACTCTCACATCCATACATGACTACTGGAAAAACCATAGCCTTGACTAGATGGATCTTTGTTGGCAAAGTAATGTCTCTGCTTTTGAATATGCTGTCTAGGTTGGCCATAACTTTCCTTCCAAGGAGTAAGCATCATTTAATTTCATGGCTGCAGTCACCATCTGCAGTGATTTTGGAGACCCCAAAATAAAGTCTGACACTGTTTCCACTGTTTCCCCATCTATTTCCCATGAAGTGATGGGACCAGATGCCATGATTTTAGTTTTCTGAATGTTGAGCTTTAAGCCAACTTTTTCACTCTCCTCTTTCACTTTCATCAAGAGGCTTTTTAGTTCCTGTTCACTTTCTGCCATAAGGGTGGTGTCATCTGCATGTCTGAGGTTATTGATATTTCTCCCTGCCATCTTGATTCCAGCTTTTGTTTCTTCCAGCCCAGCATTTCTCATGATGTACTCTTATTAATTCAGTTCAATTCAGTTGTTGCTCAGTCATGTCCAACTCTTTGTGATCCCATGGACTACAGCACACCAGCTTTCTCTGTCCTCCACTATCCCCCAGAGTTTGCTCAAATTCATGTCCATTGAGTCGGTGATGCTATCTAACCATCTCAGCCTCTGCCACCCCTTCTCCTTCTGCTTTCATGCTTTCTTAGCATCAGGGTCTTTTTTAAGGAGTCATAGTCTTCGCATTAGGTGGCCAAAATATTGTAGCTTCAGCTTCAGCCTCAGTCCTTCCAATGAATATTCAGAGTTGATTTCCTTTAGGATAGACAGCTTGGATCTCCTTGCAGTCCAAGGGACTCTCAAGAGTCTTCTACAGCATCACAGTTCTAAAGCATCATTTCTTTGGCACTTAGCCTTCTTCATGGTTGGATATATGTATACATATAGCTGGGCTTCCCTAGTAGCTCAGATAGTAAAGTATATGCTTGCAATTCAGGAGACCCAGATTCCATCCCTGGGTTGGGAAGATCCCCTGGAGAAGGAAATGGCAACCCACTCCAATATTCTTGCCTGGAAAATTCCACAGACAGAGGAGCCTGGCAGTCTACAGGCCATGGGGTCACAAAGAGTCAGACACGACTGAGTGATTAACACACACACACACATACACATAGCTGTTTCATTTTGCTGTACAGTAGAAACTAACACAACACTGTAAAGCAACTATACTCCAATAAAAATTATTTTTAAAATTAAAAAAAAATAGTGTCTCTATCTTCCTTTCAAACAATAGAAAAAAATTAATGCCAATTACTCCTCTTTTCTTACATTACATTGTTGGTTAGGAGTTTAGGATTTTATTTACCCCTTGCTTTTGTACTCCAAACTGTCATTATTTCTGTTTTGTACAGTTGAGATTTGTTAGATTAACAGCCTGTTTTTCAATTTCTTTACTTACCATTTCTTTTTGAATCTCAGACCTTTTTTATAGATGTGATTTTCTTTTTCAACAGCTAAAAGTGGGAAACTCGGTTGTCATCTTAAAAGGTTTTTATTCCACCTCACTCTTGAATGAATTTTGCTGAATTTAGAAGACAATTACATTCTTAATGATATGGAGATACTGTTCCTATTTGAAGGGCATTTGATTTCCATTAATGGAGCTGAGAAGCCAGCTGTAAAGCAAATGGTCATTCTCTTGTAGGTAATTGGTTTTTTCTCTCTGGCACTCTTAAGGTAACCTTTTTGCCTTTGACGTTCTGAGTTTCATATAGTTTATCAAGATGGATTCATTTTCCTTTATTCAGCTCAGGTTTATTGGGTTTCCTGAATCTAAGAGATGGAGTCTTCTACAAATCCCAAGAAATTTAAAATTTTTATCTCTTGGATAAAGAGTTTCAAAGAGTTCTATTTGATTCTATTTTTTAAATAGGTTTCTAAAAACTAATATCTTTTGAGATTTCAATTCCTTTAGGTTTTCATTCATTTCTAATATCTTATTTTAAAGCCTCTTCCAGATTGTTCTATCTGTATTATTTCCAGGGTTCAAATCCTCCTGATTATTATGGTTTGCTGATCCTGAGTCTTGGAGGAATATTTTAGAATGAGTGACTATAATTTGGGTTTGGGTTCATCTTCACCAGGCTCTATATGTGGGAATTCTTTGTAGCTTCTGCTACTGGGTTATTCTCCAAAAGCATCCATTCCATCCTGAGGTCATTTTGCTACTGTGATTTTCAAGTGTCCCAGTGATGTCAGTGACATGGGACAAATTGTAACTTCATTTCTCATCTTAGTTTCCTGAACCACATAGTGCATATAAAATAGACTACACCAGGAAGGGAGGGGAGTTTGGGGGAGAATGGATGAATGTATATGTATGGCTGAGTCTCTTTGATGTTTACCTGAAACTATCACAACATTGTCAATCAGCTACTTGCATGCATACTAAGTCACTTCAGTCATATCTGACTCTTTGCAACCCCATGGACTGTAGCCCACCAGGCTCCTCTGTCCATGGGATTCTCCAGGCAAGAATACTGGAGTGGGTTGCCATGCCCTCCTGCAGGGGATCTTCCTGACACGGGGATCAAACCCTCATCTCTTACATCTCCTGCACTGGCAGGTGGGTTCTTGACCACCACTAGCACCACCTACGAAGCCCCCAATTAGCTATACCCCAATACAAAGTAAAAAGGAAAAAGTTTTTTAAATAATAAAATAGGCTGCAAATCTACCTAAGGAATGGGCTGGATAATTGAATTTATAAGGAGAGATAATTTTTTCCCTACCCACCCAGAACCTCCCTGCAGTGGCAGGTAGACTTCTAGAATTCCTCCTTTCACTTAAAGTAAGATCTTGATGACACAGTTTTATGTCATGATATTAATTCCAGTTGCCTATCTTTTCCAGGCTAGTTTTGTACTCGTCCCCCACGTGAGTCTTAAAACCCAGGCCCCTAGGTTCCTGGGCCCGTAATGACTCCCTGCACTAACATCTCTTTTTCCTCATCAGTCATTTTGCTAGTTCACTTTCTCACCACTCTAGTTTCAAGCTCTGTTTTGTTCTAGAATGTAAATGAATACTTCCTTTTCCCCTTATGGGCTTAGCTAAGCATTAAAAGCAGTTTGGGTTATATTTTATCTATGCACTCAGTCACTCAGTCATGTCTGACTCTTGTGACCCCACGGACTGTAGCCTGCCAGGCTCTTCTGTCCATGGGGATTATCCCAGCAAGAATACTGGAGTGGGTTGCCATTTCCCTCTCCACAGGACCTTCCCAACCCAGGGATCGAACCCACGTCTCCTGAATCTTCTACGCTGGCAGGCAGATTCCCTACCACTGAGTTACTTGTACATTCCTAAATTTGTGGTTAGTTTTTGTGCAAGAATTGACTAGTCTAAGAGGTCCTGACTTGTGCACGTTAATTTTGTGCCTGTCCACCCAGTGGTGCAGTGGTAAAGAATCCAACTGCCAATGCAAGAGAGGAAGAAGACAGAAGTCTGATTCTTGGGTTGGGAAGATCCCCTAGGAAATGGCAATCCACTCCAGTATTCTTTCCAGGAAAATTCCATGGACAGAGAAGCCTGGAAAGCTACAGTCCATGAAGTTGCAAAGAGGTGGACACAATCGAATGACTGAGCATGCACACACACACGCATCTTGCTGAACCAACAGATGAGTTCAGTAAAGTTTACCAGTAGATACTCTTGGATTTTCTATGTAGGCAATCATGTCATTTATTAACACACAATTTATTTCAAACATTTATACCTCTTATTTCCTTTTCTTGAAAAATTGGCCAAGACCCTTAGTGCAATATTGAATAATTAACAAAGGCATATTATTTGTTGCTGTTGTTTTTCAGTCACTAAGTCATGTCCGTTTCTTTGCGGCTCCATGGACTACAGCACACCAGTTTCCTCGGTTCTCCACTGACTCCCAGAGTTTGCTCAAATTCATGTCCATTGAGTCAGTGATGCTATCTAACCATCTCAAACTCTTTTGCCACCTTCTCCTTTTGCCTTCAATCCTTCCCAACATTAGGGTCTTCTCCAAAGAGTTAGCTCTTCACATCAGGTGACCAGCTTCAGCAACAGTCCTTCAAATGAATATTCAGGTTCATTTCTTTCAGGATTGACTGGTTTGATCTCATAGTCCAAGGGACTCCAGCACCACACTGCTTATAATGCTTCTGTTGATTCACCATTAATTGTATTTTTTGTAGGTTCTTGGAAGATGCTCTTCACTAAAGAAAAAAAACTTTTTCTGAGCCTATAAAATTTAACACTCTGAGCTTCCCTGCTGGCTCAAACAGTGAAGAATCTGCCTGCAATGCAGAAGACCTGGGTTCAATCCCTAGGTCAGGAAGATCCTCTGTAGAAAGAAATGGTTATCTACTCCAGTATTCTTGCCTGGAGAATCCCATGAACAGAGGAGCCTGGCAGGCTACAGTACATGGGGTTGCAAAGTGTTGGACACAACTAAACAACTAACACTTTCACATTTCAAATAACTCAAGTAATGTTAAATGATTTTCCTAATTCCCTGATAGCTCAGTTGGTAAAGAATCCACTTGCAATGCAGGAGGCCCCAGTTGGATTCCTGGGTGGGGAAGATCCGCTGGAGAAGGCCTAGACTACCCACTCCAGTATTCTTGGGCTTCCCTTGTGACTCAGCTGGTAAAGAATCTGCCTGCAATAAGGAAGACCTGGGTTTGATCCCTGGGTTGGGAAGACCCCCTGGAGAAGGGAAAGACTACCCACTCCGGTATTCTGGCCTGGAGAATTCCATGAACTGTATAGTCCATGGGGTCACAAAGAGTTGGACACGACTGAGTGACTTTCAGTTCCACTTTCACTTTTAATCTTGTTATAGGCCAGAATTTTTACTTTAGGTGTAAAATATACATTATACTAATAGAAGCAATGGCATTATGGAGACTTCCATAGAGATGTCAGGTTCTGCATACATTCTAAGGGTCTCAGATTACTACTGAATCTACTCCCCACAATAATGCAGGCACTTTTATAAATGCCCTCTTTTACCTCCTTGGCTCCTTTTCTCCCTTGCCACTATCGCCAGCCATGTCCAATCCAGACCCACTCAGTCTCATATTACTGTGTAGCCATTACAAGTATAAGAGCTTTACGAGAAAGTTACTTATTCCCCAGGTGAACAGAGTTGCAGCTGCAATCTGCAACGCCACACCCCAATGTGATGAGAAAATGCCCTAGATGTGCATTGTTAGGCTCTCAAATGCAAAAGCCTTTCTGCAAAAATAATGAAGATGAGTTTACCCCCAGCTGGTCAGTGTGCCTTGTTGGTGACTTTTGGGCACCCGTACATCTAAATGTATTAGGTACCAGTACCTAGAAGCAGAGATTGATACAAGGATGCAGGCACACAGGTTAACTGGGAAAGGAAAAGAGCATGAAGGACATGGAGAAGGCAGGGGAAGAAGCCCAGCAAGGACATGGTCCCAGCTGGAGCCTGATTCCACCTGATCCTCCCCCTCCTCCAGGGTATTGCACTGGAGTTGGGAGTGTATCACGCTGTGGATCCAGGGAGTTGCCTTTTGTTCTCCCTTGTCAGTGAGTCATGGCTGTGGGACACCTGAGTCAGAGCTGCCAAAAAGGCTCTACTTCTGCAGTTCCTCAGGCACTCACTCTATCTATCAGATCTAATCCCTTGAATCTACTTGTCACTTCCAGTGTACAATCTTAAGGGATTTGATTTAAGTCATACCTGAATGGTCTTCAGTATTCTTGTCTTGAGAACCTCAGAACAGCATGAAAAGGCAAAAAGATAGGATACTGAAAGATGAACTTCCCAGGTCGGTAGGTGCCCGATATGCTACTGGAGATCAGTGGAGAAATAACTCCAGAAAGAATGAAGAGATGGAGCCAAAGCAAAAACAACACCCAGTTGTGGATGTCACTGGTGATGGAAGTAAAGTCCAATGCTGTAAAGAGCAATATTGCATAGGAACCTGGAATGTTAGGTCCATGAATCAAGGCAAATTGGAAGTGGTCAAACAGGAGACGGCAAGAGTGAATGTCCACATTTTAGGAAGCAGTGAACTAAAATGGACAAATTAAACTTAGATGACCATTATATTCACAACTGTGGGCAAGACCCTTAGAAGAAATAGAGTAGCCATCATAGTCAACAAAAGAGTCTGAAATTAAGCACTTGGATGCAATCTTAAAAATGACAGAATGATCTCTGTTCGTTTCCAAGTCAAACCATTCAATATCATCGTAATCCAAGTCTATGCCCCTACCAGTAAAGCTGGAGAAGCAGAAGTTGAATGATTCTATGAAGACCTACAAGACCTTCTCGAACTAACACACAAAAAAGTGTCCTTTTCATTACAGGTGATATAGGTGACTGTAATGCAAAAGAAGGAAGTCAAGAGATACCTGGAGTAACAGGCAAATTTTGCCTTGGAGTAAAAAATGAAGCAAAGCAAAGGCAATTGAGTTTTGCCAAGAGAATGCACTGGTCATAGCAAGCACCCTCTTCCAACAACACAAGAGAAGACTCTACACATGGACATCACCAGAGGGTCAATACCAAAATCAGATTGATTATATTCTTTGCACTCAAAGATGGAGATGCTCTATACAGTCAGCAGAAACAAGACTGGGAGCTGACTGTGGCTCAGATCATGAACTCCTTATTGCAAAATTCAAACTTAAATTTAAGAAAGTAGGGAAAACCACTAGACCATTCAGGTATGACCTAAATTAAATCCCTTATGATTATACAGTGGAAGTAACAAATAAATTCAAGGGATTAGATCTGATAGAGTGCTTGATGAACTACGGATGGAGGTTCATGACATTGTACAGGAGCCAGGGATCAAGACCATCCCCAAGAAAAAGAAATGCAAAAAAGCAAAATGGCTGTCTCAGGAGACCTTACAAATAGCTGTGAAAAGAAGAGAAGTGAAAGGCCAGTGAGAAAACGAAAGATAGAACCATTTGAATGCAGAGTTCCAAAGAATAGCAAGGAGAGATAAGAAAGCCTTCCTCGGTGATCCATGCAAAGAAATAGAGGAAAATAACAGAATGGGAAAGACTAGAGATCTCTTCAAGAAAATCAGAGATACTAAGAGAACACTTCATGCAAAGATGGGCACAATAAAGGACAGAAATGGTATGGACCTAATAGAAGCAGAAGATATTAAGAAGAGGTGGCAAGAATACACAGAACTATACAAAAATGATCTTAATGACCCAGATAATCATGATGGTATGATCACTCACCTAGAGCCAGAAATCATGGAATTCAAAGTCAAGTGGGCCATAGGAAGCATCACTATGAACAAAGCTAGTGGAGGTGATGGAATTCCAGTTAAGCTATTTCAAATCCTAAAAGATGATGCTATGAAAGTGCTGCATTTAATGTGCCAGCAAATTTGGAAAAGTCAGCAGTGGCCACAAGACTGGAAAAAGTCTGTTTTCATTTCAATCCCAAAGAAAGGCAATGTCAAAAAATGTCAAACTATGGCACAATTGCACTCATCTCACATACTAGCAAAGTAACACTCAACATTTTCCAAGCCAGGCTTCAACAGTATGTGAACCAAAACTTCCATATGTTCAAACTGGATTTTTGATGATCTGCTGGATCATCAAAAAAGCAAGAGAGTTCCAGAAAAACATCTGTTTCTGCTTTATTGACTACTGCAAAGCCTTTGACTGTGTGGATCACAATAAACTGTGGAAAATTCTGAAAGAGATGAGTATACCAGACAACCTTACCTGCTTCCTGAGAAATCTGTATGCAGGTCAAGAAGCAACAGTTAGAACTGGCCATGAAACAACAGACTGGCTCCAAATAGGGAAAGGAGTACATTAAGGCTGTATGTTGTCACCCTGCTTATTTAACTTACATGCAGTGTCAGTTCAGTTCAGTTGCTCAGTTGTGTCTGACTCTTTGCGACCCATGAACTGCAGCATGCCAGGCATCCCTGTCCACCACGAACTCCCAGAGTCTAGCAAAACCCATGTCCATTGTGTCAGTAATGCCATCCAACCATCTCATTCTCTGCCGTCTCCTTCTCCTCCTGCCTTTAATCTTTCCCAGCATCAGGGTTTTTTCCAATGAGTTAGCTCTCCACATCAGGTGGCCAAAGTATTGGAGTTTCAGCTTCAACATCAGTCCCTCCAAAGAACACCCAGGGTTGATCTCCTTCAGAATGGACTGGTTGGATCTCCTTGCAGTCCAAGGGGCTCTCAAGAGTCTTCTCCAACACCACAGTTCAAAAACATCAATTCTTCAGAGCTCAGCTTTCTTTACAGTCCAACTCTCCCATCTATACATGACTACTGGAAAAACCATAGGCTTGACTAGATGGACCTTTGTTGGCAAAGTAATGTCTCTACTTTTTAATATGTTATCTAGGTTACTTTCCTTCCAAGGAGTAAGCATCTCTTAATTTCATGGCTGTAATCACCATCCGCAGTGATTTTGGAGCCCAGAAAAATAAAGTCAGCCACTTTTTCCACTGTTTCCCCATCTATTTCCCATGAAGTGATGGGACCAGGTGCCATGATCTTAGTTTTCTGAATGTTGAGTATTAAGCCAACTTTTTCACACTCTTCTTTTACTTTCATCAAGAGGCTCTTTAGTTCTTCTTCACTTTCTGCCATAAGGGTGGTGTCATCTGCATATCTGAGGTTATTGATATTTCTCCCAGCAATCTTGATTCCAGCTGTGCTTCATCCAGCCCAGCGTTTCTCTTGATGTACTCTGCATAGAAGTTAAATAAGCAGAGTGACAATATGCAGCCTAGACATACTCCCTTTCCTATTTGGAACCAGTCTGTTGTCCCATGTCCAGTTCTGACTGTTGCTTCCTGACCTGCATATAGGTTTCTCAAGAGGCAGGTCAGGTGGTCTGGTATTCCCATCTCTTTCAGAATTTCCACAGTTTATTGTGATCCACACAGTCAAAGGCTTTGGCATAGTCAATAAAGCAGAAATAGATGTTTTTCTGGAAATCTTTTGCTTTTTCATTGGCAACTTGATCTCTTGTTCCTCTGCCTTTTCTAAAACCAGCTTGAACATCTGGAAGTTCACAGTTCACATATTGTTGAAACCTGGCTTGGAGAATTTTAAGCATTACTTTACTAGCATGTGAGATGAGTGCATTTGTGTGGTAGTTTGAGCATTCTTTAGCATTACTTTTCTTTGGGATTGGAATGAAAACTGACCTTTTTCAGTCCTGTGGCCACTGCTGAGTTTTCCAAATGCGCTGGTATATTGAGTGCCACACTTTCACAGTATCATCTTTTAGGATTTAAAATAGCTCAATTGGAATTCCATCACCTCCACTAGCTTTGTTCATAGTGATGCTGCCTAACACCCTCTGACTTCACATTCCAGGATGTCTGGCTCTAGGAGAGCGTGAGTGATCACATCTTCGTGATTATCTGGGTCATGAAGATCTTTTTTGTATAGTTCTTCTGTGTATTCTTGCCACCTCTTCTTAATATCTTCTGCTTCTGTTACGTCCATACCATTTCTGATATGGACATTTCTTTGCATGAAATGTTCCCTTGGTATCTCTAATTTTCTTAAAGAGATCTCTGGTCTTTCCCATTCTATTGTTTTCCTCTATTTCTTTGCATTGATTGCTGAGGAAGGCTTTCTTATCTCTCCTTGCTATTCTTTGGAACTCTGCATTCAGATTGGTATATCTTTCCTTTTCTCCTTTGCTTTTCACTTCTCTTCTTTTCACAGCTATTTATAAAGCCTCCTTTGACAGCCATTTTGCTTTCTTCCAGTCTGGCACTTTGCATGAGGTACATATGCAGTGTACCTCATGCAAAATGCCAGACTGGATGAAACACAAGCTGGCATCAAGATTGCTGGGAGAAATATCAATAACCTCAATATGCAGATGACACCTCCCTTATGGCAGAAAGTGAAGAACTAAAGAGCCTCTTGATGAAAGTGAAAGAGGAGAGTGAAAAAGTTGGCTTAAAACTCAACATTCGGAAAACTAACTTCATGGCATCCAGTCCAATCACATCATGGCAAATAGACAGGGAAACAATGACAGCAGTGAGAGACTTTATTTTCTTGGGCTCTAAAAATCACTGTAGATGGTGACGAAGCCATGAAATTAAAAGATGCTTGCTCCTTGGAAGAAAAGTTATGATCAACCTAGACAGCATATTAAAAAGCAGAGATATCACTTTGCCAAAAAAGGTCCATCTAGTCAAAGCTATGGTTTTTCCAATAGTCAAGTATGGATGTGAGAGTTGGACTATAAAGAAAGCTGAGCACTGAAGAACTGATGCTTTTGAACTGTGGTATTGGTGAAGACTCTTGAGAGTTTCTTGGACTGCAGGAAGATCCAACCAGTCCATCCTAAAGGAGATCAGTCCTGAATGTTCATTGAAAGGACTGATGCTGAAGCTGAAACTCCAATATTTTGGCCACCTGACTCAATGGAAAAGACCCTGATGCTGGGAAAGATTGAAGGCAGGAGGAGAAGCGGATGACAGAGGATAAGATTGTTGGATGCCATCACCGACTCAATGGACATGAGTTTGAGTAAACTCCAGGAGTTGGTGATGGACAGGGAGGTCTGGTGTGCTACAGACCATGGAGTCGTGAAGAGTCAGACACGACTGAGCAACTGAACTGAACTCTGTTGGGGGAGGTGGGGGAAACGATTCTCTAGGTGAAGCAAGAGCTGAGAGCCATTGGTCATCAATCCTCACAACAGTGGGGAATGGGTGTGGCAGACTTCCTAGGTGGCCGCTAGTGGTGAAGAATCTGCCTGCAATGCATGAGACATAAGAGGCATAGTTCAGTCCCTGGGTCAGGAAGATTCCCTAGAAGAGGGCATGGCAACCCACTCCAGTATTCTTGCCTAGAGAATCCCATGGACCGAGAAGCCTGGTGGGCTGCAGTCCATAGGCTCACAAAGAGTAGGACATGACTGAAGAGACTTACCATGCATGCACACATGCCCAGCACAGGGGTCTGGATGGGACTTTTAACAGTCCACTACACCATCAGCTTCACAGGACAAAATACAGCTATGCCAATTGTCGACATTGCTCCAGGAATTTAGGACCCAGGCACTCAGCCCATTGGAAAAAGCTGTGAAGTGCAAAAGAGAAAAGACATTTCAAGAAGACACTTGAAGAAAACCGAGGAATATATTGGAGGTAATTGCTTCTCACTCAACTGCTCTTGAAATATATACATATTCATGAGCGGGCAGTAGGAGAGGGTGTCTGAAAGTTAACTCGCTGTCAAAACATGACATTTTTTTCTTCCACTTAACACTGTGGCCTGGTTTCACGTCCCTAACATTTCCATGCAATCCAAGCGCTCCAGGATGAGAACTAGTCTATTAACTTTCCATCATGGACTGGGCTTGGTGCCAGCTTCCAGTCTGACAGTGAAATCTGTTGGAGCAGATCTATGACCCACTTTGATGCAGTTACACACGGAGGGCTCAACCTCCTTGAACATTCAAATCTTTCTTTGCTCCCAAGAGGGAAAAAGTTAGTGCAGAATCCGAGTTGGTTTTAATGACACTTCTCTGAAAAATCCTCAACCTTGTAAGATCCCTTTCCCCTGAGGAAAAACAAGTGATAACAAAAAGAGAGGTCAATTTTAAGATTTACTACATTTTTCCCTTTGTTCTTTTCTCGAGGGAGGCAAACATGCATTGGTTTTGATTTTTCGGTTAGCACAGAGTACAACCTACATATTTAACTAGTCTGATTTGAATCTTTGAGCATTTCTTGTGATTGCCTCTATTTAGGACAAAGAAGCAAATCCAAGACAGTGAACAAAACAAAGAAGGGGAAAAGAAGGAATAAAGGGGTTTTATCTGACAGGGTCATGCAAGGAAGTCAAAGGGAAAAGTTAGCTTTAAGGAAGCAAATGCCATTTCCAAGGTCAGAGGGAAAGATAAAAATTGAAGTCAGTTTAGGTTACTCTTGTGCTCCATACAAACAGTCTTGAAAAAAATAAAAGACTTCATTTTGTCTAATTCAAGTACCATTAGAGATTCAAGTTTATATTCTGGAATAATCAAGGAAATTTATAAAATATTATAGCAATTAATGGTGGGGGGGTTGTTTCGTTTTTGCTTTGCAGAGAAGCTGAAATTGATTTTCCATGCTGTATTTCACTGAGGCTGTCTTGAAGAGAATCTGGTCAGTGTGATAAATAAGTAATCAAGCTGGCAGCTTGTCCTGTATCCACCGTCCGTACACGGATTTGGCCAAACCCTTTCAGTTTCTCAACAATTCATTTTGCTGTCACATAGTTTCTCTTTTGTCCAGGCAGTTTCTGCTTCCTGAGTAAAATACATATGCAGGTGGGCTTCTCCGAATGCACTTCAGGTCTATTTTGGTGCTGCCTCTTCACCAATTGGGAGGAATGTCAGCAAGAGATAAATCAAAGAGCTGTCACCTTCTTCTGCAGCACATTGCAGGGGACATTAACTCACCTCCAAACAAGACAGATGTGGCCTTTCTCCCTCTGGGTAAAATCTCCCCCTGTCACAGGCTGGGCTGGAGGGTGGTACAGGAGCTTCAGGGGGCTGCGTAACCTTGACTCTGGCAGGTGGGGTTAGTGGAAGGAGATAGGCAGGGGACATCTCTTCTCTGGCTGGAATCCTCTCCTACCTCTCCCACCCTCTTCCCTTTTTACTAGACCTGCTCATTCTCATCCTCCAGGTCTCAGCTTCCATATCACCTCCTCCGAGAATCGCTCCCGGATCACCTCTGAGGTTCCCCATCATTCACTCTATTGGTTTCCTCCACATCACAATCTGAAATGATGTGCATTCTTATTTCTTCTGGGGTAGCCAGCTCCAGGGGGCTTATAAGACCTCACGCATCTTATTTATCAGTGTTGACCCAGCAGTGATCCTGTGTCTGGCCCATGTAGATACTCAGTACATACTGTTGGTACTCTTGTGTTGAGACTTGAGGGGAAACAGCTTGAGAGATCATGCCTCTTCTCCCTGCCTGCATATCAGAACTGAGTGAGAAGATGCAAGAGCTAGGCAGGTGCAGGTCCAAATGCTGATTTTGTTCTGGAAACACTAGGAGGAGACTGTGGCTTGGATCTATGGTCAGATGGGCACTCCAGGCACTCCCTCCTTCTCTTGAACTAGCCCATCCAGTCTGAGTTTCAGGCTTTGAGGATGAGGGTGGAGGTGACAGAGGGGAAAAGAAAGAAAGGGGGAGAGAGGGAGGAAGTGTGGGTCAAAGGTGTGGAGAGATAGCATCTTCTAGGATACTGAGGATCTGGGAAATGGTAGTCTCTCCACCTCTGGCTCTCTCCTATCAACCTTAATCAAAGGGCAAACACATGATTGTGATTCAGGAACTTTCAATTCAGAAATTCCTTTTTTTGTTCTTTTCCATTATGTTTTATTATAGGATATTAAATATAGTTCCATGTGCTATATAGTAGGACTTTGTTGTTTATCCATCCTATAATAGTTTGCATCTAATAAGCCCAAACTCCCAGGCTGTGTATGAGAGCATCACCACATTTGTTCAGCAAATATCTGCTGAGAGTCAGGTACCAGCTAAGCTCTGTGAGATTCCAAAGATGCTTTAGGCCTGAGCCAGGCCTGAGGATCACCTTTCATTCATTTCATTCATTCCACAAACTGAACATTTCCTCTTTGCCCAGGACTGTACCCGTAACTGGAGTTGCCAAGACAAATGCTGTTCCTGTACTCATGAGCATATTTTCTAGCAAGTGAGATAAGGTGGTGGTGGTGGTTTAGTCGCTAAGTTATGTCGGACTCTTGTGACATCATGGACTGTAGCCCACCAGGCTCCTCTGCCCATGGGATTTACCAAGCAATAATATTGGAGTGGGTTGCCATTTCCTTCTCCAGACAATCTTCCTGGCCCAGGGATCAAACCCAGCTCTCCTCTGATTGCAGTCAGGCTCCTGTGTTGCAGGCAGACTCTTTACTGACTGAGCCACCAGGGAAGCCCTAAGTGAGACCGACTATCAAACAAATCAAAATTAAAGTGGTTGCAAGAATCAAGAAAGAACCCAAGCGGGGAGGAGATGAAGAACTCGTAAGGCAGAGGGCATGATGGGAGGGGAGAGGAGGCTCTACTTGGGTCCACCTCTCTGAGTAAGTGTTCCTCAAGCTGACTGATGAGAAACCAGCCCTCTCAACACCTGGGGAGAGCAGTCCAGGCTGGGGGAAGAGCTTGTATAGAAACCCTGGGGCAGGAAAGAGCTGGCATATTCCAGGACCTGGTAGAAAGTGGTGGGGGCAGCTCCTGGTAAGAGGGAGGTGAGCTGGAGAGATAGCAGGCTCACCAGCCTTCAGAGGCCATGGGACAGGGTTCAGATTTGCTGTAAGACTAATGGGAAAGCTTTGAAAGGTTTTGAGGTTTCTAAGCAGAAAGCAATGTGATCCAATTATTAAAATGGCTCTGGCGCCTGGGTGGAAGATGGATTCAGGGGGAGCACAGTTAGTTTGTTCTGGAAGGCCAAGAGATGATGTTGGCACAGGTTAGGATGGGGGATTTTCTGGCTGTGGTTGTATAGCACACTGAAACTCAGTTGTAAAATCAACCACCATTTTCTTGGTGCTCATGGTTCAGGAATTCAGGTGAGTGGTCAGGAAACACTATCTCTGCTTCCCCAGGTCTCATCTGGGGAGCTCTGACCAGCTTAGCTGGGTGCATGTGTGTGGCCTGGTATCTCCATGGTGCTGGAATGTCTAGGTGGCTCCTTGTTTTCCTGTCTGGATCCTTGGTTCTCCTGACCTCTTCTCTCTTTCCATGCGACATCCCCCTCATGAGTGGGTTTCCCACCACTTGGTGGTCTCAGGGGAGGTGAAATTCTATAAGATGCTAGCTTCAAAGTGGCAAGAAGCAGAGCCGGCAAGACCAGTTAAGTTCCTCTCTGGGAACTAGCCCAGCAGGACCTCCCTACAGTCTATTCCTCACAGTTCTCCTAAGATCCCTCACGTTCAGAACAGACCCCACCCATTGATGGAGGCGTGACAGTCACATTGCAGAAGGCCATATTGGGTGAGAGATATCACTGCAGCCATTATCAGAAACTCCATTCAGCTACACAGAAAATGGACAAAAGAGATTTAGATACATCCCAAGTACTTTTATTTTAGGAGATAAACTCATCAGGTTTCCCTGGTGCTCAGATGGTAAAGAATCTGCCAGCAATACAGGAGACCCGGGTTCAATCCCTAGGTCAGGAAGATCTCCTGAAGCAGGGAATGGCAGTCCACTCCAGTATTCTTGCTTGGAGAATTCCATGGACAGAGTAGCCGGGTGGGCTACAGTCTATGAGGTCACAAAGAGTTGGACACAATTGAGCGACTAGCACTTTCACTAAACTCAGTACATTACTGTAGTGAAAGAAAGAAGAGCTAGAGATTTGAACTCCACTGTTTGGAAAACAATGAACCTAGATAGAGAAAATGCTCCATAAAATACAGATATATATATTTTTAAGTTCAGAGAAGGGAGAAGTAATTTGCATCTGGGGGTAGGACAATCACATTTGGTTGCACAGGCCATGCACTGCACAACTATGGGGGATGACATTCAGAGTCACAGGCAACACACCCTGTGAAGCAGGATCCAAAAAGCTTCATGGAGGAGATAGCATTTGAGAGATAGGATTCTGACAGGTGGAAGAGGTTGGCAAATGGCTTTCCAAGTAGAAGGAAGGATGTAAGGGAACACTTTGGAAGTGGGAGTGCTTGGGTGGATAAGTGTGAGCACTCCAGTTTGTCTGAAGTGTGGTAAAGGGAAGGACAATAATATGGGATAAGGCTCAAAAAAGGGCTTGGAGATCTCAGGAGGCCTTGAACGCCAAGCTCCAATTTTTGTTCTCTAAACCAGGGATCAACAAACTGAGATTACATTTCTAAAGAGTTGTAAAGCAAAGAAGCAAAAAGAAGAAAGTTGGGACTTCCCTGGTGGTCTAGTGGTTAAGAATTCACCTGTCAACGCAGGGGACCTGGGTTCAATTGATCACTGGTCTGGGAAGAGTCGACATGCAGCAGAGCAACTGAGCCCAGGTGCCACTACAACTGAAGCCTGCATGCCTAGAGCCCATGCTCTGCAACAAGAGAATCCATTGCAACGAGAAGCCAGCACACCACAACGAAGGGTAGCCCCAACTCGCTGCCACTAGAGAAAGCCTATGTGCAGCAGCGAAGACCCAGCTCAGCCGCAAACAAAAATAAATCAATAAAAAGTTTTTAAAAAGAAGAAACTTGTGAAACAGAGGCAGCATGTATGTGTCTCAAAAAGCCTAAAGTGTAGGCTGCCTGCCTCTTTACAGAAAGAGTCTTGGGAGGTTCTTGTGTGTTTCTCTCTGCTTGACAAAGGGTGACTTGGGGACAGGAGGTTGGGAGATGGAACACAGGAGGGAGAGGAGCCAGGAGAGCAGGTAAGAGGTAGCCCTGGTCAGCCAGGTATAGAGAGGGGGAGCTTGTGCTAGGGAGGCAGTCAGTTCATGAGTGAGCCCCACCGGGACTGTTCGTGGCTGATACTGCTGATTTCTTCAATATCAGGGAGCAGATGATGAACAAATCTGCCAGGAGGCAAGGGATGTGTTGGGTGCCCATTCCAGAACACCCCACAAAGTTGGGCTTCATGGTTGGTCCACTTGCCTCAGGTTCTATTTAAAGACTTTTTCTATTTTTTGCTAAAACTAGATACAGTTGAAAATTATTGGTAGAGATGAATTGTCCTCCCTTTTATCCTCAAAAGCCCAAAGAATTGTTTTAACCAAGAACTCACTGTTACAGATGAATTATGTCTTCCTGTCCATCCCACCCAGAGTTTTAGCTTCTGAATGGTTTTAGTTGTTGACAGTAGGGCAGCATGATATAACAGGAAAGACATAGCCATGGATATGTGTGTCTCCCTAGGTACATGGCTTCCCATCTGAGGATCAATGTCCCCATGGGGGAAACACAGTAATACCTATGTCACAGATAATATGACCCATCTGTCACAGAGCTTTGAAAAATGTATGGAAAGTACCTGGGGGCTTCCCTGGTTGTCCAGTGGCTAAGACTCTGTGCTCCAATACAAGAGGCCTGGGTTTGATCCCTGAGTCAGAGAACTAGATCCCACATGCCTCAGCTAAGAGCCCACATGCAGCGACTAAAATCCAGTGCAGTCAAATAAGTAAAAATTAAAAATAAAGTACCTTGCACATGGTAGAAACTCAAAAGGTAATTATTATCATTATTATTTTCATTCTCTTGACCCAGGGCCAGGATATGGCTTTTTAGCCATTTTACTTGAAGCATCCCAGAGTCAGAAGGGATCTAAGTGATGTGAACTCCTAGTCCCTGACCTCCCCTTCTTCTCTCCTTGATAAGAATGGTTTCTAACAACTGGAACGGGGCCCAGATGGAATGGATGTAACCTTGCAAAGTGCCACCAGTGATGCTCCATCAGGAACCCTGCCTCATCACCAGCCATCACTGGTCAAACCCCGTAGGAAATCCAATGGGCAAGGCCACATATGGAACAAAATACCAATGATTAGAAATACTTATTAGGTTGGTCCAAAGTAATTGTGGTTTTGCATTGCTGAACTTTGCTGTTTGATATTGGAATATATTCTAAAATAAATGTGGTTGCTATACATCATTTTAATGCATATTTCTCTCTCTCTCTCTCTTTTTTTGCTAGTTACTTATTCCTTGCAGTTTATTTTATATTAAGGAAATGATATTAGACAAAAAGTAAATTCGAGCAATTTTCTTACTCAGGTTCAAAATAGATTGTAAAGTAGCCAAGACAACTCACATCATCAACAACAAATCTGGCCCAAGAACTTCTAATGAACATACAGTGCAATGGTTGTTCAAGAAGTTTTGCAAAGGAGAGGAGAGCCTTGAGAGATGAGGAGCACAGTGACTGGCCATCAGAAGCTGACAATGACCAGTTGACCAACTACAGAAGTTGTCAAAGAACTCAACATTGACCATTCTACAGTCATTCAGCATTTGAAACAAATTGGAAAGGTGAAAAATCTTGATAAGTGGGTGCTTCATGAGCTGATAGGAAAGAAAAATAGTCATTGTGAAGTGTTGTCTCCTCTTATTCTACATCACAACAATGAACCATTTCTTGATCAGATTTTGCTGTTCAACGAAAACTGAATTTTATGTGACAACCAGGGATGACCAGCTCAGTGGATGGTCCAAGAGGAAGCTCCAAAGCATTTCTGAAAGCCAAAATTGTATCAAAATAAAGATCATGGTCACTGTTTGGTGATGTGCTGCCCATCCGATCCATTACAGCTTTCTGAATCCCGAGGAAACCATTACATCTGAGAAGTATGCCCAAGCACATCAATGATATGCACTGAAAACTGCAATGCCTGTAGGCTGCACTGCTCAACAGAAAGAGCCCAGTTCTCCATTATATTGGCAGACCACACTTTGCACAACCAATGCTTTAAAAGTTGAGTGAATTGAGCTACAATGTTTTGCCTCATCCACCATATTCACCTGACCTCTCATCAACCAACTACCATTTCTTCAAGCATCTCGACAACTTTTTGCAGGGAAAACGCCTCCACAACCAGCAGGAGGCAGAAAATGCTTTCCAAGGGGTCATCGAATCCCAAGGCATGGATTTTATTCTACAGGAATAAACAAACTTATTTTTCATTGGCAAAAATGTGTTGATAACAATGGCTCCTATTTTGATTAATACAGATGTGAGCTGAAGTCGCTCAGTCGTGTCCGATTCTTTGTGACCCCATGGACTGTAGCCTACCAGGCTCCTCCGTCCATGGGATTCTCCAGGCAAGAATACTGGAGTGGATTGCCACTTCTTATTTGAGCCTAATTATAATGATTTAAAATTCACAGTCTGAATGCACACACAGTTTTTCTAGAATCATTCACAGCCATCATTTTCTACCTGCTGGCTCTGAGCATCCCACAGTTATGCTCATTTTGCTTCTATCTCAATGTTTCCTCCCAGTATTCTTTCCTCCATGAAACAACAGAAGCTCTTTCTGCCTTCACTGTCTGCTCTTTTTATGTTCTTTACAAAGGTGAATGTCTTCCTCTTCTTTCTACAGAGCCCAACTTGTGAAGGTACGTGCTGACCAGCATCTGGGGCTGAGGGCAGTTGGGGGTGGGGGTGAGGCTTCCAACTGCTAGATTTGTGTAAAGATGAAGTATGGCAGTCTTCAGTGAGGCAGATGGAGGGCAAGGAGACAAAAGCAATCAATCCTTAGTTCAGTTCAGTTCAGTTGCTTAGTCATGTCCAACTCTTTGCGACGCCATGGACAGGATGCCAGACTTCCCTGTCCATCACCAGTTTCCAGAGCCTACTCAAACTCATGCCCATCAAGTCAGTGATGCCCTCCAAGCATCTCACCCTCTGCCATCCATTTCTACTCCCACCTTCAATCTTACCCAGCATCAGGGTCTTTTTCAATGAGTCAGTTCTTCACATCAGGTGGCCAAAGTATTGGAGTTTCAGCTTCAGCTTCAGCCCTTGCAATGAGCATTCAGGATTGATTTCTTTTAGGATTGACTGATTGAATCTCCTTGCAGTCCAAGGGACTCTCAAGAGTCTTCCCCAACACCACAGTTCAAAAGCATCAATTCTTCAGCGCTCAGCTTTCTTTATAGTCCAAATCTCACATCCATACATTACTACTGGAGAACCATAGCTTTGACTAGATGGATCTTTTTTGGCAAAGTAATGTCTCTACTTTTTAATGTGATGTCTAGGTTGGTCACAGCTTTTCTTCCAAGGAGCAAGGGTCTTTTAATTTTATGGCTACAGTCACCATCTGCAGTGATTTTGGAGACCAAGAAAATAAAGTCTCTCACTGTTGCCATTGTTTCCTCATCTATTTGCTATGAAGAGATGGGACTGGATGCCATGATCTTAGTTTTCTGAATGTTGAGTTTTAAGCCAACTTTTTCACACTCTTCTTCCACTTTCATCAAGACGCTCTTTAGTTCTTCACTTTCTGCCATAAGGGTGGTGTCATCTGCATATCTGAGGTTATTGATATTTCTCCCAGAAATCTTGACTCCAGCTTATGTTTCACCCAGTCAGGCATTTCTCATGATGTACTCTGCATAGAAGTTAAATAAGCAGGGTGACAATATACAACCTTGATGTACTCCTTTCTCTATTTGAAACCAGTCTGTTGTTCCATGACCTGTACTAACTGTTACTTCTTGACCTGGATACAGATTTCTCAGGAGGCAAGTAAGGTAGTCTGCTGTCCCCATCTCTTTAAGAACTTTCCACAGTTTGTTGTGATCCATACAGTCAAAGACTTTGGCATAGTCAATAAAGCAGAAATATATGTTTTTCTGGAACTCTCTTGCTTTTTCGATGATCCAGCGGGTATTGGCAATTTGATCTCTGGTTCCTCTGCCTTTTCTAAATCCAGCTTGAACATCTGGAAGTTCATGGTTCACATACTGTGGAGGCCTGGCTTGGAGAATTTTGAATGTTACTTTGCTAGTGTGTAAGATGAGTGCAATTGTGCAGTAGTTTGAGCATTCTTTGGCATTGCCTTCTTTAGGGATTGAAATGAAAACTGACCCTTTCCAGTCCTGTGGCCACTGCTGAGTTTTCCAAATTTGCTGGCATATTAAATGTAACACTTTCATAGCATCATCTTTTAGGATTTGAAATAGCTCAACTGGAATTCCATCACTTCCACTAGCTTTGTTCATCGTGATGCTTCCTAAGGCCCACTTGACTTCACATTCCAGATGTCTGGCTCTAGGTGAGTGATCACACCATCATGATTATCTGGGTCGTGAAGATCTTTTTTGTACAGTTGTTTGTGTATTCTTGCCACCTCTTCTTAATATCCTCTGCTTCTGTGAGGTCCATACCATTTCTGTCCTTTATTGTGCCCATCTTTGTCTGAAATGTTCTCTTGGTATCTCTAATTTTCTCAAAGAGATCTCTAGTCTTTCCCATTCTATTGTTTTCCTCTATTTCTTTGCACTGATCCCTGAGGAAGGCTTTCTTATCTCTCCTTGCTATTCTTTGGAACTCTGCATTCAAATGGATAATATCTTTCCCTTTTTCCATTGCCTTTTACTTCTCTTCTCTTCTTTTCTCAGCTATTTGTAAGGTTTCATCAGACAACCGTTTTGCCTTTTTGCATTCTTTTTCTTGGGGATGGTCTTGATCATTGCCTCCTGTACAATGTCAGGCACCTCTGTCCATAGTTCTTCAGGCACTCTGTCTATCAGATCTAATGCCTTGAATCTATTTCTCACTTCCACTGTATAATCATAAGGGATTTGATTTAGACCATACCTGAATAGTTTAGTGGTTTTCCCTACTTTCTTCAATCTAAGTCTGAATTTTGCAATAAGGAGTTCATGATCTGAGCCACAGTCAGCTCCCAGTCTTGTTTTTGCTGGCTGTATAGAGCTTCTCCATCTTTGGCCACAAAGAATGTAATCAATCTGATTTCAGTGTTGACCATCTGGTGATGTTCATATGTAGAGTCTTCTCTTGTGTTGTTGGAAGAGGGTGTTTGATATGACCAGTGCATCCTCTTGGTAAAATTGTTAGCCTTTGACCTGCTTCATTTTGTACTCCAAGGCCAAATTTGCCTTTTACTCCAAGTAGCTTGACTTCCTACTTTTGCATTCTAGTCCCCTACAATGAAAAAGACATCTTTTTGGGTATTAGTTCTAGAAGGTCCTGTAGGTCTTCATAGAACTGTTCAACTTCATCTTCTTTGGCATTACTGGTCAGGGCATATACTTGGATTACTGTGATATTGAATGATTTGCCTTGGAAATGAACAGATCATTCTGTCATTTTTGAGACTGCATCCAAGTACTGCATTTTGGACTTTTTTGTTGACTGTTATGGCTACTCCATTTCTTCTAAGGCATTCTTGCCCACAGTAGTAGATATAATGGTCATCTGAGTTAAATTCACCCATTCTAGTTATATATCAGTTATATAGAACTGTCCAATGGCAGAGCCAGCCCCATGCCAACTGCCCACCCCGCAGGTCAGCCCTGGAGGCCCCAGGTAGCAGGTCTGCTCACTTTTTCTGAGGCAGTCTTGGCAGACTCTGTGGCCAGAGACAGTAGAAGGGGGTCTCTGGGCTCCTCTGCTCAGTGGAGC
The DNA here is from genome assembly GCF_014754425.2 of Oryx dammah. Classification (NCBI taxonomy): domain Eukaryota; kingdom Metazoa; phylum Chordata; class Mammalia; order Artiodactyla; family Bovidae; genus Oryx; species Oryx dammah. Next base: position 26,525,766 of record NW_024070205.1, read on the forward strand.
TGGGTGTGTGACCTCTCTGAGCATAATTTTCTACTCTGCCAGATCCATCCTGGCTTTTGCCTTTACTCCAATCCTCTCAATTTGCCTAGACAGGGCAAGAAGGAGACATAGGGTTGAATAGAGGTGAATTCAAGCCCACTGCTGGCTGTGCAGCTTTGGAGGAGCCCTTTAACCTCCCTGAGCTGATCTTCACATGTCAAATGAGCTTAATGATCCCTCCTTCATTGGAATGTTGTGAGGATTAAATGAGGTATGTGTAGTTATTTTTTGAAACTAATGTTCCATATAGTCACCCAAACCATTAACTGTCTAATATTGAACCACTGGTCATTTCAGGGAAAAGGCAGGGTTAGGCTTCTTGAGCCTCAGGTCACAATTTTCTTAATCAATGCCTATATAACCTTGTTTTATGTATGCTTCTGCCTAAAGACATTTTATTGGTTACGTATTGTTGATTCATTAACATTGGACTCATGGCCTCCAGAACTATTTCTCATGCTTGAGCAAAGCTAGTCAGGCACTTATATTTTCCCTGTCAGGCACTTCACAGTCTTTTTGTGCTTATGAGCACCAGACAGACTTTCAGAACCACACTATTTGAACAACAAAATCATCATTTTTAAATGGCCACTTTAAACAACAAAATCACAAACACAATGTACAAAAATGCAAAAAAAAAAAAAAAAAGTGGCACTAAGAGGCCATGCAAACTGTGTGCCTCATGGAAGCACAGGGTGTCACCTTGTTTGACCACAGCTGGGAGCACAAACATCTGACAACTCGAAGTTTGCTCCACTCTGTGCAAGGCATGTCTGTGAATGACAGCAAAAACATGGGTGTTAGGGTTACAAATACATTTCAGCATGTAGGTGCATTAGAAAATGCAGAAGCTTTCCGAACACTTGCATTCCCTGGTCAGTCCCAGTCCCAAGTCACATCTGAGACTGAGGCTGGTGGGAGAGGTGGGGGGATTTTCCAGGTATATAGATACGTAAACCTATATAGATGTCATATATATATAGACTTCCAGGTACCTCTCAATATCCATTCTCCCTTTTTCTTTACTAAAAATAAAGCATTTTACCTGGAATGACCAAATGATTTTGTTTTCCTTTAAAGTAGTATGGCCTGGTGACCATCTTCAAACCATTAAGAAATAAGCAAAAGTGTTCTGTGGAACTTCTGGAAAACCTCCTTCAGAGGAAGTGGAGCGACCATCCCCTCTGTTCCCCTCTTCTTGTTGGCTAGGATGCTGAAGTGATGGCTGGACCTCAAGCAAACATCTTGAACCCTGAGGTGTAAGCCAAGTGCTGTGGATCACAGAACCATAATAAGAAGGAGCCTGGGTTCCTGGAATTGTGGAGTAGCCAGAAAGTTCTCAACAGACCACCTGATCTGAGAGAGAAATAAGCTGATCTCTTGTTCAAGCCATTGTTGTTCAAGACATCTCTTGTTCAAGCTGTTGTTGTTTGTTGGTCTATAATATATAGCCAAACCCAATCCTAAGTGATACAAAAGGGTTCTAATTCTGCTTTGTCATTAACCAGTTCTATATCTTTACAGTGGTCATTTCACCTCCTCTTTGTTCCTCAATATTCACATCAGCAAATTGGCAGGAGAATATATTTGCAGAAATAAAGCTCTATTCACATTCTAAAATTCTCTGATTCTTAGTCTGAAATATAAGCCTTCCATAGAATGCATTCATATGGTCCTTTTCCTAAAGTAGGCAGAAGGCAGGATGTGGTTGTCTTGGAGATGCCTCTTCGATGCTACCCTGTCAATGTGCCACAGAGAAGGCACTCAATGCATTTGTCCTGAGCAAATGACCAAAGGAACCCATACCAAGAGGGAGTGCCAGCTTGCAGTCAGAAAGTCCAATCCATCAGAATCATGGCAGGCTTGTCCTGGCTAAAGGAAGCCAGTCTCAGAAACCAGAGATAGAAAAGGGCAAGTGTTGAAGCAAAGGTTTCTTAAGCAAGAAAACCAGAGATGGCTCCACCTGGACCACAGATAGAGATGTCCAGGTAGTCTGGGGTAGCTGGAAAAATGGATCTTAAAAGAATAACCCAGCCAATTCCCCTACTTCCACAACAGATAAGATTTCCAGTCAGTGGAGGTCCTCAAAAAATAGAATTTCAGATTAAGATAAGGGCTTCTTCGCCCAGACCTAGGTCTGGGAGCTGACATCACCAATGGATGCCCTCTCTGCTTTGGAAATTCCAGCTACATCTTTTTATAAACAATTTTCATCCAACACTTGGTGAACTCTTTTCAGAGATGTAAGCTGTCTACTACTACTATTTCCATATAGATCTGTGAAAATTTCAGAAATCTGAAAACAAGATTTGAGATCTGCCAAGGAGATACAAAAGTGTTCTCTGTTTTGGTTTGTTTCTCTCTTTTTCTTTCTTTTTTTTTTTTTCCCAGCCATATTTCATTTCTTTTCTAGGGCAAGGGCTATATCCTGCTGCTTCTCTGCCCCCAGTCCTAACCACCCGCTGCACTCTCTATATTCTTCATCCAGGATTCCAGCAGAAAGGAGAACAGTGTGTGTGTGTGTGTGTGTGTGTTGTCTGTGTGTGTGCCTGTGTCTGTGTGTGTGCTCAGTCGCTCAGTCATACCTGACTCTTTGTGGCCTCATAGACTATAGCCCACCAGGCTCCTCTGTCTGTGGAATTTTCCAGGCAAGAATACTATAGTGGATTGCCATTTTCCTGCTCCAAGAGATCTTCCTGACCCAGGATCAAAACTGTCTCTTGCATCTCCTGCATTGGCAGGCATATCTTTACCACGAGCATCACCTGAGGTGGGGGAGGGGCTGGTGACAAATTGACCCTTGGATTTCTATTGATCCTCTATATTCTGCAGCACTGATGCTGAATTTTCTTTTCAGAGCCCATGTTCTCAGGGTGATCAGAATGCCACCCAGTCCTCCAGCAGGGCCTGTCTTCTCAGAGATCACTCAACATCACAGAGGCTACCCAGAATCTTGGAGTCTCAAAAGTTCTTTCACCCAACAATTTAAGAACTAAGAGAGACATATTTCTCAGACTCAGAGGCAATAGCCACACAGGAAGAAACCCCAGGCAGCTAGAACACAGGGGAGAAATTACTGGATAAAGATGTGCCGTGTCCTGAAACCCAGAAGGAAAGAATGGAAGTAGCCATATAGCAGCTCCCAGGGGACCTGGTGTTTGTTTGCATGCTGAAGACGCTGAGGTCCTGAGGCACTGAGCAACCTGCTTAAGATCAAAGGACATTCAGGACAACTCAGCAATAAATGAAAAGAATAATCTGCTGATACCTGCAACAACATGGATGAATCTCAAAATAGTTGTGCAGAGTGAAAGAAGCCAGACCAAAGAGAACTCCTACTCTATAGTTTCATTGATAAAACCTTTAGAAAATGAAAATTAATCTCTAGTGACAAGCAGATAAATGATTGCCTAGGGAGAGGGAAGGGAGGGGAGAGGAATGGCAAAGGGGAAGGAAACCTTTAGGTCAAAAGTCATGTTCATGATCATGATTTCATGGGGATACATTGATAAGTAGATGATAGACAGATACATAAATACATAGATAATGATAGACACATAGATGACTGGGGGATAGAAAGGTAGAAAGATAAATAGATTAAAAACTTATGAAGTAACACCCTTTAAATATACACAATTTATTGTGTGTCAATTATATCTCACTTCATTTCAGTGGCTCAGTCATGTCCAACTGTTTGCGACCCCATGGACTGCAGCATGCCAAGCTTCCCTGTCCATCACCAACTTCTGGAGCTTGCTCACACTCATGTCCATCAAGTCAGTGATGCCATCGAACCATCTCATCCTCTGTCATCCCCTTCTCCTCCTGCCTTCAATCCTTCCCAGCAGCAGGGTCTTTTTGAAGGAGTCAGTTCTTCGCATCAAGTGGCCAAAGTATTGGAGTTTCAGCTTCAGCATCAGTCCTTCCAATGAATATTCAGGATTGATTTCCTTTAGGATTGACTGGTTGAATCTCCTTGCAGTCCAAGGGACTGTCAAGAGTCTTCTCCAACACCACAGTTCAAAAGCATCAATTCTTAAAGCATCAATTCTTCAGTGCTCAGCTTTCTTTTTAGTCCAACTCTCACATCCATATATGACTACTGGAAAAACCATAGCCTTGACTAGATGGGCATTTGTTGGCAAAGTAATGTCTCTGCTTTTTAATATACTGGCTAGTTTGGTCATACCTTTCATTACAAGGAGCAAAGTGAAATTGAAATTGAAGTCGCTCAGTCATGTCTGACTCTTTGTGACCCCATGGACAGTAGCCCACCAGGCTCCTCCATCCATGGGATTCTCCAGGCAAGAACACTGGAGTGGGTTGCCATTTCCTTCTCCAGGGGGTCTTTCTGACCCAGGGTTCAAACCCAGGTCATCCTGTAGGCAGACGCTTTACCATCTGAGCCACCAGGGAAGTCCTCTAAGGAGTAAGCACCTTTTAATTTCATGGTTGCAGCCACCATCTGCAGTGATTTTGGAGCCCAAGAAAATAAAGTCTCTCACTGTTGCCATTGTTTCCCCATCTATTTGCCATGAAGTGATGGGACCAGATGCCAAAATCTTAGTTTTTTGAAAGCTGAGTTTTAAACCAGGTTTTCACTCTCCTCTTTCACTTTTATCAAGAGGCTCTTCAATTCACTTCACTTTCTGCCATAAAGGTGGCATAGTCAACAAAAGCATCCAAAACGCAGTACTTGGGTGCAATCTCAAAAATGACAGAATGGTCTCTGTTGGCTTCCAAGGCAAACCATTCAATATCACAGTAATCCAAGTATATGGCCCAATCAGTAATGCTGAAGAAGCTGAAGTTGAACAGTTTTATGAAGACCTACAAGACCTTTTAGAACTAATACCCAAAAAAGATGTCCTTTTCATTATAGGGGACTGGAATGCAAAAGTAGGAAGTCAAGAGATACCTGGAGTAACAGGCAAATTTAGCCTTGGAGTACAAAATGAAGCAGGGCAAAGGCTAACAGAGTTTTGCCAAGAGGATGCACTGGTCATAGCAAACACCCCGTTCCCACAACACAAGAGAAAACTCTACGTATGAACATCACCAGATGGTCAAAACTGAAATCAGATTGATTACATCCTTTGCAGCTGAAGATGGAGAAGCTCCATAGAGCCAGCAAAAACAAGACCAGGAGCTGACTGTGACTCAGATCATGAACTCCTTATTGCCAAATTCAGACTCAAATTGAAGAAAGTAGGAAAAACCATTAGACCATTCAGGTATGACCTAAATTAAATCCAGTGGAAGTGACAAATAGATTCAAGGGATTAGACCTGATAGACAGAGTGCCTGAAGAACTATGGATGGGGCTTCATGACATTGTACAGGAGGCAGTAATCAAGACCATCCCCAAGAGAAAGAAATGCAAAAAGGCAAAATGGTTGTCTGAGGATACCTTACAAATAACTGAGAAAAGAAGAGAAGCAAAAGGCAAAAGAGGAAAGGAAAGATATATCTCTATTCAGTTCAGTTCAGTTCAGTCGCTCAGTCGTGTCTGACTCTTTGTGACCCCATGAATTGCAGCACGCCAGGCCTCCCTGTCCATCACCAACTCCCAGAGTTCACTCAGACTCACATCCATCAAGTCATTGATGCCATCCAGCCATCTCATCTTCTGTTGTCCCCTTCTCCTCCTGCCCCCACTCCCTCCCAGCATCAGGGTCTTTTCCAATGAGTCAACTCTTCACATGAGGTAGCCAAAGTATTGGAGTTTCAGCCTCAGCATCAGTCCTTTCAATGAACACCCAGGACTGGTCTCCTTTAGGATGGACTGGTTATAGAGTTGTTTTTTTTGTTTTTTAAATCTTCCATCATCTACTCCCTCTGCCCCTCCAACACCAAGGCACATTCAAATAAGATACAGTCTCTCTTTTTATTTATTTATTTTTGGCTGCACTGGGTCTTCATTGCCACATGCAGACTTCTCTAGTCGTGGAGAGTGGAGGTTACTCTCAAGTTGAGGTGCATGAGCTTCTCACTGCAATGATTTCTCTTGTTGGCTTTAGGGCATGTGAGCTCAGTAGCTGTGGTTTGTTGGCTTAGTTGCCCCAAAGCATGTGGGACATTCCCGGACCAGGGATCAAACACATGTCCCCTGCACTGCTAAGCAGGTTCTTAACAACTGGGCCCCTAAGGAAAGCCCAAGATACAATCTCCTATTGGTTTCTGACCAGGATGACTTTCTCTTCCCAAGTCACTTTATTTTAAGGTGCTCTGAAGAATAGCAAATTTTCACAAATGTGGCAGCTTAAAACAGTACCTAGTTACTATCTCCCAGTCTCTGTGGGTGGGGAGTCTGGGCATGGGTTAGCTGGGTCCCCCACTCAAGGTCCCATGAGGCTATAGTCAAGGTGTCCACTGGGGTTGGGATCTCATCTGAGTTTCGTAGTCCTTTTCCAAGCTCATGTGGCAAGATTCATTCCTCTGCAGCCGTAGTGCTCATGACAACTTGCTCCTTCCAGGCCAGCAGGAGAGAACCTCTCTCCTCAACATCCTCCCGGCCCACCCAGGATAATCTCCCTTTTGATGAACACATAGTCAACAGCTGCAAAATCCCTTTACCCTTTGGCCTTATAATGTAACCTAATCTCATAAATGCAATCTCATCATTTTCTCAGTCCCACCCACACACTCAAGAGGCAGGGGTGATATAGGGTTTGCACACACCAAGGGGTGGGAATCCTGAAGACTAGAATCTAGGTGGGAATCTAGACTCTCGGGATTCTGCCTACTGCTATCCTATGTACACAAGTAAACAAGTAAATAAGATGCACTTCAGAGGCAAGGGCAAAGCAACCTGGAGTCATAATGGGGTGGCACCTTCAACTTCTTGCTTGTTTTTACTACCTTCTTGGCTAACAGTTCTAAAGAAGTTATTGTATTAAAGGACCTCCCATCATTTATGGACCCTAGGCCACTCAGCTGGCTTGTAGTGAACCCTGGGGATCCCCACTCAGACAGGAAATGGGAGGATGTGGGGAGCAGTTTGAAGCTGAAATAACACTGGAGACTGAGATCTCATTTCTGGGGAACAATGAATATAAATGTCAGATTTTGAATAGCCGGAGTGTGACTTAAGTTCACAAATAAGGAGTCTTGAGTTTGAAGCCAGGGAAATAAGACCAAGAAGCTCAGTTTGGGTTCAAAAAATGTGATTATGGGTAAGAAAGGGTTGGGTAGGAGGCTGCATAATGACCCCTATAACTTGTTAACTCAATCTGCCTTTTTTTTCAGTTTAGGCAAAATTCACTTAGCATAAAATTAATCACTAAAAGTTAAATCAGTGGCATTGGGATGTCCCTGATGGTCCAGTGGTTTGGACCTTGCCTTCCAATGCAGAGGGTACAGGTTCAATTCCTGGTCAGGGAGTTAAGATCCCACATTCTTCTCAGCCAAACAGAACAGAATAGAACAGAAACAACACTGTAACGAATTCAATAAAGATTTTTTTTTTAAGTGAATTCAGTGGCGTTTAGTACCTTCACAGTGTGGGCAATCATCTAATCCCCCCAAAATTCCATCACCCCTAAAGGAAACCCCATACCCATTCTTGAGCTGCTCTTATATCCTGGGTGGAGGTTGGTGTTGCTTGACAGTGAAAGTATGTTAATCACTCAGTCATGTCCAACTCTTTGTGATCCCATGAACTGTAGCCTTCAGGCTCCTCTGTCCATGGACTTCTCCAGGCAATCTTTCTAACCCAGGGATCAAACTTGGATCTCTCACATTGCAGGCAGATTCTTTATGGTCTGAGCCACCAGGGTACTGTCCTAACTTGAAATCAGCCCAATTTAAGAGCCAGGACAGAGGCTCAGGAATGAGAGTCCACCCTTTGGTGATGGGGAAGGAACAGTCCATTTCATACCTTCAAACTGGATGCTGTATCCGGGGCTGGAAATGGCAGCTTCAATGACCCTTTGAGTTACTGATTTAAATAAAGACATCTACCTGCCAAGGCCTGTGGACTTGTGTAAACCCCTCATGGGAGAATCTAGATTGTACTTGACCATATTTATTCAAACACAGAAAGGTAGGTTATGAGGAAAGAAAAGTGAAAGGGAAGGGACAGTACTTACAGTTACACAGAGTTACATTCTTTGATCAGCTTTCCCATCCCAGGATGGTTTGAAGCAGCATCCTCGTCACTCATGAGGATCCAGGAGAATCAAGGCTATGCCTCAGGAAGACAGAGATGTCCTCATGAAAGTCACAACCAGGGTGCCATTTATGCCTGTCTCTTTTGGTTAGTCTGAGAAAATTCTCTCCTTATAGAGAAGTCCCTGGGTCCGACGTATCAGAGTGCTTGGAAGACATTGGTTGGAACAGCAGGGCTGGGGGTACAAAGCCAGTGCTGCTCACAGTGCGGATCATCTAGCCTGCCATGGTCCAGACAGACACTGACCAAGAGCACCTATCAGCACTGCCACCTGTAGCAAGCTGCCTGTTCCCTTAGCACCCCCATTGCTAAGAGCACCTGCTCCCCTAGACTCTGCCCTGGATGGGGAAGGACTTTACAATACAAACATTAGTGCAAGTTCCTGTGCCAGATGCACAGTGAGGCCAAACACACTGCAACATCAGAGTGTGGAGCAGGGAAAGGTTTACTGCAGGGCCAGCCATGCATGCAGACAGGTGGCTCATGCCCTAAAACTGGGAGCTCCCTGAAGGGTTTCAGCAAAGCAGTTTTAAAAGCCAGATTGGAGAGGGGAGGGTTGCAGGGTACTTAATCATATTGTGCACAATTCCTTGATTGTCTGATGGTGAGGTAACAGAGTGATGTCACAGGGGTTAACGTTATCAGTCCTTAGGCTCCAGGGGCCATGGGGCTGGGTGTTTGTGGTCATGAAGTAGTTAACATCTTCCATTTGCTGAAGGGTTTTTGCATTGGCAAAACAACTCAGGAAATGAACATCAAACAATATTATCTAGATACTTCATAGAGGAACTATAGCAGAGGATATGGGGGAAGGGCCTGTCCCTGGGAAAGCCCCATGGGGTCCTGGTGGTTACACAGATATGACATTCAAGGAATTCCCAGTAACTGGCTACATGGTCTCGTTTCTGTCTAGTTGATGGGTGGCTAGGGAGCTCTTCCTCCTTCAGTTACCCTCTCATTATTTTCAGGCAGCTTGCTGTATGCTGGGGAGGCATCAGAAAGCCTAGATAGTCAGCGAATGTCAGGATCCTTCTGCTCTGCAGAGTGTTAGCTAGTGTCACCATGCACTTGCTCAAGAACTTTCAGTGACTCCCTACTGCATTACATAAAGAGCCCCAACTCCTCTGCCTGGCTTACAAGGACTCTATTGGGATGAAAGAGGGTTGCTAGTCAGTCCCTAAGTGTTCTGAGGTTCCACATGTTTCTCCAATTAAAAGACTTTTGGAACCTGCCACTGAGTTAGGACTTGATGGCAGTTCTGTGGCCTCTGATAGGTTTGGCTCTGAGTCTCTTCCCTCAGGGACAGTGACTTGCTTCCTCCTCATATATCCTTGCTCCTTCCACTTACCCCTCCCACCCTAGGTCTTGAAGGAGCTTCTGCTTACAGCAATGAGAACAGAGAGACTCAGAGGGGACCACCTACATCTAGAGACAGTGATTGAGAGGAGACACAGGTATGAAGGGGAGGGAGATAAAGCAACATTGATGCATCCCCAGAAAAAGAATTGGATGCAATTTTCCTTTCCTTTGTCAACCACAAATTGGCACTTGCCGTGGATGCTTGTCATCTACCTCTATAAGGATTAAACCCTGTGCCGCTGGTAGCTGCTGACCTCTAACATCCCCTGAAAGAGTTCAGGGTGGAGAGTAGAAATGAGGCACTCTGTGCTCCAAGAAATTGGCACAGGTCTTTAGATAGTTAGATACTCTCAGGAGCTGATTTTATGAGCCCAATTCTTATATCTTCCCATATCTAGAAAAGCACTAATATCCTTCATGGTGATGATTGTTTCTCATGACTAGCAGAAGCTTCACAAGACCAATAGAAAATTTCTACAAAAAATATGTGCTTGATTGCCTATACTCCCCCTTTGCCAAAGTCACATATATACTGTCTTTTTCCCCTAAATCTTTAAAGCAGTTTCTCTGAGCTATCTGAGATGCTATGTCCCGGGCCACAGTCCTCATATTGCCCCCAATAAAACTTAACTCGCAACTCTCACATTTTCCTTTTTCCTAAGTTGATGCCTTCCCTTAAAATAATAAGGACAGTGATGATAACTTTAAGAAAAATAAGAGGCAGTATATCAGTACACTTCTATGAAAATATAATTAGAAAATACAATGTAAATAGATTTTTTAATGGCAGGGTTTTGTGGGGAATTCAATACATATGGTCTCCTTAGCATAGTTTGACATTTAGCCATGACATTTCAAGGTTCATAGAGTTGGAGGTATGATTTTGGTCCCCAGGACATGTTTGGCAGAGTCTGGAGGTATTTTTGGTCATCATAGCTGGGGAGGATGCTCCTGTAGTTGCAGCAAAAAGGAAAAAGGAGGAATTTTTCCCCCCCTTTTCTGAGAACAAAGAAGATAAAGAGAAGAGTGAGCAGGCCTGAACATTCCTAGTTTTTTTTTTTTTTTTTTAATTTAACTGCTCCTAATTCTGCATGTCTGTAACTAAGTTTGCTTTTCTACCACCTAACTCTGCAGAAGCTACAATTCACATGTTTTTTCCTTTGACTCGATGCTAAAGAAATCCCCTCTCTGGTGTTTACCCTTACAACACCCTTCCCTTTGTAGTTACTTATCAGAAAGGAGGCCGCAGAGCCACCCAACCGCCAGACTCAATTGCTGGGTTACTGATGCTGTCTTTGAGACAATGTAAGAGGAAGAAATCAAGACCCTATCAAATTTATTCTTCTTCACCAACTCTTGACTGCAAGCTCTTGCCTTACATAAGTGCCGAGACTCCTCATGGCTGGGCTCAGTTCTTGAGGCGTGAGCCTAGCATGTTCTCCTCTTCCCCAGCTGAGAATAAAAACCACCTTTCTGTCTCCTCCAAACTCTGTCTCCGTATTTTTCATTCGGTTTTGCTGGGTAGAGAAGTCCAAGATTTCAGCAGACAACACTGGCATCCTGTGCCGAGCAGCCTGTAAGATACAGGAAAGCCTTCATAACAAAGAATGACAGAGCCCAAATTTCAGTAGTAGATAGTGACTGCAGCCATGAAATTAAAAGACGCTTGCTCCTTGGAAGGAAAGTCATGACCAACCTAGACAGCATATTCAAAAGCAGAGACATTACTTTGCCGACTAAGGTCCGTCTAGTCAAGGCTATGGTTTATCCAGTGGTCATGTATGGATGTGAGAGTTGGACTGTGAAGAAGGCTGAGCACTGAAGAATTGATGCTTTTGAACTGTGGTGTTGGAGAAGACTCTTGAGAGTCCCTTGGACTGCAAGGAGATCCAACCAGTCCATTCCGAAGGAGATCATCCCTGGGATTTCTTTAGAAGAAATGATGCTGAAGCTGAAACTCCAGTACTTTGGCCACCTCATGGGAAGAGTTGACTCATTGGAAAAGACTCTGATGCTGGGAGGGATTGGGGGCAGGAGGAGAAGGGGATGACAGAGGATAAGATGGCTGTATGGCATCACTGACACAATAGACGTGAATCTGAGTGAACTCTGGGAGTTGGTGATGGACAGGGAGGCCTGGTGTGCTGCAATTCGTGGAGTCACAAAGAGTCAGACACGACTGAGTGACTGAACTGAACTGAACTGAACTGAACTGAGGCTGAGAAATTCTACCCAAGAACACAGCTTCCCTCTCACCTGATAACAGGATGTCCAGAGGTGTTTGTTAACTAAAAAACACCCAGCCTGGGCTTAATGAATCCAGGTTTCCAGGAATGGGACCTGATCCAGAATTTCAAAGCTTCTTCACATGATGGGGTTAACACCTATCTTTTTCCTGGTGAGAGTTGTGAAGATCTAGTGGAAGGGAAGCGGAGAAGGCAGTGGCAGCCCACTCCAGTACTCTTGCCTGGAAAATCCCATGGATGGAGGAGCCTGGAAGGCTGCAGTCCATGAGGTCGCTGAGGGTCGGACACAACTGAGTGACTTCACTTTCACTTTTCACTTTCACGCATTGGAGAAGGAAATGGCAATCCACTCCAGTGTTCTTGCCTGGAGAATCCCATGGATGGGGGAGCCTGGTGGGCTACCGTCTATGGGGTCGCACAGAGTCGGACACAACTGAAGTGACTTAGCAGCAGCTTAGCAGTGGAAGGGAAGGGTCTTGTCCAGGGTTGTTGCCACAGAAAATCTTGGCTTTCTCTGCTCACCGATGCTGAATAAAAAGTACGGAGACTGAGTTTGAAGGAAATAGAAGAGGTGAGGTGAGGTGAAGTCGCTCAGTCGTGTCCGACTCTTTGCGACCCCATGGACTTCTCCGTCCATGGGATTCTCTAGGCAAGAATACTGGAGTGGATTGCCATAATCCTAAGATGGCCAAGGAGAGAACAGTAGGCTACTGTCTCAACAACCTTGCTCCCTGCCTCTAAGGGAACTTAGAGACTTTATATAGGCTGGGTCTTGTGGTCTTAGGGTAAATGATAAGGCTCAAAGTAGTGAAGGTATTGAATTTTTCTTCTTCCCACATTATTTCAAAACAGTCATAGTGTCAGGCAGTTTGATAATTGGGTCCCTTTGTCTCTGGGTTATTGGCCTGTGGCCTTCTCTCTGAAATGCAAACAACTATAAGGGGTGATTTGCTACAAGAGTGTGCAGGAAAAGCAAATATCAAGTACAGGATGTAATTAGCATAGAGTTAAAGGATAATAGATGCAGGATATAACTCATACCAAGTTAGGGGGCAATAGGTGTAGGATGTAGTTTACAGAGTGTCAGGTTAACTTTGGGAAAAGCAAACCTAGTTACAAACTACAGATTAGGGTCAGTTAAAACTAGGAGCAATTAGCTCTCTCAGGCCCCTTTATGGTGGCTCAGTGGTAAAGAATCCACCTGCCAATACAGGAGACTCGAGTTTGATCACTGGGTCAAGATGATCCCCTGGAGAAGGAAGTGGGTTGCCTGGGAAATCCCATGGACTGAAGAGCATGGTGGGCTACAGTCCATGGGGTCGAAAGAGTCAGATGTGACTCAGCAAATAAACAACAACAAACAATGAGTAATTAGCTCTTTCAGGCCCATTTATGTTTCTTCTCCAGCCTAGTGATTGTTCTCTATTTTTCTTGGTTCTCTAGGAAAAGGAAAGAAAAAAACAAAACCTCATTCCTCTTTTTTCCTTTTCACTGCAAAAGGGTCAGCAGTGGAGGCAGGATCCAGATTTCCTGCTTCCTAGCACAGGGCTGTGGTGACCAACCCACAAATGTCAGGAATGGTCATGGCCTCCATCCCTCTGCTCTCAGAAACAGGCATGCAGAGGGTGACTGCAGGAGAGACCTTCCGCCCAACTTTAGGACAAAGTCTGGCCAGGGGAGGGTCACTGCTTGACAAAGCAGCTTGTCATGGGTTGGGACCCCTAGAAACTGAGCCTGAGACCAGGCTCTGTGGGCCTGTGATTTATAGAGTGAGAGCCCTAGGAAGTGAGAAATGAAATATTTCCTGCTGTATCTGTAAGCAAGGATTTCACAGTCATCAGCAGTTGCAGCCCTCCCATGTGAGCTGTTGAGCCCTGAGGGAACCAAGGATGGGGAAGAATACCTGACATCTAGCAGCCACCAGACTGCAGCCGCTCCCCACACTGAGCCCTGAGGAAACGCGGGATGTGAAAGCACAGGATACTGGCCCCGGGTAGCTGAGGTGCGGGTTCAAGAAACTTTAACCTTAATTTTCCATACATGGAAAAGTACTAAATTCCTTAATTTGGCTTATCTGGTTTCTTTTAATTTACAAAAAAAAGCTTTTGACATTCAGACTACTTACCCTTTGTTGCAAAAACTCTGTATTACCTGGCTCCTCCCCTTTTCTCCTGCGAACAGTTCTCTCAGGGGTCACTTGAGATGACCAGGCTTGAAGTCCTAAAAACTCCCAGCAAATAAAACAGAACTCTCAACTTTTAGGTCATGATTATTTTTAAGTTGAGGGAAGAAACCAGTAAGGGACAGAGGGAAGCGGAAGAGGAAGGGGAAGGAACCCAAGACTGGTTTCAGAAGTTTAGCTGGGGCACATCCACAGGGAGCCCTGAGCATAACCTATCCCCCTTCCCAGAACCCTTCCCACATGAGTCAAAGAAGCGGGGGCTTTTTTACCCTTGACTACCTCCTCCCCATCAGCCACTGGCCCTTAGCATGTGGGACCCTAGGAAGTAGAACAGTGATATACTAGTGCCAAATCCTGCCAGCTGGTGAGATCAACTGCATACCTCTTTCTAACTCCCAAGTTCAGGGGCATGACATTGGGAGCTTGAAATTGTCAAGGGGTGAATATTTACACTGGAGAACTGGAAAATGCTACACACATTGGGACTTTTTCCCATGAGCCCTTGTTCCAGCATAGGGCTGGAGCAAGGGCTGTGTGACTCTGGGGTGGTGCCTTCAACAATCCAACTCTAAGCACCAGAGAAGGATATAGCTGTTAGGCAAAGCCCCAGAAAGAATGTAAGGATGAACATGTCTAACTCCAAACTGCATCCAGGGAAACCACAGCAATGTTGGTGTGGACGAAGAAGAGCACCTGCCATTTCAGTAATCAAAATATGTTGAGGCCATCAAGCCACTAGCCTCTGAGGCCGCCCCAACAGTGCACCCTGAAAGGATTCAGGATGGAGAAAAACAGGATATTGGCTCTAGATAGGGAAGACGCATATCAAAGGAATAATCTCAATAAGCCCAGACTCTTGCATCTTTCACAGAAAAGTGCTAAATGTATTAACTTGAGACATCTGGTTTTCTTTAATCAACAGTAATCTTTTAATGTTCCAGCCTGGTTTTTTCTGCAAAATATCTTCTATGTCTGGCTCCTCCCTTACCTCTTTGGAACAGTCCCTCAGAGCTACCTGAGAGGCTGTCCTGGGCTATAGTCCTCAGTAAATCTACCAAATAAAATATAATTCTCATCTTTTAGGTTGTGCTTTATTTTTTCCAGTTGACAATGGAGAATCTCCTTTTGCCAAAGGACTCTTTTGGGAGGAAAGTGTACACCTTTCTAGCAGGGATGGTGAATTAAAACGAGCATTTACTCCTACTCCTGCAGTTGGAGCCACATTCTAGCAAGAGGCTCTGCCATCTGGTGAGAGCAGAGAGGCAGGGAAGGACAGCCCTGCGGGTGCTGGATGGTTTCCTTGCTTCTGGCCCTGAGGCCTGCTCTTCTGGAAACAATCCACTCCACCCTGTCGGGTCAGAGCAGGTGTTCTGAGCGCTTTTCTTTCTTTCCACTTTCAGGGTGCTGACCTCTTTGAGAGTATGGATTCTGCTCCCAAAGTCAGGTGTGACAGTGAGGACAGAAATGCTGCAGCTGATAGGGACAGAATAAAGAAACAAAGTAGGTGATTAAATAGTTAATCTCACTCTGTGTGTGTGTGTGTGTGTGTGTGTGTGTGTGTGTGGAGCTCAGTCAATCAGTTGTATCTGACTCTTTTGTGATCCCAGAGAATATAACCCACCACGATCCTCTGTCTATGGAATTTTCCAGGCAAGAATACTGGAGTGGGCCATTTCCTTCTCCAGAGATCTTTCCAACCCAAGGATTGAACCTGTGTCTTCTGCATTGGTAGGCAGATTCTTAACCACTGAGACACCTGGGAAGCCAGCTGGTGGTAAGTACAGAATAAAGGGACAAAGCAGGTGATTAAACAGTGAATCCCACTAGGGGATTATAAGTAGGGAAAGAAATATGGGAGACTCTTGTAAGTTAATGATTACTTGGAAAAGTAGGTTTGCTTAACCACAAAGTCAAGCACGCTTAATCAGCAGGAAAACCATGCAGCTGAAGCAGGAGACATGCCCCCAAACAGTAAAACAATGGTGGCTTGAGACCCACATCCTGCCCAGCGAGCTCAGTGAGTTAGTGACTCCTAAGACATGCCCTCAGCAAACTTAAAAAACAAGGATTTGTGGACCTAGCTTGATCATGTAGGGACAAGATGACTCCCCTCTCAACCTGGAGGAGGAGTTGAAGATGGAAGTATAATGTCCACTCAAGAAAGACAAGGAAATACTCCCCTCCTCCTCCCCACTGTTCTTTTGATTGCAAATCTGTAGTCCAGTAAGTTCTCATGGCATAGCATTTCTCACTGGCCTGCTTGTAATCCTCACAAGCATCTTATTCTAATAAATCACTTATCTATCCCTTTGCTCTCCCTGAATTCTGCTCTGCCTGAGACATAAGGAGATATAATACCCGAGCTCTTCAGAGCTCCTGATATAAAGCCAAACAGTTTCACTGGGAGATTCTCTAGTTGAACCTCATCAAGCATATTTTCTGGAAAGAACCCAGGCTCCCAGCCTCACTCGAGGGATGGGGGCCACTCTGGGCTTTTTGACCCTGTGAAGGATTTCCTCCAGGGTGACACAGAAAAGGGCAGGTTTGCATCTGAGTCCTTGAGTCTGAAGCATTCTTACCTACCCCTGAGGGTTCCTCACCAGCCCCAGGAGGAACCAGAAGTGTGTTGGGTGCCACTCTGCAGGCAAAGCCAGAGTGAAGGAGGGTGAGTGAAATGACAAATAAGAAGTCATGAGCCATCTTTGGGAACTCATGTACACCCTTGGTGGATTCATGTCAATATATGGCAAAACCAATACAGTATTGTAAAGTAAAATAAAGTAAAAATAAAAATTAAAAAAAAAGACAGACACATGGATGCAACTAGAGGTTATCATGCTAGTGAAGTAGGTCAGAGAAAGACAAATGCCAGATGAACCTATCTCTGAAGCAGAAATAGACTCACAGACATAGAGAACAGACTTGTGGTTGCCAAGGGGAGGGGGTGGAGGAGGGAAAGACTGGGAGTTTGGGGTTAGCAAATGTAAACCATTAAATATAGGATGGATTAACAAGGTCCTACTGAATAGCCCAGGGGACTATATTTAATATCCTGTGATCAAGCATAATGGAAAAGAAAATAAAAAAGAATGTCTGCATATGTATAATTGAGTCAGTTTGCTCAGAGAGCAAAGACTGGCACAGCAGTCTCTGGTACAGCAGAGACTGGCACAACACTATAAATCAACTATATTTCAAAAAAAAAAAAAAAGACAGACAATAGCAAGTGTTGCTGAAGATATGGAGCAGTTAGAACCCTTGCCAGTTGACTGTAGGGTGGAAAATGGTGTGGTCGCTTTGGAAAACAGTCTGGCAGTTCCTCGAAAAGTTAAGCTGAGTTACCAGGTGATCTAGCAATTCCACTTCCGTATCTATACCCCAAAGAATTGAAAACATATGTCTACAAAAAGCCATGGGTTTTCCAGGTGGCATTAATGGTAAAAAATCCACCTGCCAATGCAGGAGATAAGAGATTCAGTTTTGATCCCTGGGTCGGGAAGATTCCCTGGAGGAGGGCTTGGCACCATTCCAGTATTCCTGCCTGGAGAATACCAAGGACAGAGGAGCCTGGTGGACTACGGTCCATATGGTCACAAAGAGTTGAACACTAAAGCAATTTAGCACACAGGCACATAAGAAGCCATACATACACAAATGTTCATAGCAGCATTACTCACAGTAGCTAAAAAGCAGAAACAACCCAGATGTCCATCAACAGATGAATAGATAAACAAAATCTGGTATGCCCACACAATGGAATATTAGCCATGAAAAGGAAGTACTGAAACTGATCCATGATACCACATGAATCAGGTGTCCCCAGTCCCCTAGGAACCAAACTGCACAGCAGGAGATGAGCAGTGGGTGAAAACAAAACCACTTCCCAATTCCAGTCCATGGAAAAATTGTCTTCCATTAAACTGGCCCCAGGTGCCAAAAAATGTTGGAGACCAACAATACGGATGAAACTTGAAAGCATTTTGTTAAGTGAAAGAAGCCAGACACCAAAGGCCACATGTTGTATGATTCCACATATATGAAGTGTCAGACGAGGCAATTCCTCAGACACAGAAAGCAGATTAAAGGTTGCAGGGGCCGGGGGAAGGGGAAATGGGAAGTGATTGCTAACAGGTATGGGGTTTCTCTTCCTGATGATGAAACGTTCTGCAGTTAGACAGTAGTGATGGTTGTGCGTCCATGCTCAGTCGCTTCAGTGGTGTCTGACTCTTTGCAACCCTGTGGACTGTAGCCCGCCAGGCTCCTCAGTACATGGGGATTCTCCAGGCAAGAATACTGGAGTAGGTTGCCATGCTCTTCTCAAGGGGATTTTCCCAACCCAGGGATTGAACCTGAGCCTCTTGAATCTCCTGCATTGCAGGTGGATTCTTTACTGCTGAACTGCCAGGGAAATCCAAGCTATGCTTGTACCACCTTGTAAATATACTAAAACCACTGTGCACTTTATAAAGCTAGACTTCATGGTATGTGAATTATATCTTGATTTTTTTCAAAGTTTTTTTTAAATATTTATTTGTTTATTTGGCTGCACTGGGTCTTAGCTGCAGCGCTTGAGATCTATCTTTCTGCGCCATGCAGGATCTTTTACCACAGTTGGGGCATGTGAACTCTTAGTTGCAGCATGTGGGATTAAGTTCCCTGACCAGGGATCAAACGCGAGCCCCTGCTTTGGGAGCCAGAGTCTTAGCCACTGGACCACCAGAGAAGTCTCTTTTGATCTTTTTAATGGGGGCGGGGGGGAAGAAGCCAGGAGGCAACAGCATCATTTTGGTCCCCAGAGAGGGCTGGGCAGCCCTGAACCAGCCCATCAGGGATTTGACAGAGCAGGCTGAGTGCCAGCTGGGAAGAGCTGGCTGGACAGAGGGAAGAAAGCTGGATGGGTGTAGAAGAAACTTCAGCCAGTGTCTGAGTCTCTCATCATGGATGGATGGCTAGGCTGTGCCCACAAAGGACTTGGGTGGCTGTGTGCTGGCAAGAACCAAACACCTCATGTTGCTTTCCACCTCCAGTCTCTCAATGCTCTTTTGGTTTCTCCCTTGTTCTCTGCTTTATCCCTCCTCCACCCCCTACCTACCTCCTGGTCCCAGACCCACACACTTAGCCTGGTTAACTACTGCTCAACTTTCCAGCTTCAGATAAAATGTCCCTCCAACAGTGTCAATGATAAACACATTGGCACTGGAAGTGGAAGTGAGTGAAAGTGGTGAGAACAGATTTTATTCAGTCACTACCGACAGTGAGCGAAGGACAGAGCTCCATTTCCATTGTGCAGAGGTGGTGGGGCATGTTACAGGTGGATTGAAGGAGCAGCTGCGGTGGGGTGGGTGGTGCAGGGGCTCAGTACAGTCAGAGAAGCCAAGAGTCGCAGTGGGTCAGTGGGTTGGTCAGTGCCCATGCAGTTAGGGCAGCTGTGCCTACTAGCTGGCATGTGGAGGTCAAGGTTTCATCCTCTCACAGAGACTGGGAGAGAAGAGAAGGGAGAGGAGCCCTACCTTCCTGATGATGACTTCTAAAGGGGATGGTCTTCAGGCCCAAAGAAGGCACCCCTGAGATGTAGGAGATATGTATATATCTCAAGGGGACAGAGGAAGGATTCACAGTGGTAAGTAATTTTTAATAGATCACTAAGAAACAGAAGTTTGGCTCAACGTCAGGTGTTGGCTAGAACAGCAGTGAAATCTCTTGGCAACCTGGAAGTGTCCAGGCAGCCATTTGATGGGGATTGGGATCTTCCTAAGGACAAGGCCTTAAGCTCCTAGAAACCCTGCTAGGGTTTGGTCCTCTCCCAGTTGCAGGAGTTTGGACAGAGTCTTTAGTTCTTACCAGGGACCTGTTGACTTAAAAAAAAAAAAGTACAATGTGAAAGTTGCAAGATCAGTTTTATTTGGGGCAAAATGAGGACTGCAGCCCAGGAGACAGCACCTTAGATAGCTCTGAGAAACTGCTCCAAAGCAGGGAGGCGGCGGGGGAGTTCAGTATATATGTGATTTTGATGAAAGGGAAATACATTAACTCGAGTCCATACATATTTTTTGCAGAAGGTTTTTGCTAGTCACAAGAAGGAGTCATCACCATGAAGGATTTTAGTGCTTTTCTAGATATGAGGAGATACAAGAATTGGGCTCATAAAGTCAGCTCCTGAAAATATCTAACTATCTGAAGACCTAATCAGACCCAACCAGCACAGAATTTCTGCTCTCCACTCTGAACTCCTTTCAGAGAGGTTGAGAGTCAGAAGCTGCAGCAGCACGTGATTTGATCTTTGTGAAGGTAGATAAAAAGTGAAAGTCACTCAGTCATGTCTGACTCTTTGCGGACCCAGTCCATAGAATTCTCCAGGCCAAAATACTGGAGTGGGTAGCCATTCCCTTCTCCAGGGGATCTTCTCAACCCAGGAATCGAACCCAGGTCTCCCGCATTGTGGGTAGATTCTTTACCAGCTGAGCCACCAGGGAAGCCCATGACAAATGCCAATTAGTAGCTGAGAGGACCTTTTCCTGACTGCTCACCCTGAACTGGCCCTGCTCTGGGGCTCGCAGGCAGCAGCATTCCCCAGCGTAAGTTATCACATTATTGTGCATCACTTGTTTGACTTGTTTTCTCTGATGGAAAACTGCTGGTGATGAGAACCTGTTTGTCCTGTGTCATTATATATCCAGTGCCTGGCCCTGGGGATACATTTAACAAATGTTGAATAAAGGAATGAGTGAGTGAATCTTAAGTAAGAAGCATCTAAGACAAGGAGGATTTGAGCAGAACAAACGGAGGCAAATGAGGGGAAAGTACAAAGCCAGGTAACCTGGGAGCTTGTTACACTCTCCCTAGAACTAGAGAGGAGCGGGGGTTGACAATGAGTGAGACGGTGGCTTGAGGGGCTTGGCAGCTGCAGGCTTTTCATGACCCACTTGGACTTCTGTCCCAGCCTGGCCTTTCCCTGGACATGGAGGTAAGAATGGGGACCAGAAATCACTGAGTCAGTTAATTGCACATTGCATCAGCTCTCCCCTCCCTTCACACTTGTTTCCCTCCAACAAGCAATCAAGCACTTTAGAAGATGCAGGATTAGTGAGAGGAAAAGCTCTTAGAGGGAACTCTGATCTGAGTGACAGACTGATCTCCATTGAGAGCAAATCTCCAGAAAATTAAATAACCTGAATGCCACATAGCCTCCTCCCTCCAGAGGCAGGTGGTGGACAAGGACAGGTGAAGAGCATCCCCTTCTCCCTCCACCCCTGGGTTTAAGGCTTTTTTTGCAGGAGAATCTGTCCAAGAAATTAATGGAAGTAATTAGGGTCAGATGGTCATGAAAGGAAATCTTTCAATACCAAGCTGCCGATGCCAAGGCTAGCTATGCCAAGGAGAGGAAAACACAAGGGAGGAGGACCTTAAGTGAAAAAGAGTCAGTCGCTGGGCCCGCCCCCCACCCACAGGACATGGTGATCCAAGGAGGGCTTGTTCTTCTGGCTCTCAGACGAAAGGCAGGGTGCAAGGTCTAGGGGTTTTCATCCATAATCAGCAGGCCACAAAGAGCAGAGGGGATGGCTTCAAGCTGCAACAGAGAGGGGCAACTGCTGAAGAAGGAAACACCACAAGTGGCTCCTGACATTTCCGCAGCCCAAGGCTCAGAACTGTGCCCTCTGCAAGGTGAAGAAACACTTCCTTTTAATGTAGTCAGTATATCTTATGGATCCTTCCTTGATTATATCCTCACACATTATGTGTGGCTTTCAAGTCTTTGAAAGGGTGGAAATTTTTCCATCCACTCATTTATCCATCCATCCATTCATCAATCCACCCACTCATCCATCCATCTGCTCACTTACTCACCCATCCATTCACCCACCCATTTATCTATCCATCCACCCACCCACCTTATCCATCTACTTCACGGATATTTATCATATTTCTGCCAAGCCCTGGGCCTACAAGGCAAGCAAGGACCTTGCTCTTGCCATTAACAATTCAGGGAGGAGGAAACGGTACACAAGCAAGCAAACAAAACCCAAGAAGCCCACACATGAGTGCTGTGAAGAGAATGAAACAGTGTGTAGCCTTAAAAAATATTCACATCAAAGTTGAGAATTGTGTTTTATTTGTGAGGATCGTTAGGACTTCCAGCCTGGGAAGCAGTCCATGTCCTATATGTGAAAAGCACTTAATTCCATAACTTGATATATCTGGTTTTCATTTAGTTAATAATCTTTTGACATTCAGACTACAGTTGTTGCAAAGCTTGTATAAAGCCTGGCTGCTCCCCTTGCCTCTTTGGAGCAGTTCTCTCAGGGTTACTTGAGATGCAGCTTCCCAGGCTGGAAGTCCTAAAAATCCTCACCAAATAAAACATAATTCTCAACTTTGAGGTTGTGAATATTTTTTAAGGCTACACCCTGTTTCATTCTCTTCACAACAATCATGTGTGGGCTTCTTGGGTTTTGTTTGCTTGCTTGTGTACCCTTTCCTCCTCTCTGAATTGTTAATGGCAAGAGCAAGGTCCTTGCTTGCCTTGTAGGCCCAGGGCTTGGCATAAATCTGATAAATATCTGTGAAGTAGATGGATAAGGTGGGTGAGTATGAAGAACTGACTCATTGGAAAAGGCCCTGATGCTGGGAAAGATTAAAGGCTGGAGGAAAAGGGGATGACAGAGAATGAGATAGTTGGTTGGCATCACTGACTTGATAGACATGAGTTTGAGTAAGCTCTGGGAGTTGGTGATGGACAGGGAAGCCTGGCCTGCTGCAGTCCATGGGGTCGCAAAGAGTCGGGCATGATTGAGCAACTGAACTGAACTATGTATAGGAAGACGCAAGAGTCTAGACTCACAGAAACTGCTCCTTTGATACACCCCACAGTTATCTGGGACCAGTATCCTGCATTTTCACATCCTGAGTTTCCTCAGGGCTCACCTTAGGCTGCAGGGAACAGCTGCAAGGTAGCAAGTATTCTTTTCCTCCCTGAGTGCCCTCAAGGCTCACTGGTTCAACTGCTGATGATTTTGACATCCTTTATTTACTGATATAGCAGGAAATATTGCTTTTCCCAAGGGTGACAAGGCATTAGAGGGTGACAGGTGAGGTTTTCTTCAGCTGGGATTGGCAGAAAGACCTTTGTGAGATAGTGACCTTTGAGCTGAGGCTTAAATGCCAAGGAGAAGCAGAGGTCTAAAGGAAGAGCATTTTGGGCTGAGGGGAGAGCCCTTGATTGAAGGGGTGCCAAGTGGCTGAGAGGAGTGAGTGATGAGGACGGTGCTGGGGGAGGGGAGCAGTCAGTAAAATCCAGGACCACTCACTGCAGCATCATACAATCTGAGGGCCTGCTGGTTACCCTCCCAGTACTCAGGCAGAGTGTGAACACCCTGGTACTCATATACCAGTAAGTTTTATTACTCTGCTATTTCAATGCTCCAACAATACTTCTTCCAAATACTCTGTTAGGACCATATCAGTGGTTGTAGGTCAAGAGCAATAAGCTGGCATGAACCCCAGCCTGCTCCTGCCTACTCCCTCTCTTGGACTCCCTTAAGGTAGACCACATGGTGTGAACCTCTTCAGATGGAAGAGTGTGCGTTTTCCCATTTGTGCGAAAATTGAGGTCTCGCATCTGCCAAACTAGTCAAAGATTGGTGCTTAGTGAAGGTGACCCACCGGCTCTGACTTTGTATGGAGCATCTTTAGGGACAGAGAATTCCATAGTGCCAACTCAGAGTCCCCTGGTAGGGATATCTTGTCCCTGCTTTTCTTGCTTTCCCAAGCAGCTCTCAGGATGTGGAGAGTCCAGGGCTCCCCCAAGTCTCAGCAGAACCTGCAGCCTCCCCCATCAATTAGGAAGGATGTCTGTATCCATGTCCCACCCTAGCTACCTCTGGCTCAGAAGCTGGCTAATGGCCATGGCTGCAGGTAGGGGCAGCCCTGCCCAGGGAATCTATTTGTTCTTGTTGATAAACTGGAGTGGAAACCTGAGGGAGGAAGCCAGAGAGTTGGGGAAATTGGGAATTTCTTAGGGGGTCTGGTTCTAAGCCTGGCCTAGGATCTAATCTAACCCAACCCTATGGAGGGGGATTGTCCCCCCATCTGTGGGAAACACCCCAGGGATGTGAAGGAGGGAATGGCAGTCTGAGATCATACACCTGGACAGGGCAGGGATGGTGTGGGGAGGTGAAAAGTGAAATATTTCCTGCCATATCAGTAAACAAAGGATGTCATAGTCATCATCAGCTATCGCAGCCCTTCAGTGTGAGCTAGTGAGCCCTAGGGGCACTCAGAAAGGAGAAGAATACCTACAACCTATCAGACATCAGATTACAGCCATTCCCTACTCTGAGCCCCAAGGGAGCTAAGGATGTGAAAAACACAGGATACTGTCCCCTTAGCTGAGATGCGTATGAAGGGAATGATTTCAGTGAGCCCAGACTCTTGCATCTTCCCATGCATAGAAATACCCTAAATTCCTTAATTTGAGATATTTCATTTTTTTTTCATTAATAATCACCTTTTGACGTTCAACGGGCTTCCCTGATAGCTCAGTTGGTAAAGAATCTGCTTGCAATGCAGAAGACCTCAGTTCAATTCCTGGGTTGGGAAGATCTTCTGGAGAAGGAATAGGCTACCCACTCCAGTATTCTTGGGCTTCCTTTGTGGCTCATCTGGTAAAGAATCCACCTGCAATGTAGGAGGTTTGATCCCTAGGTTGGGAAGAACCCCTGGAGAAGGAAAAGGCTACCCACTCCAGTATCCTGGCCTGGAGAATTTCATAGACTGTACAGTCCATGAGATCACAAAGAATCGGACATGACTGAGCAACTTTCCCTTTGACGTTCAGACTACCTCCCCTTTGTTGCAAAATTTCTATATAACCTGACTCCTCCCCTTGCCCCTTTGGAGCAGTTCTCTCAGAGCTACTTGAGATGTTGCCTCCCAGACAAGAAGTCCTAAAAATTCCCACCAAATAAAACATAACTCTTAAACTTTTAGGTTGTGACTGACTATTTTTTAAGTCGACAGAGGGGTCCCCAAGGAGCCACAGTATTGCTGGTGGAGGCCATGCTGCCCAGGGCAAGCGTGAACCCTCAGCAGAAATGACAGATGCTTGCTGGAAGCCAGTTCATGCTGGATTTCAAGCCTGAGAGACACTCCCCATTCCCATAAATATGTGGTATCCGTAAGGCGGGGGTGGGGTATCATTGCTGCCATCAGGCAGGTAGGATCCACCAGGACAACATAATCTGAGTATTGATGAGGCCTCATTTGTATTCCTGATGAGTGGACTCCAGGGATATGCATGCAAAAGTGGCCTCTGACATTTATGCAGACTCAAGCCCCAGATGCAGCTGGGTTTGATAGGCCACTGGCAGTGGGGCTGGGCACTGATTACAACATGTAGAAATGAGAACTGAGCTCCTATGATTACCTGCTGGGATTGTCAGACTGCTGGCTCTTGGGGCCTGTTATCTGATGCTGGGATTCAAACTCTGGTCTTGATCTCTTGAAATGGCACCCTTTTCTATGGATGCCCAAGGATTCTGGAGAAGGAGGGAAGGGACCACCTTTGGTCGGAGGTGGGCAGTGAGCATACCTCCCATTGTTTCATTGTGTTCTTTCTCATCAATTCTGCCAACAAGTCAGTGTTTCTCTAGGACTTGAGGCTCCCAGAGGGTCCCTGGCACAGCCCAAGGCATGAGCTATGGGCACAGGCCTTCGCTCCACTGGAGGCTGACCCTCCACCCCTGAGGGCTCCTTTTGAGGCTGACTGACATCTGATTGCTTCATTCCAATTATGAATACATAATCAAAGGCTTGAATAGGGATGGTGGGTCTGTACTGGGAAAAAACACTCCAACTCAGGCACCAAAGGCTCTCCAGAGAGCAACTGAGCTCATGACTAACCGCCCTGTGCATGGAAGTGAGGTTTCACCAGAAAAGCACATTGTATTTTTCCCAAGGCCAAAATATAATAACTCATTTACTCCCTGGAAAGGTGTGTTTTCAGAAAATGGATCACGTTTGCAAACAGCAGAGAACCCTGTTTATTTTTATTTCTAAAAATTATTTGATATGGAAAACAATGTAAAGTTTGGATGTGTGTTTATTAGCTTGGAGTCTTAAAAAATAAGGCTACCTTCTTGGTTGCCGAAAGATAAAATCCACAGATGTCTGCTTTGGGGAAGTTTCAGTGGAGAACAGACCATTTGCAAAATATAAATCACTAATCTTCAAGGCCACTAGAGATCATTTTAAAAAATTTAATGGCAGAGGCCCAAGGCTCAGGGTCTGAGGTTGGCCAGTTGGTGGTGGTGGGATGTTAAGGAAACAGAGTCTTGATGTGTTCCAGGGTCCAGTTAAATGTAATAAAGGTGGAAAAACCGCCTACCTCCAGCCACTGACATACCTAAAGTTCACTGGTGTGGGGAAGAGAAAGAAGAGGAGGAGGGGAAGTCAGAGGGGGAGGTTCAGGATGAAGAAGAAGAGGGGAAGCAATGGAGAAGGGAAGGGAAAACATGAATATTCAATGCAAACCTCTCCATCACTGGTGATAGCAATCAGTGCGTGTGCCCTTTTTAGCCTATGTGTATAAAGGCTCCTGTGGACCAGCCAAATAGGGAAGAAGCAGCGTGAATGCTCAGTCGTTCAGTTGTGTCCAGCTCTTTGTGACCCCATGGACTCTAGCTTGCCACACTCCACTGTCCATGGAATTTTCCAGGCAAAAATACTGGAGTGGGCTGCCATTTCCTACTCCAGGGGATCTTCCCGACTCAGGGATAGAACCCACACCTCTTGCATCTCCTGTATTGGCAGGCAGATTCTTTACCACTAATGCCACCTGGGAAGCCCTTGGGAAGAAGTGGTGTCCAGTCCTAGGGCCACGTCCAGGGTGCATGTCTGCCCTTCTGTCTCTGCTGTGGTACCCAGGCTTACCTGTAACATCTGTGAAACCTGGACAAGAATACAAATACGCTCCACACACCCATACCTACACATTCATAAGTCATAAAGAAAGATAAACTGCTAAGGCAACATTCCACCCAGCTATCTTGACAAAAATACCTTCTTAATGACTTGGAAGATGTTTAAATGATGATTCTTGAATTCTTGGAAATTTGGTCACAGCACCTGTTGCCAAATCCTAGTCCATCAGAATATGGGAATGTGGGGAGAGCTAAGTCACCTAAGACCTCTCCCTTTCTCTTCCCAGCCCCTGCTCCATCTTGACCTCCTGGGGTCTTGTATACCTATACTGGATGCCCCAGCATGAAAATCCAGCCTCTGTTCATATGCCCTGCCAACATCCACTGCCTGGCCTTCAGTCCACCCTGTAGGAGGAATGCTTGGAAGGGCCTACCACCCCCCCTTCCCTCCACCCCTACCCCCAAGTTTGGAGTCTTTGTCCAGGGAATTTTGATGTCTTGAGAATGTGCTAGAAGAGGGCACTGGTTCTGGGTGGATGTATGTATGCCCTTGGTCCTTCAGATTCTTTACCCTGGCTCCTCTGTCCATGAGATTTATCAGGCAAGAATACTGGAGTGGTTGTCATTTCCTTCTCCAGGGAATCTTCCCAATACAGGGATTGAAACTGCCTCTCCTGCATTGGCAGGTGGATTATTTACTGCTGAGTCAGCAGGGAAGTCCTGTACTTGTGGTATCCACTATCTTTACAATAAGATGAAATCATTTGTGATGTTGCTGGAATCCTCTGGTTATTAGATCTTAAGGAGGGCAAGGTGGTAAGATAAGATATTTTGATGGTTTTGACTCTCACAAATGGGTCTGCAATATTGAATTTGAGGCTCAAAACAAACTCATCCTGGTTGCACCCAGCAAATGCAGGCTGCTTTTCCTGAAGTACAACACACAGCCTCTAGAAATGTGTCACTCTGTGCTGTCCCTGCCAGGCCAGCTCCTGCTGACCTGAGACAGGAAGGCAGTTGGGTAGAGAGAGGGTATGCAGTGGTCACAGCATCCTTTGCCAAATCCTACTCCATCACTTATCAACTATGTCCAACCGGGTAATTTATTCACAGGACCAAATCCCATCGCTCAATGACCACATAGAGGCAATGAACCCACAAAGGAGAAATGACAATGGTACCTAACTATGATGATTTAGTTTATGTGTCAAGTTGGCTGGGCCCTGGTTCCCAGATATGAGGTCAAACATTATTCTAGATGTTTCTATGAGAGTGTTTTTAGATGAAATTAACATTTCAATCAGTGGACTTTGAGGAGAGCAGATTGCCCACCATAATGTGGGTGGGCCTCGCCATATAAGTTGAAGGCCTTAACAGAACAAAAGACTGACCACCCCCTAGTAAGAGGGGATATGCATCAGATGCCACCATACTTGAACTGATACACTAGCTTTTCCCTGGATCTCCAGCCTTCTGCAGATGTGAACTTCTTAGCCTCCACAATCACACAAGACAATTCCTTAAAATAAATCTGTTCATATATATATATATATATATATATATATATATATATACATGCATTCTATTGGTTCTGTTTCTCTGGAGAACCCTGATGAATATACTGCCTTATGGGGGTGAGTTGCACAAAGGTCTTAGCCCAGCATCTAGCCCAGAGAATGCTCTCAATACACATAAACTTTTAACCAAGAACATAGCTTTGGAGTCCAACAGCCACAAATCTGTCCTGGCTCTGTTGTGTCCTATAATCTACCACCTTCTCTGAGCCTTGGTTTCCTCATCTATGAAATTGAGAAATGGAATATTTCCTGCCATATCAGTAAACAAAGGACATCACAGTCATCACTGATTGCAGCCACAGCCAATGGTGAGCTGGTGAGCCCCAAGAGAACTCATATCAAAGGAATGATTTCAGTGAGCCCAGACTCTTGTATCTTCCCATAGATAGAAAAATGCTAAACTACTTAACTTGAGATACCTGGCTTTCTTTAATTAAAATAATCATTTAACATTCAGATTACTTGCTCTTTGTTACAAAACTCCTATATAATCTGGCTCACCCCCTCACTTCCTTGGAGCAGTTCTCAGGGTTACTTGAGATGCTGCCTACCAAGCTTGAAGTCCTAAAAATCCCCACTGAATAAAACATAACTCTCGACTTTTATAAGGCACATCTTTTTTCAATTAGTCTTGTACAGATGTGAGATTTGGACCATAAAGAAGGCTGAGTGCCAAAGAATTGATGCTTTTGGATTCTGGTGCTAGAGAAGACTTTTGAGAGTTCCTAGACTGCCAGGAGGTCAAAACAGTCAATCTTAAAGGAAATCAATCCTGAATATTCATTGGAAGGACTGATGCTACCTGAAGCTCCAATACTTTGGCCACCTGATGTGAAGAGCCAACTCATTGGAAAAGACCCTGATGCTGGGAAAGATTGAAGGGAGGAGGAGAATCAGGTGGCAGAGGATGAGATGGCTAGATTGTATCACCAACTCAGTGGACATGAATTTGAGCAAACTGTGGAAGCAGTGGAGGACAGAGGAGCCTGGCGTGCTGCAGCCCATGGGATTGCAAAGAGTCGGACATGACTTAGCAACTGAACAACAACAAGCAGCTCACACCTGGAGTTGCAAGGTGTTTTAGTAGCACTCAAGTTTGTAAAGTTTATAGTTCATGGTGCCTGGAATTCATTTGTTTGCACTTTCACCCCATATGCATATTGGTTGTGCCACTACTGTTCAAATGCTGGAGACACAAAGAGCCTGAGTTCCTGCCCTTGGGGAGCTCATACTTTAGTCCAGAAAGGTAGACAATATACATTTAAATAAATATGTGAGATAATTTCAGACCATAGTATGTGCTGTGCAAAAAATAATACAGGGTAACGTTGTCAACTTAAAAAAATGCACACCATGAGAATTGTGAGTCAAGTTTTACTTGGGAACAAAATGAGGACTATAGCCCGGGAGACAGCATACACATAGCCCTGAGAAACTGCTCCAAAAAGGTAGGGGGGAAGGTCAGTATATATGTGATTTGAGTGAAGAGGAAGTTCATGCAATGAAGCACATATTTTTTTGCAGAAGTTTTCTGCCAGTCGTCAGGAGCAATCATCACCATGAAGAATTTTAGTGCTTTCCTAGACATGAGGAGATTCAATAACTGAGCTCATAAAATCAGCTCCTGAAAATATCTATCCAAAGAACTCTTCTGCCAGTTTTTCCCAGAGCACAGAGTGCCTCACTTCTGCTCTCCATCCTGAGCTCCTTTCAGGAGGTATTGAAAATCAGCAGCTGTAGTAGCACGTAATTTAATCCTTATAGAGGTAGATGGCAAGGGCCACTTTGTAGTTGACAGTGTGTTGAAAGTGACTCTGAAGAGGTAGCATTTGAGACCCAAATGACACTTGTGGAGACTTGGGAGAGGGACATTCCTGGTGCAGAGGAGGCCCTCAACTGGTATGCAGAATTATCACTATTGCTAATAATATCTTGAGACATAACAGCAAGTCAGGGAGCATTAAATCATCACCTACTGTTTGTGCAATGTCACTTCTCAAAAGGTATTTCCCTAGTTGAGCTAAGCTCTTGGTCAGCATATTTCCCTGGGTTTGACCACAGATGTCCCTAGGTCACCCATGGTGTCCCCACTGCTTCAAGGGAACTTTATATCCAGGAGATGACTGTTTCAACAGGCAATACTTTAAAAATCTTCTTCCCTAGAATCATATTCTTTCCAAAACTCTGGGTCACAGCTGGCACAAATGATGGTTGGTGGGTACCCAGCAAGCCAGGGAGCCTCTCCCCAACTCACCTCTTCATTCAGTATATGACCCCTGGCTTCTGTACGCTGCAGGGCTTTTGTATTTGAGCAAACAACTGAGTCTGCTGACCACAATGAACCCCTGGAGGTGGAGTGAAGGAATAAAGTAGACTCATTAAGAGGGAACTCATCTACCAGTACCTATTACAATGAGGTGTAATGCTGTTTCCACAGCTTGGGGGCACCACCTCCCTAGGATTCTGGGAGAAACACACCATGACTTTGGTAGAGGTCCAGTTGGATTGGGCTACCGCGATGGCACAGTGGGAAAGAATCCACCTGCCGATGCAGGAGATGCAGGTTCAATCCTTGGGTCAGGAAGATCCCCTGGAGAAGGAAATGGCAACCCGCTCCAGTATTCTTGCCTGGGGAAATAAATCTCATGAACCAAGAAGCCTGGTGGGCTACTCCTCCTGGGGTTGCAAAGAGTTGGACACAACAACTAAATAACAACAAAAATAACAGTTGGATCTGGGGCCTTCAGTTACGTCCCTGGTAGGATACTCCCGGGAGAGGGGATTGGAGATTGTGATGACAGCAAGTCCAATACCACATAAGTCTCATCTGAGTCTGTGGCTAGGCTGGGGTGGTGCTGGTGATAGACTCTTTTGTGTCTCAAACTCCCATCCTCTGAGCCCTCAGCCCCCTCCTCCATGAACTTCTCTATCTTCCCTACAATGGCCAAACATCAGTGGAGTTCTCTCCCTTGATCAAAAACCATCTCCAGATACCTTCATTCACAGTAAAGTACAAATGATGGCTGGAGCCTTTCAATAAGAATTCAAGCAGTATCTGCTGGTTCAGGATGACCAGTGTGTTTGTCTATATTGTTTTCCCAATGGAAGCATTACCTGCACTGAGGGTGGAGCCCACAGATGTTGCTATTAACTCTGGGAAGATGCTGGCACACTGCTCCACCTGTGCAGAGACTCTGAGAAGACAGTCCCTCTGAGCCAGGGGTCTCCTCCACTGGAGCCAACAATGCTGGTGGCTGAAAGGGAGACCAGGAGTCTCCTCAAGGATGAAGGAGAGAAAGAAGAGTAGGGACAGAGAGTGAAAGAGAAGGAAAGGGGGGATGAAGCGAGAGAGGCAAGGAGGTGGGAAGAGGAGGCAGGATTTAGTGCTCAAAGCAACCCAATCTGAGGTCCCCGGTGATGGCTGATTTTATGCATCAATTTGTCTAGGTCATAAGGGACCCAGATATTTGGTAAACATTATTTCTGGATGTGTCTGTGAGGGTATTTCTGGATGCAATTAGTACTTTAATCTGCAGACTGAGTAAACAGATCACCCTCTCCAAAGTGGGTGGGTAGCGTCCAATCCATCAAGGGCCTGAATAGAACAAAAAGGTGGAGGAAAGAGGAATTTCTTTCTCTTTCTCTCCCTCTCTCTCTCTGCCTCTCTCCTTCTCCCTCGCCCTCTGCCTGACCACTTGATGTGAGTTTTTTCCTGCCCTCAAACTAGAACTTAACCTTTGGCTCTCCTGGTTCTCAGGCCTTTGGATTCAGACTAGAATCACATCACTAGCATTTTTTATGTCCCCAGCTGGCTGACTGCAGACCATGGGCCTTCTTGGTTTCCATAACTGCCTGAGCCAATTCCTTATAATCCAGACAGATGGATAGACAGATAGATGATTTCCTATTGGTGCTGTTTCCCTGGAGAGTCCTGGCTAATTCACCCAATCATCCACTCTCGACTGTCTCCAAGCAGTTACTCTGTCACAAGACCTCATTTATTTCCTTCAGAGCACTTATCACTACCTGCAATTACTGTTTTGTTAATTGTTTGTTTTCTGTTTCCCCCATAAGAATACGAGGCCCAAGACAGCAAGGGCTCTGTCTTCATCATGAAAGGCACACCCACAGGGCCTGGGCCAGAACACTTAGCAAGCACTCAGTAATTCTCTGTGGAGGCAAAGATGCAAGGGAGCTTCCATATACATGTGTTAATACGTGGTATTTGTTTTTCTCTTTCTGACTTACTTCACTCTGTATGACAGAGTCTGCTTTCATCCACATCACTACAAATGACCCAATGCTGTTCCTTTTTATGGCTGAGTAATATTCCATCATAGGTGCTGATGAGCCTATTTGCAGGGCAGGAATAGAGATGCAGAAGTAGAGCATGGACTTGTGGGCACAGTGTGGGGAGGAGAGGATGGGACGCATTGGGAGAGTAGATTGACATATATACACTACCGTGAAACAGACAGCTAGTGGGCAGCAGCTGGACAGTGCAGGGAGCCCAGCTCAGTGCTCTGTGATGACCTAGAGGGGCAAGATGGGGGTGCGGGTGGGAGGAGAGCTTGAGAGGGAGAGGATATACACATCAGTCAGTCAGTTTGGTCGCTCAGTCATGTCCGACTCTTTGCGACCCCATAGACTACAGCACGCCAGCTGTCCCTGTCCATCACCAACTCCCAGAGCTTGCTCAAACTCATGTCCATTGAGTTGGTGATAGGTATACACATAGCTGATTCATGTTGTTGTACAGCAGAAAACTACACAACATTGTAAAGCAATTATACTCCAATTTAAAAAAAATAAATGTCATTAAAAACTAAAAGTGAAAAAAATAATTCAAGGGGAGCAACAGAGAAAGAAACATAAGGAATATATTATGGGAAACAATGGAGAGATGATTCCCAGAAATATCCCAGGAGCTTCTCACCAGTCCCCTGTCTAAGTGTCAGTCCCCAGCAAGGTCCGATGATGCTAACACCCATCACCTTGCATCAACCTGCCGGGTGTGTGACATTGTTTCATACCATCTCTGAATCAAAGCACTGCATTCCACATCCTGGAAAACACTGCCTGTCACAGCCTGTGCTCCAAAGAAATGTCACACACACCCTAAGGCCACTGATGTAGGTTTTTCAGAAGCCAAGTCCCAGGTTTTTTTTTTTTTTTTTTTTAACATTTTGTTGGTCCAAGGTAACCTGCTTTTTGGAATCCTGGCCTCCAGGAAAGTTAATTGAAAGTTCTGGAGATGACAAGTCTGGAATGGTGCCAGCACAGAATGAACAGGTGATATTCAGCGGAGGTGGGACTCACGGTTGGGGGAGGTGTCAAGGCAAGTGGGAACCACCTGGCTGTACTTTAGAGGGAAGACTCTGAGCAGTGGCCATCGCAAAGGTATGAATCGACTGTCCTTTCTTTATGAATTGCTACCTTTTAGGATCGGAGGAGGATATGACAACCCACTCCAGTATTCTTCCCTAGGAAATCCCATAGACAGTGGAGGCTGGTGGGCTACAGTCCACAGGGTCACAAAGAGTTGGACACGACCAAGTGTCTAGACAACAACAGCAATCTCAGGATAACCATCAGGGTTTGAGTTCTGTCGACAAAGCTTTCCTGACTCACTCACCAAAACAGAATGACAAACACCCTTTGTCCAGCTCTTAGCTTTTTCCTCAGTGCCACTTTAGCCAGACGTGGGTTGTTTTCTGCATAACATCTCAAGGTGGCTGAAGCCTATTTCAGGAACAGAAGTCCTGCTCCCAGGACTTGAATTCCAGTCCCCACCATCTGCGCTGCTGCCTCTGGGGATGAAAGAGAGGCTGCCTGGTCTCCCAGTCCAAGTAGGAGAAACGGAGAGGACAAAGTCATCTTTGCAGGTCAGGCCTTCCAGTCTTCACATCCCCTACGCTGCTCTCCATCAGCTCCAAAGCCTGACTCAGCCACCTTCGCCCAGTGCACACATCTCAAGCCACGAGGCAGGCTCTCCTCTGGGAATCCTTCCTTGGCTCCTCCACTCCGCGAATTCTAAACTCCGAGATCGGAGGTCTCACCAGATGCACCCAGGGGCCAGGCTCGAAGCATGCGCTCCTCTGGTCACTGATGGTCAGTTCTCCTCCCTTTCAGCATTTCCCTCTCTTCTCGGAGGGGAGCCACCGGCTGGGGTTCAGGAGAGTGAGGAAGGGTTGGGGGTGGCTCAGTCGTCCTCATCTTCATCTTCGTCCTCGGTGTCCTTGTTGGGGGCACACCTCTGGAAGCACTGCACCACGGTGGCCAGGAAGAAGCTGGAGATGATGGCAGCAATGGACACGGCCACGCCGGAGAAGATGATGACAAACAGGTCTGTGAGCGAGAGGCTGAACTTGCACTCGCTGAAGCTGGCCTCCGACAGCTCGTGCAGGAATATCCTCCTGTTCTCCATGGGCAGGGAGCACTGGATTTCGTCCAGGCCTGTGAAAAAGGCAGGAAGAATGAGAGAGAGGTTTAGACTGTGTCTCAGGATGGCCCAAAAGTCAGCAAGGTAAGTGCTGACCAAGTGCAAAGCAGGCGCATCACCCAAACACAAAAGGAGGACAAAGCAGACTTGAATGCAATTTAGACTGTTTCAAAAGGCCTCACAGTAATCACATGGCAGAATCCAGAATGTGCTGGTCTCCCTTGACCCGCTTCAAGACAGGGGTCCCCAACATCCAGGTCATGGACATGTACCTCCTATCAGATCAGCAGCAATATCAGATTAGAAGTGAAGTGCACAGTGAATATAATGCACTTGAATCACCCCCAAACCATCCATCCATCCCTTTGCCCACCCTCCCCCCATCAGCCTGTGGAAAATTAGTCTTCCATGAAATCAGGCCCTAGTGCCAAAAGGTTGGGAACCGCCGCTTTAAGGCATGGCACTCTTGATTTTGAATCACTAAGAGTGGTTGATGGAAGAGAATATCATCTTTTTAGGGTTTAGAAGCTCAGTAGACCCCTAATCCAGACCTGATAATATCCAGCCTTGCGGGTGGGGCAGAGGCGGTGGGATGTATAGGGCCAGTGCCAACCAACGATGGCACACTTCAGTTTGTAGGGTAGCTTTCCAAGAAGCATGCCAGCCTCCTTTTCACAGCTACCCAGGCGAAACTGAACAAAGAAATCAGTGTAGCATCACAGAGACTGTACTCACTACTCTAGAAGATTAGTGGGGAAAATAAGCCTACATCCAAAGGTGACCTTCAGTATATAGTTAGGAAACTGGCATGAAGTTCCTGTGTGCTTCAGAAGCACCTGAAGACTATACTGAAATTCAGATTCTCAGGCTCCACCTTCTGGAGAATCCAATTCAGCAGGTTTGGAGTGGGACCCTAGGCTCTGCATTTTTAGTAACAATGAGATTCTGATGCTGCTGGTCCCCAAGGCACACTTGAGAAACATTATCTTCTAGTTGATGAGGAAGAATGTGAGGGGTTTTTAGAGAGAGTTCCTGGGACACCCACCCCACTACAACCAGAGAAGTCCTTGCAATCTCTGTCTCATATATTGGGTTCCCTTTAAGATCTCACTTGAAAAGTGAGATTAAAAAGAAGTTTTAATCTTGCTTGCTAATTTAAAAAGAAGTTTCAAACCCACAGGCCCCCCAAAATATTACACCTGCATATGTGCTAAGAAAGTGCTTCATCAGTTCAGTCACTCAGTCATGTCTGACTCTTTGAGACTCCATGGACTGCAACATGCCAGGCCTCCCAGTCCGTCACCAACTCCTGGAGTTTACTCAAAGTCATGTCCATTGAGTCGGTGTTGCCATCCAGCCATCTCATCCTGTCATCCCTTTCTCCTCCCACCTTCAATCTTTCCCAGCATCAGGGTCTTTTCAAATGAGTCAGTTCTTCACATCAGGTGGCCAAAGTATTGGAGTTTCAGCTTCAACATCAGTCCTTCCAATGAATATTCAGGACTGATATCCTTTAGGATGGACAGCATAGCAGTGACAATAAATGCAATCTAGAGCTTACCATGGGCTTCCCTGGTGGCTTAGACAGCAGAGAATCTGCCTGCAATGCGGGAGACCCAGGTTCTATCCCTGGGTTGGGAAGGTCCCCTGGAGAAGGAAATGGCAACCCATTCCAGTATTCTTGCCTAGAGGATTCCACGGACAGAGGAGCCTGGTGAGTTACAGTCTATGGGGACACAAACAGCCAGACATGACTGAGTGACTCACACACACACACACACACACACACACACACACACACACACAAAGCTTACCATAGGCCAGGCACTGTTCTAAGCACCTCACACGTAACAAATCATTTCATACTCACAGCTCCATGAGACAGGTCCTGCTATCATCCCCATTTTAAAGATGAGAAAACAGGTTCAGAGAGGTAAAGTAACTTGTCCAAAGCAGCACAGCTAGTAAGTGGCCTAGCTTTAACTCTAACTCAAATAATCTGCCTCCAGTAGACCTGGCCTATAGCCACTGTGCCTCCAAAAGGAACAGAAAAGGGATGTGGGACTGGAAAAGACAGGCAAGAAGACACGGGCCAGGGGGCACAGAAAGCCAATGCTGCCTTCCCATGACTGCCACCAAGAGGAATGGTGGCGACAGAAGTTGTCAGTCACCTGGGGGTGAGGACACGTTCCTAGAGTAATGGTTTTATGACATTTTAGATACCTCTGGAGGACAGCTCCCCCATCAGTAAACTGTTCCTCCTGGGGTACCCCATCTGCCATCAAGCAAAGTTGGAGGGCAACTAGAGAACTGCAGGTTGGTGAATTTTACCCCTTCTACTTACTGGTAGGAGCCTAAAGCTGAGACTTGTCTGGGACAAAGGACCACCTTTAGAAGGGGTGGTCAGTTAAGGTCTAAAGGCTGAGAAGGAACCAGCCATGGAATAAGAGTCCAGACAGAGAAGGAAGCTGGTAAAGAACTCAAGATATGGGGGAAAAGTTCACCTGGGGCTGCAGAGTGAGCCAAGGGGAATTTACCAAGAGCTGGGGTAGGAGAGATGGACATGGGCTGAGCCCCTGAGAACCCGGGTCTCCAAATAAATACTATGAACTGAGGGCCACCTCCACCAGCAATCCTGTTATGGACTGGACTAAACCTCCCCACACCCCAAATTTATGTGTTTAAGCCCTAACATGACTATATTGGGATACCAGGTCCTTCAAGGTCTTTATGAAGGTAATTAAGGCTAAATGAGGTCATAAGGGTGGGGCTCTGATCAGTAGGACGGGTGTCCTTATAAGAAGAAGAGACAGCAGAGAGCTCTCTCTCTTTCTGCGTGTGCAAAGTCCATGTGAAGACACAGCGAGAAGGTGGCCATCTGCAAGTCAGGAAGAAAGACCTCAGCAGAAATCAGCTCCACCCACACCTTGATCTGGACTCTCTGGAACTGTGATAAAATAAATTTCTATTGTTTAAGCCCCCCAATCTGTGGCATTTTGTTATGGCAACCCTAGTAGACTAATAACAATCCTCACTGGACACAAATAAAAGATATAGACTTGTGTTAGTATTAAACAATAAAAATTGTTCATCACCAAGCATAATCTATACATCCTGATATATATACAATATGAACTATATATTAATACAAAGTCAAATTACTGCCATAATTTCACAAACTTCAAATATAAGGAAATGCATAATAATAAAATGCATGATATTAAATGAGTAAAAAGGTCAGCTGTGTCTCTGATCTGGAAGAGGAGAGAAAAATAAACTAGTAGTAACTAACATTCATACTGTGCTTACTACATGCAAACACTATTTTAAGTACTATGTGCATATTAACTCTGAATTCTCACAATTATTACTACGCCCATTTTATGGATGAAAAAACCAAAGCACAGAGAATCCATATAGCTTGCCTTCAGCAACACAGTTTCACAGAGATGTGAAGACACTGTTTTCACATTAAGCTCACCTGCCTGCAATTTCTGTTTACCTTTGACCTTCTGTCCATTCTCAGGAAAACTTCAATTGTTCTCTTTTTCAGTGCTTCCTGGTTTCAGAAAGCTGCCTTCAACCCATCTCCATGGGGTACTTCCTCACACCTCATTAATTAGCTGGTCTTTATTGTGTATCTTTCCTTCTATCTCAGAAATGGAAGGTAGAGGCAGACTGGCTGAGCTTCGCCTTCCTTCTGCCCTCACTCACCTTTTATGTAGTCTATAGCCAACCCACTGATGTTCTTCCAATGGGAACCACTGCCTACCGACCAGATTCATGTTCCCTCCTCTCCCTGAATCAGTGCCTACCTTAGATATCCAAGGAATTACCTGGACCAGAGCTCTGCAGTTTTCTCCAATTTACACTGACAATGTTTCTGCCTATTTATTTTCTTAAGCCAAGCTTTTGCTTACCTCTAAGCCTTTTAAATGCAGGTAAAAAAAAACCAGAGAACTTTAAAAGAGAGTTTTAGTGAGGTTCCCTTGCAGACACTGTTTTCTTCAACGGAAAATAGAGAAAAATCAATTGATTTGCCTCTTCTTAGCATCCAGCCCACCCCTCCCCAAAGATATCACAAAAGTAAACAAGATGGACACCAATGGACTGCATGAAGCCCGGGCAGTTTCTAAAACCAAGGTAATATTTGAAATTTTCAAAGCCATAATAGGCCATCGTGACCCAGAGAAAAGGTCCAGAAGTCCTTTTTTCAATGAGCTGTATTAACTGGCCAACAACCAACCCCTCAAAACAACGCAAGTCCACAAAGCCTGCCATTTAAATCCACCTTTGCCGATCACAACTCCTCAAGTCGATTCTGATTTCTGTAAGTTCTTTGTGCCTTGAGATTAGACTTGGCATTTTTACAAAGAGACACTTTTAGAAAATGTCATCTCCGATTTCTCTGTGGCTAGAGAAAACAGGCTTGCTTGAAAAACACCACACACAAGCCCACCAGGAGTGGGAGACTCTGGACGCACGCTTGATGGAGCCATCACGATAAGACATACTGACTTAATGGGTTTTTGTATTTCACAAAGGGCAGAGAAATGAGAGTCAGCAGGGCCCAGAGGAGGGGGGCAGGGCACCGCTGTCAGGCCGACTAAGGACACATTCAAGGCAGGCTGCAGAACTCAGGAGCTGGAGTCATCTTTCTCTGGGGTCGCCTCTTCTCTCCAGCAGGAGTTACTCAACTAGGGTTTCTGAACCTCGGTACTACTGACATTCAGGCCTAGATAACTCTTTGGTGTAGGGGGCTGTCCTACACACTGCAGGATGTTTATCATTGCCCCTGCCCTCTGCCCACTAGATGCCAGCATCCTTACCCACTGTGACAATCAATAATGTCTCCAGACAGTGCTACGTGTCCCCAAAAGGAGAGCAGGGAAGGAAACAGAATTTCCTGGTTGAGAACTGCTGCTTTCAATTGAAATGCTCAGCTAAATAGATAACTTTCTAAGGCAGGGCTACTGTTAGCTACTAGGCACACATTTAGTTGTTAAATGGCATTTTAATTCGTGCATTAAACAAAACTGGTAAGGCTTTATGCTAGATACAAAAAAAAAAAATAAGAAAGGAGAAAAAGGCAGGAAGGAAGAAAAAGGAAGGAGTGCCATATGCAATGGCTGGTCCAAACTGAGTCTAACTGGGTGGAAAGCAGAACTAAGAAAGCCCAGGGGAGACCCAGAAGCACCCTGGGTAGATTTCTGAAAACAAAGACATACACATCTCCCAATCCAGTGAGCCCTCACTCATTTCCCAGACTGCAAAGAATGTGTGTGCAGAATGTGTGTGCAGGGGGTAGGTAGCACTTATTGAGCACCTACTATGTTCTGATGCAGTGCACACCCCTTAACACATGACACTATAACTGATCTCCCTTGGGGAGGTGAGTGGCATTATCATCAATTCATAGGCGAGGAAGCAGGCCTCAGAAATCTTGGCAATTCACGTACTACTAAATAAGGAAAGCCCGAATTCAACTTACCCTCTCAGCTCTGTTTTACTCCAAAGCCTGTGTTTTTCCTGTCACCTTATGTTGCCTGTAATGCTGAAGAAAGGGACACATTCAGCCTCAAGAAGCTTATAATCTGGCATGCCTGTGTGTTCAGTTGTTCAGTTGTGTCCTACTCTTTGTGATCCCGTGGACTGTAGCCCGCCAGGCTCCTCTGTCCATGGGATTCCCCAGGCAAGAATACTGGAGTAGGTTGCCATTTCCTCCTCCAGGGGATCTTCCCAACTCAGGGATCAAACTCACACCTCCTTTGTCTCCTGCATTGACAGGTGGATTCTTTACCACTAGGCCACCTGGGAAGCTATAGTCTGACAGAGGAGCCTAAACTTAAAAACAGCAAGCAGCGGAGAAGATGATGCATGATTGAGAATTGAGTATGGGCTTTACAAATTCATAAAATAAAGAGCTGAATGTCTGGAAGATACGATAAGTATTCATCCATATTCATGGAATGAACAAGTTATCTTTGAGTTAGGGGATCATTGGAGAGGAATGAGAAATGTACTGCAGGTAAGAGGCTTGAGTAGAATCTGGATGTGTGGGTGAGAAACAACATGAGATATGTCCTCCTGGGCTACTATGTGCATGCTTAGTCGCTCAGTCGTGTCCGACTCTTTGCAACCCCATGGACTGTAGCCCTCCAGGCTCCTCTGTCCGTGGGGATTCTCCAGGCAAGAATACTGAAGTGGGTTGCCATGCCCTCCTCTAGGAGATCTTCCCAACCCAGGGATGGAACCCAGGTCTCTCACATTGCAGGCAGATTCTTTACCATCTGAGCCACAAGGAAGCCCAGTACTGGAGGATTCAACCTGTGTCTCTTAGGTTTCCTGCGTTGGCAGGCAGGTTCTTTACCACCAGCACCACCTGGGACATCTGGGCTAGAATAGCACCCCCTAAATACAACATCTCCCCAAGTGACTGTTACTGGTTGATGTCAAGTGGCTGCGTGTGGAGTCACTGGAGCAACACTGCAAGGAATTGAGAATCTAGATTAAGGGATTAAAGGAAGGCAGCCCTGAGCCAGGATCAGGCTGCAATACTTTTTAAGCTTTTTTTTTTTTTTTAATCAACTCAACCATTATTGTTTAGTCGCAAAATCATGTTGGACTCTTTTACAACCCCATGGACTGTAGCCCTCCAGGTTCCTCTGTCTGTGGGATTTCCCAGGCAAGTGTATTGGGATGGGTTGCCATTCTCTTCTCCAGGGGATCTTTTCAACCCGGGGATCAAACCTGTGTCTCCTGCATTGGCAGGTAGATCCTTTACCACTGAGCCATGTGGGAAACTCCAACTCAACAATAGTCGTTTTTTATTTTAAGCATCTTAAGAAAACATTCAAATCAGGAGATAAGGCAATGCTGTCACACAGAGACAACTGTCAGGCTGCCCTAATGAGACAGGACACATGGTGTGAGCCTGCTCACTCATTCATGTCACCTGATGGCCCCTGTGCAGGCATGTGAGCTTGTAACCCCCTGGGCAGTGGTTTCTACATGTCCTGCATCCCAGAGGCAGCCAGGAAGTACAAGGCATGGGCAGAAGTTGAGGGTAAAAGCATCAGCCCATGACTAAGATTGCTTGGAAGCCTAGAGTCTAGAGCTATGGTCCTCAGGCTTTTGAATTTTACATAGTAGTAAAAAATTTTAAAGTAAGAAATAGATGAGATTGACAGAGGACTGCAGCTGATAATTCTGTTCAGTTAGGACACCGAGCACACACATACACACACACACACACACTATCATCATCTTATAAAAGATAAAATTTGTACATCTGTACACCATTAAAGTAGAGACATCATTTTGCTGACAAAGGTCCATATAGTCAAAGCTATGGTTTTTCCAGTAGTCAGGTATGGATGTGAGAGCTGGACCGAGCGCTGAAGAATTGATGCTTTTGAATTGCAGTGCTGGAGAGAAGACTCTTGAGGGTCCCTTGGACTGCAAGGAGATCAAACCAGTCAATCCTAAAGGAAATCAACCCTGAATATTCATCAGACTGATTCAAATGCTGAAGTTCCAATACTTTGGTCATGTGATGCAGAGAACCAACTCACTGGAAAAGACCCTGATGCTGGGAAAGATTGAAGGCAGGAGGAGAAGGGGGTGACAGGTTGAGATGGTTGGATGATGGTGATGGATGGTCCATCACCAACTCGATGGACATGAGTTTGAGCAAACTCTGGGAGACAGTGAAGGACAGGGAAGTCTGGTGTGCTGCAATCCATGGGGTTGCCAAGAATGGAGCATGACTTAGCAACTGAAAAACAACAACATGAATAAAGACAGGATTGGAAAGCATGGCTTACCTGTGTGGCCATAGGAGTTCCTAAACCATCTCCCCAAAGGGACCAACTGTCCCATCTAATGGCCAATGGTGCTGGACAAGCACAGGCCCCTCCTTTGTAGGACAAAAGTCCTCTTCCCTAAATTCATCATCAGATACTTCGCAGCTGCCTGAAAAGAGGAAGACGTTTCTCCCATGCTTTTCCCTCTTGGGAGGTGAAAACATTCACTGCTCTTTGGAAACAGGTGGAACAGAACAGAGCACCCACAGAGAGTGAGGGCCCATCAGTTCACCCCGCAGCCTTACAGGATAGTCTGCCAAGCACTGCATTGTCTGTGGGGGTATGTGTGTGCTCAGTCACTCAGTCATGTTCAACTCTCTGTGGCCCCATCGACTGCGACCCTCCAGGCTCCTCTGTTCATGGGATTCTCCAGGCAAGAATACTGGAGCAGGTTGTCACTTCCTACTCCAGGGGACCTTCCCAACCCAGGGATTGAACCTGTGTCTCCTTCCTCTCCTGACTGGCAGGCAGATTCTTTACCACTGAGCCACCTGGGAAGCCCCTATTGCATTGTCTATGCTCCTATAATCTATAAAACAAGCTCCATGGCTGGTACTGTAGTAACTCCAGTTTGCAGACAAATAAACAGAATACTATTTATGTTACCTGCTTCCGATTCCCCAAAGGAGAAGTGATGGAGCCTGGATTTAGAGTCATTACCCTCCCCTATTGCCTTACAAATGCTTGAACAAGTTTCTGTGGGGATACTGAGACCCAGTAGGTCACAGAATTTAGCCAAAGCTGCACAGGAAACTTATAAACTGAATCAAGAACCCTCACTACCTCCAGTGG
Organism: Oryx dammah; assembly: GCF_014754425.2. Classification (NCBI taxonomy): domain Eukaryota; kingdom Metazoa; phylum Chordata; class Mammalia; order Artiodactyla; family Bovidae; genus Oryx; species Oryx dammah. The sequence goes on from NW_024070205.1 coordinate 26,569,355, forward strand.
AGGCCCAAGCCCAGAGTCCTCAGTGGGGAGAGGTCATTTCTGAAGAGTTTGGGCGTTGTCCTAACTTCCTAGGGCTGCCATAAAAATTATCACAAACTTGGTGGCTTAAAACAAATTCATCCTCTCATAGTTAAGGCCAGAAGTCCAAAATTAAAGTGCCAGTAGGGCCAGGCTCCCACTGAGAGTTCTAGGGGAAAATTCTTTCTGGCCTTTTCCAGCTTCTGGTGACTTGTGGCATTCCGTGGCTTGTGGAAGCATCACTCCAGTCTCCACAGCTCTTCACAAGACTGTCTGCTCTGTATCTCTTTCTGCCTTTCTGCTCTGTATTTGACGGACCAAACCAGTCAATCCCCAAAGAAATTAACCCTGAATACTCATTGGAAGGACTGATGCTGAATCTGAAGCTCCAATACTTTGGCCACCTGATTCAAAGAACTGACTTATTGGATAAGACGCTGATGCTGGGAAAGATTGAGGGCAGGAGAAGTGGGCAACAGAGGATATGATGGTTGGATGGCATCACTGACTCAATGGACATGAGTGTGAACATAACTTATGAAGGACAGAGAAGCCTGGCTTGCTGCAGTCCACAGGGCTGCAAAGAGTCGGACACGACTTAGGGACTGAATAACAACAGTCTCACATCTCTCTCTTTCTCTTACAAGGATGCTTGTCATTGGATTTAGGGCCCATCCTAAATCCAGGATGATCTCATCTCAAGATCCTTAACTCAACTATATCTGCAAAGATTTTTTCCAAATAAGGTCACCTTCACAGGCTCTGGGTATTAGGGCTTAAACATATCCCTCTCAGTTCAGTTCAGTTCAGTCGCTCAGTTGTGTCCGACTCTTTGTGACCCCATGAATCGCAGCATGTCAGGCCTCCCTGTCCATATCCCTCTAGGGGATGCAATTCACCCAATTGAGATGTCTGGCATGTAACAGTCATCCTTCAGCTTTTTACAGTCCATCTCTACTCATATGGAGTCTGCTTTCAGATTTCATTTTGGGCAATCACCTCTTATCCCCTGGGTATGTCTTGTCCAACTTTCTTTCTTCATTTATTTTTTGGCCATACTGCACAGCATGTAGGGTCTTAATACCCTGAATGGGGATTGAACATGCAATACCACCATGCAGTGGTAGTGTGGAGTCTTATCAACCAGATTACCAGGACAGTCCCTTGATGTGACCTTCTTAAAATGCATGACCCCTCACCCAAGTCTCTGTGCCCCAGCACACTGATCTTGTGTGGACTGACCAAAAGCATGGCCAGAGCCCACTCAATCCAGCAGCCCTGGCCTGCAGAACTCATCAACTGGTCTCTGCTTTCCAGACTCCCAGGGCTGCCCCATTCTCTCCTGCGTTTGCTTCCCAAGCCTTCTCTTCAGTTCTGTGAATTACCTGACATCCTTGCACTTTCCTTGCTTACATTAGCCAGGATTGGCTTTTGTTGTTTACACTTCAGAGGCCCAATTAACCAGCAGATTATAGGAAAACTGAGTTCAAGGATGAGCCGGACACCTGTTACACTGTCACAAATCATCTCACTCTGCCCAGCTGTCCCCCCAAACCACATGCTGTGGCTCCAGGCTCTTGGGGGAGCAGGGATGACTCTGTGCAGCTCATCTCCTGGCCTAGGGAGACAACTCAGGGAACAGGTACAATTGATGGGAAGCTGAGTTCCTACCTTCTGTCTCCTTCCTCCAACCAGATCCACATTCCACTGAAACAGGGTGGGCGCCGGCTCATCTGGGCCCAGTCAGAATGCAGCCCATTGCTCCTTCACTTCAGAACCACCTCCTGCTCTGCCAGGCCCGCTCTGAAGAGATGGGCCAGTCCTCATGCAGGGCGGTTTGGCTCCTTGCCTGCTGCCACCCCTCCAGGCCCTCTCCTCTGACTGATGACTTCTCCCCAGCAACTGACACCTGAGCTGGAGAGGGTGAAGAGCTGCCACACTCCTGAAATAGATGGTGACACAGCGGAAGGCAGATTGAGATTAATCTCTCGCCCCTTTGCCAACAAACAAGCCTGCAGCCAGCCGGAGGCTCGCAAGGGGCCCTTCCCCTGATTTGGCCTCTCTTGGGACCTGGCTAATGCCAGGCTCTCCTAAGTGCTTTTTGTCATTAAAAATATATTTTTGTCTTCCTAATTCCACTTATTATGCAAAGCCTGTGTATCCACTGAAACAACAGAACTAAAAAGAAGGTGGATAAAAGAACCCTAAAATACATGTTTAATACATTGGCTTATACCTGTCTAGAATTTTTCTTCTTCTCTGTGTTCAGTTCAGTTCAATCATTCAGTCATGTCTGACTCTTTGCAACCCCATGGAATGCAGCACACCAGGCTTCCCTGTCCATCACCAACTCCCAGAGCTTGCTCAAACTCATGTTCATTGAGTTGGTGATGCCATCCAACCATCTCATCCTCTGTCATCCCCTTCTCCTCCTGCCTTCAATCTTTCCCAGCATCAGGGTCTTTTCCAATTAGTTGGCTCTCTGCATTAGGTGCCTAAAGTACTGGAGCTTCAGCTTCAGCATCACTCCTTCCAATGAATATTCAGGACTGATTTCCTTTAGGATGGACTAGTTGAATCTCCTTGCAGTCCAAGGGACTCTCAAGAGTCTTCTCCAACACCACAGTTCAAAAGCATCAATTCTTCAGCACTCAGCTTTCTTTATGGTCCAATTCTCACATCCATACATGATTACCAAAAAAAAACATAGCTTTAGCTAGACAGACATTAGTCGACAAAGTAATGTCTCTGTTTTGTAATATGCTGTCTAGGTTTGTCGCAGCTTTTCTTCCATGGAGCAAGCATCTTTTAATTCCATGGTTGCAGTCACCATAAGCAGTGATTTTAGAGCCCAAGAAAATAAAATCTGTCACTGTTTCAGTTGTTTCCCCACCTATTTGCCATGAAGTAATGGGACCAGATGCCATGATCTTCATTTTTTGAATATTGAGTTTTAAGCCAGTTTTTTCACTCTCCTCTTTCACTTTTATCAAGAAGCTCTTTAGTTCCTCTTTGCTTTCTGTAATAAGGGTTGTGTCATCTGCATATCTGAGGTTATTGATATTTCTCCTGGCAATCTTGTTCCAACCAGTGCTTCATCCAGCCCAGCATTTCACATGATGTACTCTCCTTTGTGCTTGGACGCTTTTTTTTTGCTGGGATCCAACATTCTCCTGTCAATGGTTGTTTAGCAGCAAGTTGCAATTTTGGAGTTCTCACAAGAGAAGATGAGCTCACATTCTTCTCTGTGTGCATGCACATAAATCCCCAGAGCAGATCCACATTCCACCACTATGATAGATAAACATTCTGGGGACATCCTTCACCCCACCAACATAATCATCAAACATCACTTGAAATGGTTACATCCTTGGAATAAAAGCTATGACCAACAAAGACAGCATATTAAAAAGCTGAGACATCACCTTGCAGACAAAGGTCCATATAGTCAAAGCTACGGCTTTTTCAGTAGTCAAATATGGATATGAGAGTTGGACCAGAAAGAGGGCTGAATGCTAAAAAACTGATCCTTTTGAACTGTGATGCTGGAGAAGACTCCTGAGAGTCCCTTGGACAGCAAGGAGATCAAACCAATAAATCCTAAAGGAAATCCATCCTGAATATTCATTGGAAGGACTGATGCTGAAGCTGAAGCTTCAATACTTTGGCCACCTGACGTGAAGAATCAACTGATTGGAAAAGACCCTGATGATGGGAAAGATTGAAGGCAGGAGGAGAAGGCGAGGACAGAGGATGAGATGGTTAGATAGCATCACTGATTCAATGTACTGAGCAAACTCTGGGAGACAGCATAGGACAGGGAAGCCTGGCATGCAGCAGTACATAGGGTCACAAAGAGGCAGATGAGACTTAGCAACTGAACAACTTGACTTATTTGCCCAATCCCAGAATGCTTCCAGTTTTTTTCCTTCCTGAAGCAAAGCTGCTATGAGCACCATGTTGTTGCTGTTGTTTAGTCGCTTAATCGTGTCCAATTCTTTGCAACTCCATGGACTGCAGCACACTAGGCCTCCCTGTCCATCACCAACTCTCAGAACTTACTCAAACTCATGTCCATAGAGTTGGCGATGCCATCCAGCCATCTCATCCTCTATTGTCCCCTTCTCCTCCCACCTTCAATCTTTCCCAGCACCATGTATATACATCCTTAATTATTTCCACAAGACACATCCCCTCCAAACTGCAGATTGTGTGAGAGTCCCTGAATTAATGCCAACAATGGATTTTGTCACTTTTTCATTTTTGCCAACCTGACAGGCCATAAAAGTGAACACTGGTAATTGAATTTGCATTTCTCTGATGACCAATAGAGCTAAATAAACAACGTATGGTGTGCTCACTAGCCACTGGGAGTAGTTTTTCTGTAAAGTGCCTGTCCAAGACCTATATGCTAAGACATTCTCAGGTCCTACCCAGGATGAGAAGGATCTGTGACAAGGAGCAGTGGGGAGAGGGTCAGGCTGAACTCCTCCACCAGCCCACTCTGGAGAAACAACTCCCAAGGAAGGAAGTCCCCTGTCTCATAACCAGGAGGAAGGGCATTCTCCAGGACCACCGGGTGTTGGTCCCACTGGTCTTGGCCAGGGGTCATCACTGCTGTCACTCTCCTCTCCTGCTCATTGGAGTAAGAGGGCCTGGGCCAGTCAAACACCCTCCCTACCAGCCTCCTGGCACCCCAACCAAAAAGGCCAGGAAGCAGAAGCAGCTGTGGTTCTTTCCCATGCATGGCCAGACTTTTGGCCTCCTGATTTCACAGCATCATAGAAGGTGAAACCCAAAGGCACCTTTGACATCTAGTATCCCTCCCCAACCTCTCCCCTTTATTTTACAGCTGGGAAACCCAGAGAAGTTAGGCAACTTGCCTGAGGTCACACAGAGTCTGGATGGAACCCCGGTCTTCTGACTCCTTTAGTGCTCTCTTAGGGCATCAGGTTCTCAGTTCACTACAAGCACCTGGAGTTGCATGTACATGGTCCCTGCTGCAGCTACTTTGTGCCACAAAGGAAGACTACAGGAGGGGGCATCGCAGATGGCAGGCAAGTTCTACTTCTTCTTCTGGGGAGTGGGCACTGGGGAACACCAGCTCTCATTTTTTATAGTGCTGACTTTGCTCCCCATCACCACTTTCATTAAATATCACCACATGGGGGAAGTTCCCAGTTGTCTTCACCATCTCAGCCAGGAGACACTCCATCTGATTAAGTCATCGGCTGGTTTCTCCCTGAGGAAGATGCATCGGCAGCAGCAGGTCAAGGGCTGCTGCTTGGTCCTGGCTCCGTAGAGCACATGCTATAGAAAGGGTGGATCCTGCACCAGGCTGTGACTTGTGTCTGCTGCCCTCCACTCCAGCCTGACTCCCACCCCGAACCTCCGGACACCGACCTCAGTCACACACATAAGCATGGAAAACTGACTACCTCCCAATGCAGTTTTTTCCTGGCCTCTCTTCCCACTGGTAAGAAATGACAGAGATGATCACTGACGGCTTGCAGTTTTATTCTCTGGGAAGCATGCAAGCATTTCCTCTACCACCACCACTGCCGTCATCTTGACCCATCACCTCCACTGCTACACCCACCATCTCCACCCTGATGGCCATCTCACCAGTATCCACCATCTCCACCCTCATATCCACCTCTCCCATGTCCACCTCCCCTATGACCACCATCTCCACCATGATGCCCACCTCCATCTACCACCACCACTGCTGCTGCCGCCTCCACTATCAATAACAGACATTTGCTACAAGTTGGGCCTTGGGCTGAGTTCTGAGGTCACCAACCTGTGTCTGCTTATGATAACTGATGAACTAGTTAGATCTTTCTGGCAAGACTAGCATGAGGAACTCTAAGACTGGCCCCAAGAGGCTGGTACCTCCCACCACCCATGGTGACGATGCTCTATGCTCCTCAGAGACACCAGCTGAAGCTCCTTTCCTGGACCCGCCCCTCTGAGCACCCAGTGTCCCCAGTTAATATCTGGCATTGGGCTCACTGGCCAGTTGGAAGAAGCGATGCGTTGAGTGTTCTGAGGGTGATGAGACGTGTGTGCATTAAGTGGGTACTTCAGATTACTTCTGTGGGGAAGTAATATTTATTGAAACTCTTACCATTTACCAGGAATCATGATAAGTACTGCACCACCATGTCCTTTAATCCTCTTCTCCACAGCCCTTTAGAAAAGTGATTCTCATCTGGGGGTGATTTTGCCCCTCAGCAGGCATCTGACAACAGCTGGAGATGTTTTTGGCCCTTGAAACTGGGTGCGGTGCTATTGACAACTAGTGGGTAGACGGTAGGGCTGCGGATAAACACTCAGTGCCCACGAAGACCTCCGTAATGCCAGCATCGCGTGCATGTGAGCTAAGTTGCTTCAGTCATGTACAACTCTTTGCAGCCCCAAGGACTGCAGCTGGCCAGGCTCCTCTATCCATGAGATTCTCCAGGCAAAAATAATGGAATGGGTTGCCATGCCTTTCTCCAGGGGACCTTCCGGACCCAGGGATTGAACCACGTCTGTTTCATCTTCTGCACTGACAGGTGGGTTCTTTCCCATAATGTCAACAGGAGGGGCTTTCCTGTTGGCTAAAGAATCCTGATGGTAAAGAATCCACCTGCAGTGCAGGAGACACAGAAGACACAGGCTCAATCCCTGGATCAGAAAGATCCCCTGGAGGAGGAAACGGCAACACACTTCAGTATCTTTGCCTGGGAAATCCCAAGGACAGAGGAGCCTGGCTGACTACGGTCCACGGGGTCACAAAGAGCTGGACACGACTGAGCACGCATGGATGCTGTGCCAGCAGGATCGAGGCTGCGATGCCCTGCTTTGGGCTATTTTTTTCCTGTCCCATTTTTTAATTTAAATTTTGTGGTAAAATATACATAATCTGAAGTGTACCATCTTAACCATGTTTAAGTGTACAGTTCAGTGGCATAAAGTACATTCATGATGTGTACAACCCTCCCCACCATTCACCTCCAGAGTGCTGTTCATTTTGCAAAACTAAATTCCTCTTCCTATTAAGCACGAGCCCTCCATCCCTCCCTCCTCTCAGCCCTTGGCAACCACCATTCTGTGTCTATGCAATCGACTATTCTAAGGGGCCTCAAGTAAGTGGATGATACAGTCTTTGTCCTTTTATGACTGGCCCCTTCCAACAAGCATCACGTCCTCAAGGTTCATCCATGTTGTAGCATGTGGCAAAATTTCCTTCTGCTTTTTTAAAGATTAATTTTCAATGTGGACCATTTTTCATTGAGTTTGTTACAATATTGCTTCTGTTGTGTTTGTTCTAGCTTTTAGGCCAGTAAGGCATGCAGGATCTTAGCTCCCTGACCAGGGATTGAACCTGCACCCCCTGCATTGGACCATGAAGTCTTAACCACTGGACCACCAGGGAAGTCCCATGAATTTCCGTCTTTGTGGTCCACTGTATGGATGGACCACATCCTGTTTGTCCATTCATCCATCAGCGGACACCTGTGTCACTCCCACCTTTCAGTCATTTGAATAATGCTGCTACGAACATGGGTACAAATATGGGGTAGGTTCTAGACGCAATGACCGGGGCTCCAAGAAGCTGTATGATTTGCCTGAAGTCATACAACTCATCTGTGAGGGTCTGGACTTAAGGGCAGGCCTGGCCATCACCGAAGCCCATCTTCTTTCCATGACACCGTGGCAGACTGTCATGACTGGCCTCGCTCACATATGCATCATTGATTGGACTTCACTTGCCTGTATCTCTCTGGAGTGACCTGGTGGCCATCCCCATCTATGTGGCTTGGGACACCCACTCCAGGACTTCTCCCCATGAGGGCTGGCACTTCCCTTTCAGGCCATAACATTCTTTCTATGCCCAAATGGCTCTGAAACAATTTACCAATACAGCAGCTCTGATTTTTCTAGGAAGTCGTGAACCAGACTGTTTGTGTTGTTGTTGTTAGATTTATGTTTCCTCTGACAGCAGAGGAAGGCTTTCCAGGTGGCTCAGATGGTAAAGCATCTCCCTGCAATGTGGGAGACCCAGGTTCGACCGATGTGTCAGGAAGATCCCCTGGAGAAGGAAATGGCAACCCACTCCATTACTCTTGCCTGGAAAATTCCATGGATGGAGGAGCCTGGTGGCTACAGTCTTGCTGCTATTGCTGCTAAGTCGCTTCAGTCGTGTCCGACTCTGTGCAACCCCAGAGACAGCAGCCCACCAGGCTCCGCCGACCCTGGGATTCTCCAGGCAAGAACACTGGAGTGGGTTGCCATTTCCTTCTCCAGTGCATGAAAGTGGAAAGTGAAAGTAAAGTCGCTCGGTCGTGTCCGACCCTCAGCGACCCCATGGACTGCAGCCTACCAGGCTCCTCTGTCCATGGGATTTTCCAGGCAAGTGTACTGGAGTGGGGTGCTATTGCTACAGTCCATGGGGTTGCAAAGAGTCGGACACAACTGAGCAACTTTGCTTTCACTTTCACTTTCCTCTGATATCAGGGGCCACAGGGAAGCCCAGGATACAGCACCTGCAGTGATAGCCATGTCTGTGGCTCAGGGTGAGCCTCTGGAACTGCTCGTTCTTATGGCGATAACACAGGCCTTCATCTACAGCTGATAATAGTAACAAGCCGGCATCTATAAACAGCTTTCTTTTTGCCAGGCACTGTGCTAAGCTTGTCACAGAGGTTACTTGACCCATATGACAGACTTGTGAATAGTAGCTCAGCTGGTAAAGAAACCACCTGCAATGCGGAAGACTCCGGTTCGATTCCTGGGTTGGGAAGATCCCCTGGAAAAGGGATAGGCTACCCACTTCAGAGTTCTTGAGCTTCCCTGGTGACTCAGACAGTAAAGAATCCGCCTGCAATGCATGAGTCCTGGGTTCTGCCAGGGGCCAGCATGAGGAACTCCGCCCATGGCAAAGGTCATGAGGAAGGAGGCTTGGCATACGCAAAGGCGTGATCAAGCCTCAGGAAACCCCCTGTTCCCGAGCATCTACCCCAAAACCAGAGTCTGTTTTATGCTCTCCCCCATAACCGTTTCTCTCAGAGAAGGAGTAAACGTGCAGCTCCAAGGCAATAAAAATTCTTGGGCGTGACAAGAGTGTTTCAGCTTACGGACTCCTCTGAAGGTTATCTAGCCCGCCTGTATAGGTTCGTCCAGCCACATGTGATTGTTTACAGCCTCCCAACCTGAGAGGCACAAGATGTTTTAGACTTACTAAAGGCAAATTCTTTTGGGGAGTTAGAAATTATTAGTATAGTGGGTTGGTTAGGAATTATATTGGTGAAGGGCTTTTCATTTGTTGTGCCAATAATTGCTGCTAATTCCCTACCCTGGGTGTGACAAGGGTGTTTCAGGTCAGACCTCTCTGCTGACAGACTAGCTTGTGTGACAGGATTATCCATACTCCTGCCACTACGCACATGATTGTTTACTACCTCTCAACCATAAACAGCACAGAGAGTTTTGGAGTATTTTGAGAGTCTTAATTAGCATAGGGCTTTTTCTTCTTGTTGAGTCAATGATTGCGGCCAGGCCTCCACATCCTTAGGCACCTGGGAATATATTAATCAATGTATTTGGAATATAGAAAAGGAAATATAGTAGTTTTTAAGGTTAGCAATACTAGACTTTTTGAGTTAATGAATTTTCTCATTTGTAATAGATTACTGTGCTTTATTATAAATCCCTGTGTCCTTGCCATGTAAAAATGTAACTTTATCACTATCTTATGACTAGATAGATCTTAAGGGGAGCATTGGTGAAAGGATTTTCATTTGTTGGGCTGATGTTTGCTGCTAAATCTCCATGTTCCCTGCCCTTATAATCAATATAACTAACATATAGGAGAAATAAGTATTAACCTTTAAGCATATAGGAGAAATAAGTATTAACCTTTAAGATTAATCATGTTAATCTTGGGTTAAATAAATTCCTTTCTTGATTGTAACTCACTACGCCCTCATCCTATAGGAATGCAACTTTATTTGGAGGGTGGTGCCTGGTTTAAGAAAAAACACCCTTGGAAGAAATAAGTTTTTTTGGTTATCAGAAAGAAAGGATCATAAAATGTCAGCAGGTCTCACTCATGGCCAGATGATGTAATATCCCTAAAACCTTTTTTTTTTTATACATTTATGTGAAGCACCTGATTTTGATAAAGGTCAGGACTGCTGACCCCCATGTGACTCTGTATTCATCTCTATGTGTAACAAAAGGTATATGAGCAAACCCAAAAATAAAGGAATCGGATCAGTTCCTGGAAAGACTGATTCCCCCATGTCGCTTCTTTCTTGCTCCCATTTCTCTGGCTGAATTCCCATCTGGATTCAGCCTCCTTTTCTCCACTACACTATCTCCTACTACACTATCCATTTCTAATCTCTCTATATATCTGTAATTAAATATGTATTTTTCCAAAGACGCCGACGCCGTCCCCACCTTCGAATTCCCTGGATCCACTGGGGCTGGACCCCGGCAGGTTCAAACCCTGGGTTGGGAAGGTCCCCTGGAGGATGGCATGGCAACCCACTCCAGTATTCTTGCCTGGAGAATCCCCATGGACAGTGGAGCCTGGCGGACTACAGTCCATGGGGTCACAAAGAGTCGGACACGACTGGGTGACTAAGCACATATTTTACACACGAGAAAGCTGAAGCACAGAAAGGTTAAGCAACCTGCCCAGGCTCACACAGCTAGTAAATAAAGGCTCAGGGTTCCAATCACAGTGGATCTAAATCCAAAAGCCCCTCTAGTGCCTGCCCTACAGGGTGAGGGAATCACCCAGCCCAGGAAACAGGGGCTTTGGCTCTTGTCTTGGCTTTTCACTAGTTTGCTGTGTGACTTTGGGCAAGTTGCTCAGTGTCGCTGAGCCACAGTTTCCTATCTGAAAGAAAAGCAGACAAGATAACCCCATTATCTAAGCGTTTCTGAGTCTTCTGGAATGTTCCCTCCACGAGGTCAGAGCCCTTGTCAGATGCACTATTACGTCCTCGAGACTGGGAGCTGGATCTGTCCTCACAGGCGTCTAGCTTGCTTCGGTTTCCACTAAGCTGTTCAAGTCATCATTGGTTTACACCCTCGAAGACCAGGTTCTGGATCAGAGAAGCTCACTGACTAATTTAGAGGCTCTGGACCCAAGAGGATAGGCTTGTAACTAAGAGCCCTTGGTTTCTGATATGAGATTTGGGAAGCCACGTGATGGTTAGTGACAGAGCCCCTGGAGCCGGGCTCTCCGGAACATAGAACAGAAGGATGACAAATATTCACAGGTGAGTGAAGGGAAGAAGCTGGTGGCATATACAGGGGGCATTCCTGCTGTGTCTGGAAGCTCGGATTATGTGGGCTTGGGGGAGAGCCCCAAAAGACCAGTATCCTGGTTCAAAGGGAGCTGAACATGAATTGACACGGTGTTGTTGTTGTTGCTGCTGTTTAGTCACTAATTCATGTCCAATTCTTTGTAACCCTGTGGGACTGTAGCCCTGCCAGGCTCCTCTGTCCATGGGATTTTCCAGGCAAGAATATTGCAGTGGGTTGCCATTTCCTTCTCCAGGAGATCTTCCTGACCCAGGGATCGAACTCATGTTTCCTGCATTGGCAGGTGGATTCTTTACCACTAAGCCACCTGAACTGGACATACATGATACATTTTAGAAACCAGTTCTGATAGTTGGCAAGTGATCTGGTTTCCTACAGTGACTGGTATGAGCAGAGCCAGACCTGCAATAAGCAAGGGGCTAGGGGCTCTGAATTCCTCTCCAGCTGCATGACTTAAAAACTTTGTCTATTTAGGTTCAGAAAGGAGCATGGGCGAGGAAGGGAAAAAAAAGAAAGGTGGAGCAATTGGTCCAGACATCAAGACAGACACAGTCACTGGACTTCCAGCATGCTGGAGCTTCCTTCAAGACCTGCTTCTCTAGCCAGAGAACCAGGAGAAAATGAAAACAACCTCAGAAAGCCAGATTCAGAGGACTGAAGCACCGTGGGCAGAAATCTCACCCATTCCTTAATGCTCCCTTTAGCACCACCGACAAGTGGTCATTTGGTCTCTGCTTGAATGCCTCTAAGGATGGCAACTTCACTCTCTACCCAGGCAGCCCATTTGCAGAACCCTTACAGCTAGCTCTTCCTCCTTACAGTGCATCAAAATCAGTCTCCTTGTAGTTTGAAGCCACAGGTCCATCTTCTGAGGCCAAAACAAGTCTCCTACATTGCATGACAGCTCCTCAAACATCTGACAACAGGGATTATGTCCTTCCACATCTCTCCTTAGTTAAATATCCATCTTCCTATGTCAACATGGTCTTGCTGTCCAAATACAAAGAATATCTGCATCTTGTTAGAGACAGGAAGCCCAGGTAACTGCTCAGAAGCTGTAATTTGATGAGGCCTGGGGCTCTGACCTTCCCACCAGGCCTCCTCCATCTGAGCATCCCCGTGTCTGAAATTCTATGCAGACTATGCCTCCGTGGTAAGCAGAGGTCCCTCCCTTCTGCCTTTACTATGTCTATTCCTGGTTAACTCACAAATCACTAATATGTTGATGAGAATCAGTTTACCAAACTAGTTCATCTAAATAAGAGGGTGATCCTAGAGACTGCCTCCTCTCTGCTCTTCTCCCCTTTGCCTGGTGTTAGCACCCATCAATAAGCCATTCATTCATTCAACAAACACATACTAAGGGAACTTTCCAGGTGATCCAGCGGTTATGACTCCACACTCCCAATGCAGACGGCATGAGTTTGATCCCTGATCAGGGAACTAAGATCCCACATGTCGCACAGCACAGCCAAAAAAATAAAAAACATATTGAGTACCTAATACATGCCAGCCCTGGAGTAAAAACAGTGGAAAAAATAATTTGTGACTACATTTTAGTGAGGGGAAACGGACAGACCACAAGTCAATCAGTAAGATGTATTATGCAGCAGGAGGTGACAGGTGTAATAAAGAAAAAGGAGAGTAGGGAGAGAAAGATAGCTGGAGGTGGCAGGTCTCAGAGTTCACTGGGGCTGGGAGGAAAGGCTCCATGAGCATTTGAGCAAGCAGCTAAAAGGAGCCAGGGGGAACGTCATGTGGACATCAGGACAAGGGCAGTCCAGGTGGAGGGAACAGCAAGACTTTGAGGTAGGAATATGCCTGTGACGTTTGGGAAACAACACGGGGTCTGGGTGCCTGGACTAGAGTGAATGAAAGAAGAGTAGTAGGAAATGAGGCCAGAAAGAAAGGAGGTCAGATTGCAGAGAGGGTGGAGAAGCCCTTGGAAGAAACTTGGCTTCTAATCTCAGCAACATGGGAGTTACTGGAGAGTTCTGAGTGGAGGAAAGACACAACTTGATATCTGTCTGGCAAGCAGGGAGGTGTCATTGTTCCAGATAAAGTCTCAGAAGAGCCTAAAGTAGGAGGTGAACTTGTTTTCAACAGGGTTTCAACTAGGAAAAGGAGTAAGTCAAGGCTGTATATTGTCACCCTGCTTATTTAACTTACATGCAGAGTACATCATGAGAAACGCTGGACTAGAAGAAAAACAAGCTGGAATCAAGATTGCTGGGAGAAATATCAATAACCTCAGTTATGCAGATGACACCATCCTTATGGCAGAAAGTGAAAAGGAACTAAAAAGCCTCTTGATGAAAGTGAAGGAGGAGAGTGAAAAAGTTGGCTTAAAGCTCAACATTCAGAAAATGAAGATCATGGCATCCGGTCCCATCACTTCATGGCAAATAGATAGGGAAACAGTGGAAACAGTGTCAAACTTTATTTTGGGGGGCTCCAAAATCACTGCCGATGGTGATTGCAGCCATGAAATTAAAAGACGCTTACTCCTTGGAAGAAAAGTTATGACCAACCTAGATAGCATATTCAAAAGCAGAGACATTACTTTGCCGACTAAGGTCTGTCTAGTCAAGGCTATGGTTTTTCCTGTAGTCATGTACGGATGTGAGAGTTGGACTGTGAAGAAGGCTGAGCGATGAAGAATTAATGCTTTTGAACTGTGGTGTTGGAGAAGACTCTTGAGAGTCCCTTGGACTGCAAGGAAATCCAACCAATCCATTCTGAAGATCAGCCCTGGGATTTCTTTGGAAGGAATGATGTTAAAGCTGAAACTCCAGTACTTTGGCCACCTCATGGGAAGAGCTGACTCATTGGAAAAGACTCTGATGCTGGGAGGGATTGGAGGCAGGAGGAGAAGGGGACGACAGAGGATGAGATGGCTGGATGGCATCACTGACTCGATGGACGTGAGTCTGAGTGAACTCCAGGAGTTGGTGGTGGACAGGGAGGCCTGGCGTGCTGTGATTCATGGGGTCGCAAAGAGTCGGACACGACTGAGTGACTGAACTGAACTGAACTCTGACTTCCACTAATACATTCAAGTCACATTTGATTCAGCCAAGTTAAGATTCTGAGTTAGCAAGGCTCACTAAGTTTGGTCTAAGCCTAAAGCAGGAGCTGTGGACAAGAGAGTGGGTTTGTGCCTAAGGGACCTGTTCTGACATGAGATTTGAGAAGTCATGGAATGTTTAGTGACAAAGACCCCGGCTCATCTCTCCCTCTGTCACTTCTTGGCTGGTGACCTCAGCCAAGTTACATTAACCCATCTGTGCCTTGATGTTCTCATCTGTAAAATGGGGTAAGCCTGGCACTGACCTCTTTGAAAGACACTAGTAGACTTAGAGCTATACTGTCCACTACAGTGGCCACCAGCCACATGTTGAGAAATTGATCGCAGCTAGTCTGCACTGAGATGTGCTGTAACTATAAAACACACCCAGATTTTAAAGACTTTGTGTGAAATAAAGAATGGGAAAATAGCTCATGAATGAGTTTTCTTTTGATTACAAGTTGAAAGTATAACATTTTGGATATGTTGAATTAAAAAAAAATACCACTCAATTATATCTGCAATGACCCTTGTATTCATCATGATTTTTACATTCTATATTTTATTTAGCTTTGGCATCTTGGAGCCTTGCCACTTGGGGAAGGACTGCCACTCCCAGTGCTGGCCAGTTCCTAAATCCTTGCCAATGAGCACACTCTTGATATGCAAACCTACCAACCCCAGTTGATATCCCACCCACCTCTTTTGATCAGATTCTTGCAATCCCAGACTCTCATCTTCCTTCCCTAAAACACTGCAGGGCCAGGTACTATATAGCTAGGGATCATCCTTTTAATGAGAGCTTCCTGAAATTACTCAAACTAGCCAACCTTAAACCTGCCTCCTCTGCTTACCCCCCTCACCCATTCCTTCCTGCAAAAACCACAATAAAGACCCTCATCTGTTTTTCTTTTTACCTCATCTGCCTCCTGACCATCCCTGCTGCTTCCCCGTGTGGCCCTGCAAGGCTTCCATTTCTCCTGTTTCTAGACATCTGTGAGTATAAAACTTCATCCTTAGAGATAGTCATTTCAGGGGTCTTTCATGGCAGGGCAGTGGTTAAGACTCTGTTCTTCCAATGCTGGGAGCATAGGCTCAATCCCTGGTTGGGGAAGTAAGATTTCACATGCCGCACAGACAAAATAAATAAATAGCACCTAATTCTGGTTTTAAGACTCAAAAAAAAAAAAAAATCTAAATAGCTTTCCATGAGTAATTTTAAGACTATCAGGCTCCTCCGTCCATGGGATTTTCCAGGCAAGAGTGCTGGAATGGATTGCCATTTCCTTCTCCAATACATAATATAACACATGGGGAAAAAGCAAAGTAAAAAAAAAAGACAGTCATATCCATGTCTGCACACCCCTATTTTTTCCTAAAGCCCTTTTACATTAGGATTTCCCTGATGTTCCCAACAACCTCAGGGTTACAGATGAAGGAACCACATACCAGACAAGTTAGGTGACCTGCCCAGGTCAAGGACATGGCAGCAGGTGTCCTGACCTTCAGCTCTAAGTCCTCAGGCCCTGAACAGGACCATGTGACATCTTCGTTTCTGATGCAGATAATCATTCATGATTCTCTGTGCTTAGTCGCTCAGTTGTGTCCAACTCTTTGCAACCCCACAGACTGTAGCCTGCCAGGCTCCTCTGTCCATGGGGATTCTCCAGCCAAGAATACTGGAGTGGGTTGCACACGTTTCTCCAGGGGATCTTCCCAACCCAGGGATTGAACCCAGGGCTCACTCACTGCAGGTGGACTCTTTACCATCTGAGCCACCAGGGAAGCTTGTTAAAAAAAGATATCATCCCCTTTGTGTTTTGTGAAAAAGCAATGCCATTCTTTCTAATAATGTGGTGGGGGCAGGAGAAGAGAACATACTCTTGTACCTGCTGATTTGAAAGAGAGCTGCCAGGGTGGTGGGGCCAGTGTCAAGGGAGCCCGCCCAGGAGACCTTTGCTGAATGCTGGGGACAAGGGGCTGTCGGACCTTCTCATGCCATGACCTGGAGGAGGCTGGCTGGAGAGGGTGCAGAGCCAGCCAGAATCAGAGCTAGAAGAGGCCTTCCAGGTCATCCAGCTCCCTGGTCTGCAGCTGACAGAGGAACTCAGACACCACTACGTTCTGGGGAGTCTAGTCAGCGCAGAGCTCCAAGTTCTTTCTAATGTGCTTGTGGTTCTCCTTCTATCCCACCTCCTCTGAGGACTCCCACCTACAGCCCCCGGGGGCATCTGGGGTCACTGTTCATTATCGAGAGCAACTGAGAAAGAGGATGCGACTCAGGTCGACTGCTGGCCAACAAAGAAGTAGGGACAGGAACCAAATTCCTAGATCTCTGGTTTGGGTTCATGTCTGAGAAGCTGCCCCTTAATCCTGAGTGGCCCGCAGCTCCTTTGAGGTCCTGACTCCTGCCTCTGGCATTTATCCCCATGGCCAACCTGGAGGATGAAGGAGAAAAGGCACTGGAAGCTCTTTGTTGGGCACCTTCTGAAGCAGAGGAGACAGGCTGAGAGCCCCCGGGAGGACGTGCTGTGAACACACGGCTAATGTCCTTCTGCATGGATTGTGGACATCTGGGATTTAACAGGCAATGCTTAAATCCAGAGGGATTTGTAAGCCTGTTTGTCCACATTTCTATGAACTGGATAAGGAAGAAAACAACAGCTTCTATGTGTGGTGCTGGAGGAAGCTGTACTCTGAGCATCTTCATATGATGTCACTCAAGGTCAAAGGGCAGATGCCATCACCTGCATTTGACAGAGGGGACACCAGGACCCAGGTTCAGCTCACAGGAAGGCCGCCCAGAGTCATGCATGCCTAGCTCCATGCCTAGTGGGTGGTCTGCCCAGCCCCCATCCCTAAGCTCCGCCCCCAGAGCCTCCTCTCAGATCTGGAAATTGGAACCAGGACAGCACAGTCTCGCCTGGCCTCAGCTGGTCGCATGAATGGAGCAGCATATTATTTTGTCACACGGATGGAAAAAACTGAGAAAGCCTATTAATATATGAAGAGGAGACTAAAAGACGATGTGCGCAGAGGGACCTCTGCTCAATGTCACGTGCCAGTCTGGATGGGAGGGGAGTTTGGGGGAGAATGGATGCACATATATGTATGGCTGAGTCTCTTTGCTGCCCACCTGAAATTATCACAACATTGTTAACCGGCCACGTGTGCATGTGTGCTAAGTCGCTTCAGTCGTGTCCAATTCTTTGAGAGCCTGTGGACTGTAGCCTGCCAGGCTCCTCTGTCCATGGGATTCTCCAGAGTGGGTTGCCATGCCCTCCCCCAGAGGATCTTCCCAATCCAGGGATCAAACCTGTATCTCCGGCAACTCCTGCATTGCAGGCAGATTCTTTACCTCTGAGCCACCAGGGAAGCCCTTAATCGGCTACACGCGACTGTAAAATAAACAGTTAAAGAGAGATGGTGTGAGAAGCAGAGAGTGAAAGAGGGAGGTGCTGTGTGCCCTGCAGCCTCCTAGGTCTCACCCGCGAGCTCCCTGGGCCTGACTGTTTAGGACTTTGGGCTCCTGGTGACACCCACATCTTTACAAGACATCTTTCTGTTTGCTTGCGCCAGATGAAGCAGGTTTCTGATTCAGCAGGGTAAACAGATCTGTGCTCTCGGTGTCCTGAACCCTCTCCCCCAGCCACTCACACTGCACCTCGCCAGAGGAGAGGCTCACAGACTCCCCGGATGAAGGCGGCCCCGCTCTCTTGCCAGCACTGCTCTCACAGATGGGGTAGGTGCAGCTGGCCCCTCCCTCCTTCACAGCGACCCCCTGAGAGTTTGAGCAGGATCTGCTAATGGAGCCAAGAGAACCCCCACTCCAGGCCTCTGCCCCTGCTGAAAGGTGATCTGGGTGTCTTTGGCTGACCACAGGCGGGCAGGGGTTACTTGGTGGGGGTAAAAGCCAAGGGCAGTGACGTTGGCCTGTCCCCTGATGGCCCTTGTGACAGAGGCCCCAGGAGTGTGCATTCGTCCACTCCCACATGCCCGCGGCCCCTCAGAGCCCCTTCTATGCTGGGCAAGGCCCAGCTACTGGGGACGCTGCAGGGAACGTGTGGCTCTGGAGCTCATGCTTCTACAGCAACAAGACTCGTGACCAAGATAATGTGGACTCTATGCGCGTGATGCCACAGACACAAGGAGATACGATAACAGTGAGTGGGGTGGGGATGGTACTGTTTGGGTGGGGTGATCAGGGAAGGCCTCTCTGAGAAGGGGACATCTCATGGGGACCTGATAATGAGGGAGGCACAGCCATGGGAAGGTGGGACCGTCTCAGCAGGCGAGAAAGCCATAATTTAGGAGGTCCTGGTTGGTCACCAGTACCTGCTCTGTTCCCAGGACAGAGGAAGGCTGGTGTGGCTGGGCTGTGGATGGACCCTCTCAGGACACAGGAAAGAGCTGGTTTGTTCCAAGTGCAATGCAAGCCATCAGAAGGTTTCCAAACACGTCATTTAATGCACCAACTGGAGAAAAAGAAACACTTTGTGCCCTCAAAACTGGCCAGACCTGCAAATTGGCAGATCGAGCAGTGATCGTAGAGGTAATACAGGATCCAATCAGGTTGCACAGGCCAGCCTCCCAATGCAGCCTCGAGGCCCAGAGGGTTGGAGGCTGGAAGGTCAAGTAGGAACCAGAAAGGCAGAGAAGTAGAGATCAGGATGGGAAGGTGGGGGGTGGGGTTGGGGAGAGATTGGGGAAGTGGCTGGCACAGCTTGGTGAAGACCTGAGGGCAGGAGCCCAGAACAGTCCCAGGACTGGAGTGATACTCTCTGCTGTGATCTTACAGAGACGGTGTTCAGGATACAATTTGACTCAAGTAACCACGAACACACCCGATTCAGGTCTTCATGACAACCAGCCTACATGGAGGTCCTTCTGGGCCACCATCACACTGCCAGCCTGGGGGTGACAAGGCCAGCCAAGCACCTCATTCTCAGCTACATCGGGGACCACAGGATTCTGGGACAGTGGGCAATGGACAGCCACTTGGCTGAAAGGCCTAAATCTTACGGGATCTGAGACAGCTGGCAGCTGGCCAGCTTCAGGTAACAGTGCCATTGGCCTCTCCAGAGCAAACTGCCAACTGCTCACCCAGCGCTGTCCAAGCCAGGCAGAGAGGCAGGTCCTCTGACCCACTGGCCCAACAATGAGGTTGCCCTTTGAGTTAATTGATAGAGCACCCCAACTTCCCAGGTGGCTCAGAAGTAAAGAATCAACCTGTGATGCAGGAGGCACAAGGTCAATCCCTGGGGCGGGAAGATTCCCCAGGGAAGGGAATGGCAACCCACCCCAGTATTCTTGCCTGGAAAATCCCAAGGACAGAGGAGCCTGGCGGGCTACAGTCCATGGGCTCACAAAGAGTCGAACACGACTTAGTAACTAAACAGCAACAGCAGCAGGATGAAGGTGTCATTTCCAGAAAGATCCAGCATTGGGACAGAGTAGCAGGACCGGGTGGGGCGCTCCAGCAAGAAAAGAGACAAGAGGTTGTCTTGGGTCATGTCTGCAGCCGACTCTCCCCGGAACTCCAGAGCGCAGTGCCCATAAAAGCTGACACCCAGCCAGGACACTGGGGATGCTGAAAGGTGACACTGAGGACTCAACTCTAATTAGGAGACAAGTTAGAAATACAAGCGCCTGTGGCACCAGGACACGTACAGACCTGTCAACAGCGGGAGGCAGGCCACTTGAAAGAGCGAGGGAGACCTCGATCTACATCTGCCAGGAACGTGGTTCTCTTAGGTGTATAAGCACAAGGAAAACGTGCACTCTATGCGTGTCTGCTAAGTTGCTTCAGTTGCGTCCAACTCTTTGCCACCCCATGGCCTGTAGCCCACGAGGCTCCTCTCTCCATGGGATTCTCCAGAGTGGGTTGCCATGCCCTCCTCTAGGGGATCTTCCCAACCAGGGATCGAACCTGTGTCTCACGTCTCCTGCATTGGCAGGCAGGTTCTTAACCACTAGCATCACTTGGGAAGCCCCAGTAAGATGTGTGTGTGTATGCTTAGTCTCAGTTGTGTCCGACTCTTTGCGACCCCATAGGCTGTAGCCCAGCAGGCTCCTCTGTCCATGGGACTTCCCAGGTAAGATTATTGAAGTGGGTTGCTTTTCCTACTCCAGAGGATCTTCCCAACCCAGGGATCAAACCTGCATCTCCTGTGTCTCCTGCATTGGCATACAGATTCTTTACCACTGAGCCACGATTCCTCATACTCATTGGCCTTTCCTGTCCTAGACTCCAGGAGCAAGGCTGGGTCACATAGGATGAACTGTGAGCCCAGAAAACCAGGCTTCCTAGGTGCTCTTACCCCCTCCCTACCACACAGAGACTGAGGCCCCTGGATTCTAGCTGTGAGGTCTCTGGAGGGGCCTGATCTTCCCCGGCCTCAGCTTCCTAACCTTTAAGACACAGGCCATCTTCCCTTCCCTTGAAACCATAGAATTTTAGAGTTGGAAGGAACCTTAAAATCCTCCCACTCACATGCCTTTGTTTATAAAAGAAAAATCTGAGGCACAGAGAGACAGGAAAGTCCTACAACATCACACAGCATTTCCACAGCTGCCACACAAAGCCTGCTCCCTCCAGCAGCGGTTTTCAAGCTTAGAGAGAGTGTGCACTGCAAGCCCCTTTCAGGGAATGTTGTTGTTTAGTCACTAAGTCATGTCCAATTCTGCAACCCCATATACTGTCGCCTGGCAAGCTTCTCTGTCCATGGGGATTATCCAGGCAAGAATACTGGAGTGGGTTGCCATTTCCTTCTCCAGGGGATCTTCCTGACCCTGTGATCAAACCCAGTTCTCCAACACTTCAGGGTGATTCTTTACCACTGAGCCACCTGGGAAGCCCTTCAGGAGGTGGCAGCACCTGAAATGCAGATGCCCAGGCCTCGTGCACCAGGCCAACATTCAGTGGGTCTGGGGGCCCAGGAATCTGCATGTCAAACAAACTCCCCAGGGATCAGCACACAGAGGCTCCTCACCACCTGTGTGTTTTCATTTCCAACCACCTCGTTGGGCTGCTGTGAACAGAAGACAAGGGGAGGGACTGAAGGACTTTAAAGATGACCATCTTCCAAGGAGGGTGCTGTCCTGCCACTTCCCTGTCTCCCAGACCCTCCCCTTCTCTCCCTCTCTACCCCACTGTCACCTGAGTGAGTTCCCATGTCTGTATCTTCCAGGTCCGGAGCTCCTTTGAGTCTGCAGGTGGACTCAAAGAAGGATGGTCACTGTTCCCTTGAGGGCACAGTGTCCTACCTGGCCCAGAACCTACTGGCTCCTGGGAGAACCACCAGACCTGGAGCGGAATCTGGGGCTGGAAGGGCATCCAGCTGTCCCCCAGGGGAGTCAGGGACGGTAGAATAGAGCAGGCGCTATTCCCGCCCTCCTGTTCTAGCCCATCACAAAGAGTTAGGAGTGGAGTCAGATCCCTGAGTGCGTGCTTATGTCAGCCACTAACAACGTGATCTTGTGCAAACCACTTCTTTTCTTTGCACCTCATACCCAGTGGCCAGTTGAGGGTAAAGGTAACTTGCCAGGCACGGGTATTTTATTTAAAAAAAGACAGCCCTGGTAAACCACAAACTGCTACCAGAAGGTAGTGAAAGTGAAAGTTGCTCAGTTGTGTCTGTCTCTTTGCCACCCCACGGACTATACAGTCCATGGGATTCTCCAGGCCAGAATATTGGAGTGGGTAGCCTTTCCCTTCTCTAGGGGATCTTCCCAACCCAGGGATCAAACCCAAGTCTCCCTCATTGCCAGCGGATTCTTTACCAGCTGAACCACAAGAGAAGCCCAAGAATACTGGAGTGGGTAGCCTATCCCTTTCTCCAGGGGATCTTCCCAACCCAGGAATCGAACCAGGGTCTCCTGCATTGCAGGTGGATTCTTTACCAGCTAAGCTATCAGGGAAGCCAATTGATAAAACACAGGATGGCCAGTGATGTGAATTTCAAAAAACAACAAATAATTCTATGTGTGCGAATATCCCAAATGTTGCACAGAACATACTTATATTAAAATGTTATGCATTGTTTACCTGAAATTCAGAGTGAATTAGCATCCTGGGATTTTGTTTGTTTTCTTGCTTGGGGTTTGTTTGCTTGCTTGTTGTTACCAAGTTGGCCGGTGGGCCTTCCTTCAGATCCAGCCCCAGCAGGCCGGCTCCCCCAGACCCCTCTGCCCCTGAAAGCAGAGCCCTGCAGGAGTCTGCACAGAGGGGACCGGCCAACCCCGTGGTGTTCCACCAGTGACCAAGCGCTCCCATCCGCGCAGAGGTTCACCTGGCAGGCATCATGTTTTTGCGCTGTCAGAGCTTGTAAAGGTCACTGGTTCTGCCTGGTTCGCTTTCTGGAGGAGGAAGGGGCAGAGGAGGTGATGGCAAGGGCTTTGCTGGGAGGGGGGCACGTCTCTGCTCTTTCCTCTGAATTCTCCTACTTAGGCCCTACCTAGAAACCTCTAGAACCTGTGCCCCAAGGCGCCTAGTTTCCTTGGCAGGAAGTGGATGGACTCCAACTTCCAGGAGGCCAGGAGCCAAGAGGTCCTGATGCACCCCCCTTCATCTGTATTTAACTCTCTGTATGACCTTGGGCAAGTCACTCCCATCAGCTCTCCAGGCCTTCTGGACAAAACAGGGTAATAACAGTATTAATGCTTATTGGTAGTTCTCATGTATCAGGCACTGTTCTAAGTACCTTGTAGATCCATAGTTCCCAATCTTTTTGACACCAGGGACCAGTTTCACGGAAGACAATTTATCCACAGACCAGAGGGCAGGGGATGGGGTGGTTTGGGGATGATTCGAGCGCATTTACATTTATTGTGCGCTTTATTTCTATTATTATGACATCAGTTCCACCTCAGATCATCAGGCATTAGATCTCCGAGGCTGGGGACCCTGTTGTACTGGCTACCTTTCTCACCTTCCCCACAGCCCTGTGACGTGGGAACTAGCATGATTCACATTTTACAGGAGAGGAAACTGGAAGGCAGAAGCACACACAGCTAGTGAGAGGGAGAGACAGCATCTGAGCCAAGCAGGTCTGGGCTGGAGCCTGCGCTCTCAGCCCCTCACTAGATGCCTCTGTGAAATATGAGAGGCCCGAATGCATGAGGAGAAGGGAAAGGAGTGATTCATTCCTGACCATCACCTACTCCTTGCTAAAATCACTGTGCTCTTGACAGAGAGGACCTCACACAACCCTCGCCGCAAACCTGCTATCGGATTCTGTTCTTCAGTCTGAAGTTAGGGCAGGGAAACGGAGGCACAGAGAGATCTGGGACTTGCCGAGGGTCACAATCGGAGTCCACATCAGAACCCAGCTCTCTCACCTCAACGCCTAGACTAGGTGCTCCACACTCACCCACCCACCCCACCCCCTGCCCCGCTCTGGTTCACAGAGCTTAAGACTCTGCTCTGGCCACAGGCCACGGGCAGTGAGGTCACAGATGTTCTCGGTACTTCACCCCATGAAATGCCAGGAGCCCCCAAGCTGTCCTCCTGCTGCCTCCATCTTCCCTCCCTGAATGAGACCAACCCTCCACCGGGGCCTGGACACTCTTCCTTGCTCTAGACCTGTCCATCCTTAACCCCCAGGTCTCCATCTGGTGGCTCTTTGCTTTCCTATATTATGGACAAGAGGAAGAATAACATTTGCGATTCTTGCGTGCTCATAGGTGCTCAGATGCCTCATCGTGTCTGACTCTGTGCAACCCCATGGACGTCAGCCCTCCAGGCTCCTCTGTCCATGGAATTTTCCAGGCAAGAATACTAGAGGGGGTTGCCATTTCCTACTCCAGGGGATTTTCCCTACCCAGGGATTGAACCCACTTCGCCCATGTAGCCTGCATTGGCAAGCAGATTCTCTACCTCTGAGCCACCTGGAAAGCCCTTTCTATTTTTACTGCTCATTCATTTACCCACATTAAATCACTCTGATACTGACAATCACCAGTCAGACATATTGGTCAGCATTCCTGTGTGTCAGTTTCACACAGAAGAAAGAGGAGGGAGGCTCAAAGAACTTAAGTGACCTGCCCAGAGTCACTCAGCTTTTAAGCCAGATCTCCAATCTATGCCTTCCAAATTCAGGGCTCTATAGAGACCTCAGAGGTCAATTAAAGTACTTGAGAAGTGAAAAAACTGAGACCCAGACAGGACACATGTCCTGGTCAAGGTCACAGCCATCCATGGCAGAACTGAGACTGAACTTCACAGCTCCTGACCCATAACACCAAGTCCTCATGTGAATAACAGTGGGAACCAATTATACTCCCTCAGCTGACAATGGGGGTTCATGATGCCAACACCACCGAGAAGCAAAGGCAGAAGCTATTAAAACCAGGGTGAACCCCCATTCCACAATGAGGTCTGCACCTGGACCTCCCTGTCTCCAGGACAGTCTTCTGGTGGGGAGGGTCTGGGGAGCCAGACAGCAAATGAAGGCAAAGTGTAAAGCTGGGGGACTCTGCACCTTACACGTCAGGTCTTTTTAGAACTTGCTGGTGTGGGAGAGCCAGCCTGGGCTGAAAGTGTCAGCTCAGGAGAGAAATGATTGCCTGGGATGTGTGTTTAGTGACAGTACGGAATGAATAAGTGAGCACAGGAATTCAGGACATAGATGAGCAGCATCCTTGAATTCTCAATAAATGGAAATATATATATATATATATTTCTCAAAGATAAATCCACATCAATGTCACCTTTTTTACTGTGGGTCTTAGCTCTGCTTCCTATTCTGCCAAGCCCTCAGGGGCAAGGTGGGAGGCAGAGTCTGGCTCTGAGGGCTCGCTGCTGGGACCACACTCACATGCTCACCAGTGGAAGCCTGGAATCCACTGAAGGTAAGGACAGTCCACCTGCTCAGGGCTCATCCTTATGGATGCTGGGGTCTCCTCTTCTCAGTTCTGCCTTTGCCTCCTTCCTCCTGGCCTTCACAGGGCCCCTTACCTACTGTGCCCTTATGTTCCTGTCTGCCAGCTGGGCACATATGTCTATGTCACCAACAGAAAAAGTGCACCAGGCAAGCAAAAGGTGTCCCAGCCCAGGAGATTTTTGTTCAGCAATTTCACATCTGGGCTGAAAAGCTACTGCAAATCTTTACTGCACCACTGGCTCTTTGCAGGCTGCTCTTATTCCTCACCAGGAATATTCCTTACCCCTTTTAGACAGAAGAGCAAATTGGCAGCTGAGAAATCAAAACCAGCTCAGGCTCCAGAAGCTATTAGAGAGCTCCTAGAACTGGTGCGCTCTCTCTCCATGTTCAGGGTACTGAGAACGGTGCTGAGTCGATGCTCACACAGTAGGGAGTCTTCCACTTAGGAGGGGCCCAGAAATAAGGCACATCCATCATTGATATTTTTGTTGTTTGGTCCTGTCCAACTCTTTTGCGACCCCATGGACTCCTCTGTCCATGGGATTTCCCCGAAAAGAATACTGGAGTGGGTTGCCATTTTCTTCTCCAGGGTATCTTTCCCACCCAGAGATCAAACTTGGATTCTTTACCACTGAGCCACCTAGGCAGCCCTACATCCACCAGTGCTAGGAGCCAAAGCCCCAGGAGACAATCTGGGAAACCCAGGTTCCAAACATTGTTGGAGGTAAACAAAGGGAAAAGCATAGCAACAAGGCCCAGAAATTCCAGAGAATTCCAAATGTGTCCCTCCCCACTCTCCTTCTCTAGGAGAGTCCCAGGAAAAGTTCGGGCTGGGAACGTGCGAGGATTACACCCGGAGCAGCTCTCATTCAGGGCAGTGGCCATGAGCGACCAGGTCTCTAATGCCGGTCTCTGCCCCAGAGGGCTGCGCCGAGGCTATCCGGCTGTCGCAGCCTCTCCCCAAGCTGTCCCTCCGTAACCCCACCCCCACCCCAGCTCCCCCGCGCAGACTCACCTTTGGGCAGCTTGGACACATTCTCCTGGATCCAGGAGAAGAGGTGGGCGAAGTCGCAGTCGCAGAGCCAGGGGTTCCCGTCGAGGCGCAGGGTGCGCAGCGCGGGGAGCGCAGTCAGGGCGGCCACGTTGAGGCTGCGCAGGTTGTTGTCGTTGAGCTCCAGCACCTGCAGCGACTCCAGGGTCTCGAAGGCGGCCTCGTGCACACCAGCCAGGTTGTTGTTGGCCAGGCTTAGCTTGACCAGCCTCCCGGCCGAGCGGAAGGCGCCGGCGCCCAGCTGGGTCAGGTTGTTGTAGCTGAGGTCGAGGAACGCGAGCTTGGCCGAGCCGCTGAATGTACCCTCCTCCAGCGAGCGCAGCGAGTTGTTCCTGAAGTCCAGGTAGACCAGGTCGCCGTAGAAGATGAAGAAGTCCTCGGGGATGTGCTGGATGCGGTTACCAGCCACCAGCAGTTTGCGCACGTCCAGGGGGAAGGGATCAGGCACGCTGGGCAGTCCGCGGTCGCGGCAGTCCACGGTGTGCGGGTCGGTGCAGGCGCAGCCCGCGGGGCACCCGTGTCCGGGCCGGAGCAGCAGCAGGAAGCTAAAGAGCCCCAGCGCCGCGGCGGCGGCGCCGGTGGGGGCGCGGGCGGCGGCGCGGGGGCTCATGGCCTGGACCCGCGCGAACGGCGGCGACGCGGACGCGACTCTGGGGCTGAGCCCTGGCGCGCGGCGGCTCGCGGGACCCCGGAGGCCGGGCGCGGGGAGGACGTGCGCCCGGGAGCGCTGGGGCGATGGAGCGCAGCGCGGACCTACCCGGGGAGCCCGAGTGGCCGGGGCGGAGGTGGGGGAACGCGGGACCGGGGAGGGAGGGGCGACGGACTCGCGAAGGATTTACCCGAACAGGAAATTAACCCGCTGGAAAATCCCGGAGGAGAGGCGGGAGTGCTAAGGGTAGCGGAGTGGCCGTCGCCAAACGCGGCCCCGCCCGGGCAGCTTCTTTCCGTCACCGGGAGATAAGACCTGTCGCGCAGACTTGGCGCGGGACACTCGACGACCAAGTTCAATTCCCACGCGCCCCCAACCCCAGTGGATTTCTGAGGGCGTGTCGGGAGTGTGCCACCCGCCCCCCTGCCCCGCGCCCGCCAGGTGCCAAAGCGCGCTCCCCGCGCGCCACCCCTGCTGCAAACGGGAGCGCGACCTGGGTCCCTCTGGCACTGCGCCCGGTGCAATTCTGGCAGGCTCTCGCGGGGCCGTGCCCGGGTCTGCCGAGCCGGCATTGGGCGGGGCTCCAGCGGGCTCCAGGGAGCTTCAGGGTGGTTGACCTTCCTACCTCGTTTCCTCCGCCGGCACTTAACCCCTCTCACGGAGGCTGGCGGGGTCAACCGAGGCGGGCGCTGCCAGGGCCCCCGCTGTGGCCCGAAGGAAAGCCAGGGCCAGTCAGCAGTTTCCACGCTGGCCCGAGTGTGTAGGGGACCTGGCAGCCACCGGGCGCGGATCTTCTGCTGGTCTAACCAAGGCCTAACCGAGAGGCCGCCTGGCCTGGGCTCAGAGGCCCGGGTTTCCAGTTGTGTGGCCCCAGTACCTGTACTTCCTCCTCTCTGGACCCCTTGCACCCCGTCTGTCAAATGGGAGACAGTAATATGTATGACTCCAGCTTGAGGGGAGGAAGACAGAGTCAAGAGAAAGAGTTTAAGGATGAGCTCTTCACTGGTAATTTCTACCCTCTCCCCAGCAAAACCCCAGCTTTTGTCCCCAAGGAAGGTGGTCAGAGAGGACAGCAAGTTGTATGTGAGTCTAGCCCTTGTCACTTCACTCACCCCTCAAATCAAACTCCCTTCCCTCTCCAGCCCCATTTTAGAAACTTTTCTAAGGAGAAGTCCTCACAGAGCCACCAAGAGATGGTTCTGCTGTTGGCTATTTTGGTCCAAATGTCCTGTAATTGATAAGATCTCACTGGACCAAAATAACCTAGCAACAGCTGTTGGGCAGCAGGCCCCCAATACCCTGCCCTGGGCCCTGGCCCCTGGCCCCACACAGATTGGTGGAGGCTTGAATTCTGAAGCCGCAAAGCAAAGCCCTTGGCCTTTATCCAAAGGTATGTGAGGCCCGATGCTTTCCGATGGATCAAAACCCTGAGCCTCTGGGACTGAGCCAAGTGCTCAACAGAGAATGAGTGTTTGCAGGAGCCCTGGGAGAGGAGGGGTACAGAGCCCTGGGGGAGGCGTTAAGACACTTGGGGTCCTGTTTACACCCCCAGCCTCCATGCCAGACCTCCTGAGTTTCCTGTCTGTCCCCACTCTCTTGGGGTCCCCAGTTTGTCTTTGTCATCCCCAGCTCCAAGAGCTCAGCCCCCACTCTGGTCTGTGGCTGTATTAATGATGCATTATTGCAGTGTCAAAGCAAAGGCCAGTGACAGAACAAACAGGTCACCCCATTGCAACTATCCATGAGCACTCTGGAAGCATCTGCTACACCCTCCACTCCTCGAACCTCAAGCTCAGCTCTGATTCCTCACTCCAGTATAGAGGGGAACCTATTTCTTACTGGTTTGAACCCCTAGCATCACTGCTACAGGGACCTGCATTTGACTGGGCTGCCATTTTGCATGCATGCACCCATATGCCTGTGGGTCTGAGTGTGTATCAACCTTCCCTGCCAATTGATCTGGTTGGCTGGAGCCCTGGCCTGAATGTCAAGCTCCTGGACTTGGTCCTGGCCCCACTACTGGCTATAGAACTTTCCACAGGCTGCTCGATCTCTCTGGGGGAATACTACCCAGCCTGGGATCCCTGAAGATCAACTCTGCAGATTTCAAAAACTCTGGTGAAAATTGAGCCTTTATCTATGAGGAGGTCACCCAGAGCAAATGCCACAGTTCTTGGCAATGGAGTCAGTGATAGCCCTAGTTCTTTTGCACTGAGCAGAAACTGGTGACTTTGATTAATGGAAACAGATAAATTTCTACCTAATAAATGCAAAGCCTTTAGTAAGGGCCTGCAAAACGGGGATGTGCGGTGGTAAGATAATAAAAGAGTCCTTGGTAAGGAGAACGTTGAGAAAGGACACTCTTGGCCTTGACTGCCTCCTCTTGAAACTGGAGAGAAAATGCCTTCCCTCTCCCCTTCCACAGCCGATGTGAAGGCCACTTGGGGAAATATTGGTTTGGAACGTGAGCTGGAAAGTGTTTGGAGAGACAGTGCATATAAAAATGGCCATAAGTCTTGCTGTGGCAGGAACTCCTTGCTTCTTGCTTTGAGTGTCCCCCAAGGTGCCTTGAATTTAAATCAAAAGCCATTTTTCATGAATAACAGCAGGAACAGACATGACTAGAGTTCGTGGGGTGCAGGGAGCCCCTCCCCATATTCCAGGACTCTCTTTCCTTGGGAAAATGCAAGGTTTGCCACCTCTGATGTTCCCCCAGCAAGGAAAACATAGCTGTGACCTCAGCAAGGTCACACCGTGAGTCGGTGATAGTTGTTGGAAATAGAACAGAGGCAGCCATCTCCCTCGCTCCCTCTCCTTGAAGGGGGCCTCTTACAACCCCAGGAAAAAGCACTGCAAGTGATATGGACAGACCTTCAGAGACTCGGTTTGTCAACTCCCTTTCTATATTTATTCCCAGAGTCAACACACTTTGTGATTCCTGATCAAGAGGTTCAAAACAGGGGGACAAATACCCAAGGTATCGCTCATGTTTTCAAAACCTGATGTCACAGTTTCCCCAAGTCACCAAGCAGAAACCCTGGCTCCTCTTCTGAGCTCCCCAAGCTACAGAGCACTTCCTATAAGTGGCCCCTGGTCTGACTCCCCCTGAAATTGGGCCTTGGGAGCTATGTAAGTGGGCTTTCCTGGTGGCTCAGGCAGTAAAGAATCTGCCTGCAATGCAGAGGACCTAGGTTCATTCCCTGAGTTGGGAAGATACCATGGAGAAGGGAATGGCAACCCACTCCAGTATTCTTGCCTGGAGAATTCCATGGACAGAGGAGCCTGGCAGGCTACAGTCCATGGGGTCACAAAAGAGTCAGACACAACTAAGCAACTATAATGTGGGTGGGGTCCCAAGGAAATCCCCCACATGGTATCTTGTCCCTAAGCAAAAACCATCTGGTTCTGTATCTAGTCAAGGCTATGGTTTTTCCAGTGGTCATGTATGGATGTGAGAGTTGGACTGTGAAGAAAGCTGAGTGCCAAAGAACTGATGCTTTTGAACTGTGGTGTTGGAGAAGACTCTTGACAGTCCCTTGACTGCAAGGAGATCCAACCAGTCCATTCTGAAGGAGATCAGCCCTGGGATTTCTTTGGAAGGAATGATGCTAAAGCTGAAACTCCAGTACTTTGGCCACCTCATGCGAAGAGTTGACTCATTGCAAAAGACTCTGATGCTGGGAGGGATTGGAGGCAGGAGGAGAAGGGGACGATAGAGGATGAGATGGCTGGATGGCATCACTGACTCGATGGACGTGAGTCTGAGTGAACTCTGGGAGTTGGTGATGGACAGGGAGGCCTGGTGTGCTGCGATCATGGGGTCACAAAGAGTCGGACACGACTGAGCGACTGAACTGACTGACTGACTGACTGTGTAATCAGCCCTCTTGGTTGCCAGACTGACCTCTACATTTGTCCAAATCCTAGGCCCTAAATTGTTAACAAGATGATCCCAGTATGGTATGTGCTGGAGTCTGAATTTGGGTACAGGTGCTAGGTTTGATGGCACCCCACTCCAGTACTCTTGCCTGGAAAATCCCATGGATGGAGGAGGCTGGTGGGCTGCAGTCCGTGGGGTCGCAAAGAGTCCGACACGACAGAGCGATTTCCCTTTCACTTTTCCCTTTCACACATTGGAGAAGGAAATGGCAACCCACTCCAGTATTCTTGCCTGGAGAATCCCAGGGACAAGGAAGCCTGGTGGGCTGCCGTCTATGGGGTCGCACAGAGTCGGACATGACTGAAGCGACTTAGCAGCAGCAGCAGCAGCTAGGTTTGAATGATAAGAGCGTGGCTGCTGTTTGGTGATGTCATTTGGGTTACTGGCATGTATCACCTCTGATGAACGCCTGGCTGACCTGGCACCCCCTGGACCCCAAGAATGGAGATGTGCCCTGGCCCTTTGCCTGGGGGCAGGCTGACTCCAGAGAACTGGCTTTCTGCCCCAGGACATTGCTGTGTATCTGTGCCCCCATTAAGGGTCTAACACCAAGCTCTTCTTTGTTCCCACCCGCTGCCCTTCCTAGCTATCACCACCAGGGGACACCATCCACCGCTTGTATGGGTGAAAGCTGAACCTTTACTCTCAAGGCACCAGCTGTGTCCTCGGTTAGTTTGGGGTGGTGAGAGGAACAGTAAAACTTGCTTTTGTTTTGCTCCTCTCTGGCAAGGCTGGACCCACTTTTTGGAGGAAAAGCTCTTGCCCCTGTTTCACCCCTGGAACTGGGAAACGGATCCTTAACCAGTCTCAGTGGGAGACAGATGGTGCTTGTGGTGGTTGTTATTTAGTCGCTAAGTCATGTCCGACTCTTTGGAATCCCTGGGTCTGGAAGATCCCCAGGAGAAGGAATTGGCAACCCACCTCAGTCTTCTCGCCTGAGAAATCCCACGGACAGGGATGGTTGTGGTTAAGAACATGGATTTGGAGTCACAGTCGGGTCAAACTTGGCTCTCTTGTTCCCTGGCTCGGTCACCTCTGGCAAGTTGCTTCATTTCTCTAAGCCTCAGTTATCCTATCAATGAAATGGGATAACACTAGTGCCTACTTCACTGGGTTGTTATGAGGATTAAATGGCATATCTGTGGAGTGCTTAGCAGTGAGTTTGACATGACAAATGGCCACTTAATTATCTATTTATTTATTTTTTCACCGATAGCACATAAATATTTAATGGAGGTGGTATTCTTTAGTTAAAGAATAAAAGTGTTTGTCTGAAATATATTTGCCTCTGTGTGTGTGTGTGTGTGTGCACGTGCAGTTGTGTCCAACTCTTGGCGACCCCATGGACTGTACCTGGCCAGACTCCTCTGTCCATGAGATTCTCCAGACAAGAATACTGGAGTGGGTTATGTTTTCCTACCCCAAGGGATCTTCCTGACCCAGGGATCGAACCTGCATCTCTTGAGTCTCCTGCATTGGCAGACGAGTTCTTTACCACTGACCCAACTGGGAAACTCATATTTGCTGCGGGTATATATGTATATTTGTCCTAACATTCTAGAATCAGTTTTAATAACTCTCCCTGCCCTGAACCTTATTCCAAATGTAGCATCTCTCAGACAGACACAAACACACACGCACACACACATATACACACACTCCTTTAGCCCTCTCCAGCTCTGGCTGACTTTGTGAGCCCAGTTGTAGGTGAGCAGCTTCCAGCATCCTGGCTTGGTTGGCCTGACTGTGGGCAGACTAATGAGACCAAGGACGTGGGGTCAGTCCCTCAGCCCGGCACAAGGAGACATCTGTTCTCTGCTCACGGCCGGTGCTCCTAGTGCTGGCCAGCCATCCAGCAAATGTGTGACCTTGGTTAAGGAGGATGGAGATGGTGCCACCCTGTCTCCCGCAGGAGGAAAACACAGGGCACACATCCCACGAGTCAAGGGCACCATCACCCCACAGGCAGGAGGCTCAGGTCGCAGCAAGCTCGGGACTCATCCCGGCTTCCTCTCCCCTCACACCCACCTCCTGTCCACTGACAAGGCCCCTTGGTGCCAAGTCTCTGCCTCCGCTGGGACCTCCTTCGCCCAGACAGGCATTGTCTTTTACAGAAGCCCCCGCTGGCTTTCCTACTTCCAGCCTTGCCCAATCCCCACTCACTGTCCAGAAAGCCAGGGTAAGTCTTTGAAAATATACAATGGACACATCACCTTCCTGTCCAGACACCCCCGTGGCTTCCTGTGAGTGGTAGGCAGACTTCTAAGGGAACCCCCAGTGATCTCCCCTAATCCATGAACGAGGGCATGACCTGTAACTTGCTTCTTTTTTTAACTTTGTATTTTATATTGAAGTATAGCTGATTAAGGGCTTCCTGGTAGCTCAGCCGGTAAAGAATCTGCCTGCAATGTGGGAGGCCTGGGTTCGATCCCTAGGTTGGGAAGATCCCCTGGAGAAGGGAAAGGCTACCCACTCCAGTATTCTGGCCTGGAGAATTCCATGAACTTCCATGGCGTTGCAAAGAGTTGGACAGGACTGAGCGACTTTCACTTTTACATAGCGGATTAACAATGTTGTGATAGTCTCAGATGGACAGCAAAGGGACTCAGCCATACACATACGTGTATCCATTCTCCCCCAAGCTCCTCTCCCACCCAGGCTGCCACAAACCATTGAGCAGAATTCCCTGTGCTCTACAGTAGGTCCTTGTTTGTTAACCAGTAGAGCAGTGTGTGCACATCCGTCCCAAACTCCCTAGCTCTCCCCCCACCCCCATAACTCGCTCCTAACATGTTTGGCCAAGGTGAGGGATGCCATTTCTGTGACTCGATCACAAGAGACAGTGACTTCCACCTTGCTATCAGATCCTCTCTGCTGTCACTTTGGCTCGTGTGCTCTGATGAAACGCGCTGCCAAATTGGGAGTGTCCTGCACAGCAAGGAGCTAAAGATGGCTCAGGTCTACCAGCCCACGAGGAACTGAGTCCTACCAACAACCACATAAGCCCAGCAAACATTTTCGCTGCAGCCTGTCAACAAGACTAAGCAGAGGACCCAGCAAAGGCCTGTCAGGCTCCTGACCCACAGAAACCATCAGGTTAAAATGTCTGGGGGATCTTTTTGTTTTGGCCTCATCACACAGTGTGTGTGACCTTAGTTCCCTGGCCAGGGATCAAACCCACACCCTCTACATTGGAATCGTGGAGTCTTAACCACTGGATTGTCAGGCAAGCCCTTGGTTTTTGTTTTATTTTTATTGTTTAATTTTATCTGTCTTTGGCTGTGCTGGGTCTTTGTTGCTGGACAGACTCCTTTCTCTAGTTGTCGAGTTGGGGGGCCACTCTCTGGCTGCAGTGCTTGGGCCTCTCATTGCAGTGGCTTCTCTCACTGGGGAGCACGGGCTCTAGGCTGCTGAGGCTTCAGCAGTTGAAACTCCCAGGCTCTAGAGCACAGGCTCAATAGTTGTGGCTCATGGGCTTAGTCGGAGAAAGCAGTGGCACCCCACTCCAGGACTCTTGCCTGGAAAATCCCATGGACGGAGGAGCCTGGTGGGCTGCAGTCCATGGAGTCTCAAAGAGACAAACACGACTGAGCGACTTCACTTTTTCACTTTTCACTTTCATGCATTGGAGAAGGAAATGGCAACCCATTCCAGGATTCTTGCCTGGAGAATCCCAGGGACAGAGGAGCCTGGTGGGCTGCCATCTATGGGTTCTCATAAAGTCAGACACGACTTAGGAGCAGCAGCAGCAGCATGGGCTTAGTTGCTTCACAGCATGTGGGATCTTCCCACATCAGGGATCGAACCCATGTCTCCTGCATTGGCAGACAGATTCTTTACAACTGAGCCACCAAGCAAGCCCTGCTTTTTTTGTTTTAAATTGCTAAATTTCTGGGGCATTTGTTACACAGCAATAGCTAGCTAATACACCTTGGCACTTGGAATAAAACTCTACCAGACCCTGCATGCTCTGGCCCCACGTACCTCTCAGCCATTTTGGACCCCTCTCCCCTTGGTTCACCACCCTCCAGCCACTCTAGTCTTTTTGTACGTCTAATTTATCATGTTTGTTCCATCCCCAGGACATCTGAATGTGCTGTGCCCTTGGGCTGGAACGCTTCCTGCCCCACTCCACCCCCAGTTTTTGGCATGGTTGGTGCCATTTGGTCATTCAGATTTTCTCAGCCCAAATGTCACCTCCTCTGACTGGC
The DNA here is from genome assembly GCF_014754425.2 of Oryx dammah. NCBI lineage: Eukaryota > Metazoa > Chordata > Mammalia > Artiodactyla > Bovidae > Oryx > Oryx dammah. The sequence goes on from NW_024070205.1 coordinate 26,604,502, forward strand.
CTCCACTGAGCTCCTTCTCCCCCTGCATCACTTTTGTGCTACCACCTAGCTTTGTTTTCTTCAGAGCATTCCTTACCACCTGATATTACCTAGCCTGCTGGATAATTTGCTTATTCACTTTACCTCCTGCCACTGAAATAGAACTTCTAAGAGGACATTTTGTTGTTGTTGCTCAGTTGCTAAGTCATGCCCAACTCTTTGTGACTCCGTGGACTGCAGCATGCCAGGCTCCTCTGTCCTCCACTATCTTCCAGAGTTTCCTCAAATTCATGTCCATTGAGTTGGTGATGCCATCCAACCATCTCATCCTCTGCCTCCTCCTTCTCCTCCTGACCTCTGTCTTTCCCAGCATCAGGGTCTTTTCCAGAGTCAGCTCTTCCCATCAGGTGGCCAAAATATTGGAGCTTCTGCTTTAGTATTCTTGCCTGGAGAATCCCATGGACACTACATTGCCCTAGTTCCTAGAATCAGCCCCAAAATATAACAGGCATTTGGAAAATGCTTAATTAATTTCCATCTACAAATGATGTTTTCCCACTAGGCCACCAGTTTCTCCATAGCTCCTAGTGGTGTTTCACCTAGAGATGCCCACCCACCTCCTAGAGGGAGCAAGGACCTTCATCCCTTCCTAGGTGACCTCAGCTCTGGTCTCATGGGGGGAGAGGGATTCATATGTGGAACACAAAGTGCCAGCTGTATGCTTCAAGTAGCCTGGGAGTTTGGGCTCCCCAAACACATTTTTAGCTACACTCCACCCCATCAAAGCCCATAGCACTTTATTGCATTTACCCTCGAGTCTTCACACACATTCTCTTTCCTGCTTGCCTCTTACTATGTTCGCAGCTTGCCTCTTACTATGTTTGCAGTTTGGCTCAAGGAAACTTAGCCTCCTCCAGGGAGCCTTCAAGAATTGCTCTGAACAATTCCCTGGTCCCCTTACGATCCATCCCGGGAGAATAGGTGCTGTGTTAGGTACGGGGGTATAAGGATGAAGCAAGGATGGCCCCATGCTCAAGGAGCCCCTAACTTAGGAAGCAGCCATTGGAAGAGATAACCACAATTTGGTTACAGTTCAGGACTTACCTGTCTGTCTGAAAACTCCAATGCATGCTGCTTTGTTAACCACACTGAAATGGGCAATAAATTGGATAGAGTTGGGGCTAAAAGCATTGGCCCGTGGGCCTGTCAGGCTGCTTTCTAATCCTACTTCCATCACTTCTAGACTGCATCTTTTCTGCAAGTTATCTCTCAAAGCTCCAATGGCTTCATCTGTAAAATGGAGACTAATTGTATCCTCCTCGTAGGGTCACCATGAGGATGAAATGAGATAATGTACAAATTAGCACCTTAACACATCAACCGGGTGTTCAAAGTAGCAACATTTAGATGCCTCCTGCAACAAACGTCTGTTGCCTGATTAATATTCACAAGAAAGGCATTGACCTGGGTTCTGAGGAGCTAAAGATAGAGTAGACAGCCTCCGCTCTCAGGTGACTCACAATCTCTTTGAAGAGACAGGACACACAGCAGCAGCAGCAGAGAGCAGACAACTCAAGGACTCACTGCGTGATAAGTGCCAACAAGCCTCATGAGTTCATAAATGTCACCGGCATCTGGAGGAACCAAGGAAGCTCGGGTTGGGATGATTGGGGAAATGCATTTCTGACACCGTTAACCATATTTTCTAAATCAGGTTTTGGAGCACATTTGGCTTCATGCTCTGTACTCTGGCATGTGGCTTTCCCTCTGCCCGTCCACCTGGCAGGTGTCTGCTCGCCCTTCAAGACACTGTACATTTCTTTAGGTGGCCTTGACCTTCCCAGGCGCAGCCTCCTTCACCTCTCTTGCTCTCCAGGCTTCTATCACTGTCCCTTGCATGTGCTGTGGCATTTATTGATGACATGTTTGTCTCCCCTGCTGGATATTAGTGAGTTCTGGTGTGAGAAGAAAGGTCCTTAGGAACAAGGACTACAGGAAAAGGTCCTTATGAACAAAGTAGGTGTCTTTTCCATCTTTAAATCTTGGAACCCCGCACAGGTCAGCTGCTCCATATCTTTGCCTGATGAACAAATGAGTGTAGGCCTATATAAGTGAATGATTCTGCCATTTGGAACGATACTCAGGCAAACAATATTTGAAGTCTGAATTGCTTTGGAAAGCTCAAGTGGTATGAGATCTCTGTAATTACACCACAGAACGGTTCATTCAACCCTACAAGTACTACATGCCTGTTCTGTGGCCCCATGGCTGCTGCTCCCGGCTCACTGCCATCATCCCACCCCAGTAATAATGACAGTGAGCCCAAGCCCTCTCATTAACATTTACAAGACTGCAAAGCCCTTTACACCCATGATCTCAAAGCAATTGTCAGGGATGCAGGCCAGACTTCATTGTGTCCATTTTACAGAAACCCAGCCTCAGACGGCTCACTGAACACTCAGCTCGCACAGCTGGGGAGCTCCAAGGATATTTGACATTCCCACTCCAGGAACAAGTTCCTTGTGCTCTTTTTGCAACTCTTGTGGCCAAATGGGAGCTGTTAATTACTAATAATGATGGGAGGTGGTTAGATGGCTGCTGATTAGGTGGACTGATTGGCTAGAGCCTCAGAGTCTGAAATTGTTGTTTATTTTCGTAAAGTCACATATATCTGATTGCAGAGCAGTATTAAGCCACCCTCACTAGCCACCTCTGCCCTCGGGGCCACCATCCTGCCAATATGTGCACACCCCCACCTGTACACACACCCCCTCCTTCCAGCCAGGTGTGTCTTTCTGAGAATGTAAATGAGGAACAGAATGTGACATAACCCGAACAGGGTATAAAACCACTAGAATTCTTTCTAGTAAATGTGGAGGTACAAGGGAGCTATTTTTGTGTGAATTTGCGTGTCATTTGCATATATTTGCATGTATTTTCTCAAAGCCATCACACCGAGTTCATGAAACAAACAATTAATAGGTGAATCCACTTCATCTGTGCCAGCCAGTGGCAGAAGTGGACACATTAATGATTTGTAAACAAAACAATAATAAAACTGTGTACAAAATACAGTGGTATTGAGAAAGAAGGGAATGATAATTCTACCTAGACGGGAAGGATCAGACAAGGTATCACAGAATAAGTGACAGCTGACTAAGGTTTTGCTTTTTCTGTCTTTTTTTTTAATTGAGGTATAGTTGACTTACAATGTTTCAGGTGTACAGCAAGTGATTCAGTAATTATACATATAGCTGACTAAGGTTTTGAAGGATGAACAGGAGTTCTCCAAACAGTTGGGGATTCTGTTCCAGGTAAGGAATATTATTCCGGCAAGAAAGAGCTGTGTGTATAAAAGAACAGAGTTCTTATGAAATAATTTAGAGTTTGGCCATGAATGTTTGAGAAAGGCTACTAAAGACTGAAAGAAAAAGAAGGCAGCAGAGGATGAGAGAGTTGGATAGCATCGCCAACTCAGTGGACATGAACTTGGGCAAAGTCCAGGAGATACTGAGGGACAGGGAGATTGGTGGGCTGCAGTCCAAGGGACTGAAAAGAGTCAGACACAACTTAGCAACTGAACAATGACAGCAACAACTAAACCTCTAAAATCAGTGCTAGGAGGTAACCCAGGCCTCCTGATTCCTAGTTTACTAGTTTTGGACCTTCTTTTGCAGTTGTCCCAGGGTCTGACTGTGAATCTTGGGGTTTTATACAAGGATTTTTAAAGCTCTGATCACTGAGCTTCTATTCCCATGCATTCACCCAGCAATGGGAATGACTGAACACATTCATTCTAAATGGACTCAAACACTGGGGACACAGTAACACCCTGCCAGGCCTGATCCCCAACATGTGAAAGGGGGTTGAGAGGAGAGAGCTGGCTACAGCAGGAAGGCCACAGTACATTTTGAGGCCAAGAGTCTGGACTTTGTTCTGAGCCTTTGCAAAGTTTTATATTGGGAAGAGATATAACTGGGTGTACCTTTTAGAGAGAAGACCATGAGGACAGCATAGAGATTGAGGTGGGGGTGGGGGTGGTGGCAAGACTCTTTCACAGCAATTCAAGGGGGTGATTATATCACCAGGCCTCCAAGGACTCTACCTACCCAAGAGAAGGAACAAGGTGAATCTACCCCAAAACATCTAAGCTAATGCTCCCAGCAGCATTACTCATCATTGCCCCAAACCGAAACAACCCGAATGTTCACCCACTGGTGAACAGATAAACAAAGTGTGGTATGTCCGTAAAATGGAATAGTATTTAGTAATTAAAAAAATGGTGAACTACTGGTCCATGGTACAACATGGATTAATCTTGCATTACACTAAGTGAGGGTTTCCTAGGTGGCTCAGTGGTAAGTCATCTACCTGCCAATGCAGAGATGCAAGAGACACAGATTGGGTCCCTGGGTTGGGAAGTTCCCCTGCAGGAGGAAAAGGCAACCCCCTCCAGTATTCTTGCCTGGAAAATGCCATGGACAGAGAAGCCTGGTAGGCCACAGTCCATGGGTCTCAAAGAGTCAGACATGACTGAGCAACTGACCGAGCACTTGGAATGCTAAGTGAAGGAAGTCAATGAGAAAGACCACGTATTGTAAGATGGCGTACACATGAATTGTCCAGAATACACAAATCTTTACACAGAAAGCAGAACTTCCCACAGACAACAGTAGAAGTGGGGATTAACACACACAAGCATGAGGAAACTTTTTGGAGTGGTGGAAATATTCTGAAACTGGATCACGGTGATGGTCACAGAACTTAGAAATTAACTAAAAATCATTGAGTTGGACACTTACAATGAGCAAATTTGGTGGTATGTAGGTTATACTTCAGTAAAGTGTTTTAAAACAAGAGTGATGATGGGGTCCTCAACTAGGATCTTGACCATGGGGGATGAGAGGCCAGAAGGAGACAAGGAGGAGGGTGGAAGGAGGTCTTGTCCACCACAGTCCCACTGACCTGCCCTCTGAACCCCAGATGCCCGCAGCCCTTCCTCTCCTGATGCACACTGGACAAGTTAGGCATATCACAGATCTTACTGCTTACCAAAAAGCTGAAGTCAGTAATCAGGTTGAAAAGTGTGAGTTTATGGACTCCCCTGATGGTTCAGTGGTTAAGAACCTGACTGCCAGTGCAGGAGACACAGGCTCCCCAGTCCCTGGTCTGGGGAGACCCCACATGTCGTGGAGCAACGAAGCCCACGACCTGCAACTACTGAGGCCCACGTGCCCTAGAGTCCGTGCTCTGCAACAAGAGAGGAGCCCCCACTTACTGCAACCAGAGAAAGCCTGCTAGCAGCCATGAAGACCTAGCTCAGCCAAAAAGAAGTGATTAAATAAATAATTTTTAAAAATAAATAAATCATACAATGTCCACCTAAATAAATGCTATGCAGCTCTTAGAAATGTTATTTTTAGAAGACTGTTCAATGATATGGAAAATATCAAGTGAAACGAAACTGTTTACAAAACGTTATGTGTAGGATAGTCCCAATTTTGTTTCACAGCCATGCACACAGAGAAAAAAAAAAAAAAAGAACAGTTCAATTGGCATTTTATAATGAGGAAAAGTGTGCTCTCTGCTCAGTTGCTAAGTCGTGTCTGACTCTTTGCGACCCCAAGGACTGTAGACCACCAGGCTCAGACTCTGTCCATGGGATTTCCTAGGCAAGAATACTGGATTGGGTTGCCATTTCCTTCTCCAATATAGAACAGTTTGATTAGCATTTTATAAAGATTGAGGGCAGGAGGAGAAGGGCACAACAGATGATGAAATGGTTGGATGGCATCACTGACTCAATGGACATGGGTTTGGGTGGACTCTGGGAGTTAGTAATGGACAGGGAAGCCTGGAGTGCTGCAGTCCACGGGGTCGCAAAGAGTTGGACATGACTGAGCGACTGAGCTGAACTGAACTGAATGAGGAAAAGGGTATTAAAATAAAAACAAAAACCTTCAGTGGCTTACCTTTGTCCTTACAGAAAGTCTGAACACACATCAAGGTTTTCAGTGTTCCAAAACCACCTCATCCTGGGTCTCAGTCTCCAGCCAGCCTCTCTCCTGCTTCTGAATGCAGTGGTCATTGGTCCTCTGTGCCTCTATCCTGCTGTTATCTCCCTGCTGAATGCTCTTCCCTGCTCTGTATCCCCTCCTTCCCAGGGACCCCTTCCGCCTGCTCTGCTCCCCAGGATAGAATGGCCCCTATACTCACCTGTGTCCTTCTGGTCTTTGGTACATCCTCTGATGAAACTCTAGCCTCACTGAGTTATGATTCTTTGCTAACCTGTCTGTCTCTCACATGAAACCATGAGCTCCGAAAAGAGAGATTCCAAGACTCACCCTGACTGTCAGCTCCCGTCACATTTCAGGTGTAGAAGCCTGTCATTTTAATACCTAGGGCATCCCAACTCTAAGTCAGGAATACATACTAAGAGTCTCTATAGTGTCAAATTCAAAGAAGTGCCATCCTGTACCTGAAAGTAATTACAATATAGTTTCAACCCTTGCTGCCATTTCTCAAGTAACAAGCCAGGACAACTTTTTTAGATATCTCTGCTGTCTCATTCTCTTCTCAACTCTCTCTCTTTTGCTTAATTAATTTTTATTGAAGTATAGTTTATTTACAATGTTCTGTTAGTTTCTGCTGTACAGCAAAGTGAATCAGTTATACATATTGATATATCCACTCTTTTTTAGACTCTATTCTTCCGATATAGGTCATTACAGAATTTTGAGTAGAGTTCTCTGTGCTGTTCAGTAGGTTCTTTTGGTTAGCTGTGTTATATCTAGTAGTGTGTATACATCAATCTCAATCTTCTGATTTATCCCTCTCTCCACCCCCCCACTTTCCCTCTTAGCAACTATAAGTTTGTTTTCTACATCTGTGACACTATTTCTGATTTATAAATAGGTTCATTTGTACCATTTCTTTTAGATTTCACATGTAAGCAAAAATCCACACAGCTGTCCCAGAACCCTCCAAATCCAAATCCCTCACTCTCCACGCTCTCTGAAGCCTCAGCCCACTTGCCTTTCCCATCCTGTCTCCTGCTTTTTCCCACTCATGGTCCCAATTTGGTATCTCAAAAGCCCAGAAAAGATAGAAAGGACAGAACCCTTCCAAGAAGATGGAGAGGAAGTGCTGTGAAGGCAGATACGCCATCATTCCTTAGCTGCTGGGCTGTGCAGGTGGGAAAGAAATTTCCAGTTCCGGGCGCTGGAATGCCCATTGTCACATGATAGGTGAGCTGCAGATTCAAGGCCAAGAAAGGCGCCATGCAACACAGAGACCATCCAAGGCCATGGCAGCCACAGCTCCCAACCCCGGATGGTGGGCGATGTCTCCTGCAACCTGGGTGGAGCTGTGCTCAGTCGGTTCACCCGTCCCTCACAGGGAAAGAAGAGCAGCTTAGAGAAACTGAGCCTGTATGACCCAGTCCCTCTCATCTTTCTCTCCTGGGAGCCGTGTGCCTCCAAGTTGGGGGTTCACAGAGGTGGCCCCATGCTGGCCCAGCTCTGCATTCACCTGGCACCTTCATCTGCCCATCTGCTGTGGGCTGTCCACTTGCTCTCAGATTTAAGCCACCTTCTCCAAAGTCTTAGTAATAAAGATTAATGTTCCAGACCTCCGTCCACTGACAGTTCTCTTGTTTCTCAGTTGATCCAGAGCTCAGGTGGGGACAAAGATGGCACTTATGAGGCCACTTGGAATCCCACCATGTCCCTGCTCAGCCTCTTCCCAGCAAGCCTAATGCATGCAGACAACGTTTTCTTACTTACTTTTCTAAGCCGCCCAGATACTAGTTTTAACCGTTCCTCCCCAAAGCAACCCTCTTCATCTCTGAAAATCAATAGAAAATCCACAGTGCTATTTCCCTCCTTTTTTAAATCGGTTGGCCCTTGCTTGTCTCCTGGCTGAATTCAAATCTGATTTTCCTAAAGTCGTTAGAGGTTAGACCATTTTCTCTCTCCGGGTCCCAGTTCCTCTCTCTGGACCCCAGTTTCCTTGCCTCATGTACTATGTCAACAACATGACTCCCTTTAAATTTGCCACAAAGATTAGATGGGATGCATCTGTGAAGCTCCTGATTTATTCTAAAAAGCTTCACAAATATCTGGCCCTCAGTTTCCTGAACCCCTGGAAACTGTGATCCATTCATTCTTCACTCAGATATGAAAGAGCTGAAAAGTCCAACACACCTGTTTTTTGCTGAGAATGCTCCCCTCCTGGGATGGCGTGATGATTCGAGTCCTTTGGGAGAACTTTGGTCCTTTGGTGCGAATCCTATGAGCTTACATACCTAGAAGACTTCGTATTTCTCTTGACAAGCACATAAGTAACCAGTAGGTTTGGGGGTGCCAAAACACTTTTTTCTGAACTTTATGCAACATGCGCTAAATAAATGTCCTTTTTCTCATTCATTGAAGCATCAAACAACTTGGTTTCCCAGTTGAATTCTTGGAGGCAAGTTTGAAAGAATATACTGCAGACTGGTTCTCTGAGTGGGGAAAATGTTCTTATTTCAGCTGACAGGTGGGAATAAACTGAACTAATTCTGAGCAAGAAGTCTCTTAATTTATCCTACTTTTCCCAAAAAATACCAGTTCCCCTTATTCTCTATACTGTCAACATTCTGTTTCTGGGTCTTGATGGTAATTTATGATAGCCCTAGTGGGACTGTCATGTTTGGGGGAATCTTTGAAGCGCTTTACCCATTTAATTCGGGCCCTATCAATCACATTTTAGCCAGTGATGTGCTGTGTTAAATCACCTGCCTCTACAAAAAAAAAAAAAAAAACCGCATATTCCAAAATTTTAAATTTTCACTGACATAAAAGATACATAGCACACAATTTATGACTAATAATAGGTTATGCAATACCAGGACTTCCCTAAGCATCCAGTGGTTAAGGATCTAACTGCCAATGCAGGGGACACGGGTTCAATCCCTAGTCCAGGAAGATCCCACATACCGTGGAGCAATTAAGCCCACACACCACAACTACTGAGCCCACTGCACTCTAGAGCCTGCGAGCCACAACGACTGAAAACTGGGCACCCTAGAGGCTCCACAACAAGAGAAGCAACCGCAGCGAGAAGCCCACAACTAGAGACTAGTCCATGTGCAGCGATGAAGATCCAGAGCAGCCAAAAATTAATACATTAATTAATTTTAAAAATGTCTAAAATTATGCAGTACCTTTTCTTTTGAATTCCATAAGCCCAAGTCATTCTCACAGAATGTTTTCACTGATTTTTGTAGAACTCTTGAGCTTGTAGCAAACCTCTGGTCACAATTCAACCATGATTTGGCAAAATCAGACTACAAATAACTTCTCAATCACTGTCTGATTCAGCTAATCAGTTACTCATGTCACTGGCTACTGAGTGTAGTTCTAGTGTGAATACTAATTGGTCTCTTCATTTGCCTTAATAACTAAGGCAAAAGTAAAGCAATGAAGGAGTACATGGTATTTCATTAATTATGTGAGCAACTGTTTTGCTGAATCAGGTAACAGTTTTCCAATAGTAGAATATTTCCTTACTTTTTTGACTGGTCTCAATGTCATAACCACAGACTCAATGCACTTTGCATTATTAGTGTTTTCCCATCACTTTCTTAAGTCTATGCAAATTTTTAAAAAGCCCAGCCAAGTGAACCCTGATTTGCAAAGGTTTTCCAGCTTCTGTGGTGCAAACTCCCATCATGATAACCTCTTGCTACCAGCGTGATGATACTGAGTGTGGTTTGTTGTTGTTGTTCAGCCGCTGAGTCATGTCCAACTCTTTGCGACCCCATGGACTGCCGCATGCCAGGCTCCTCTGTCCACCATCTGCCAGAGTTTGCTCAAATTCACGTCTTTTGAGCCAGTGATGCTGTCTAACCCTCTTGTCCTCTGCTGCCCCCTTCTGCTTTTGCTTTCAATCTTTCCCAGAATCAGGGTCTTTTCCAATGAATCAGCTCTTCGCATCAGGTGGCCAAAGTATTGGAGCTTCAGTTTCAGCGTTAGCCCTTCCAGTGAATATTCAGGGTTGATTTCCTTTAGGATTGACTGGTTTGATCTTCTTGCTGTCCAAGGGACTTTCAAGCGTCTTCTCCAGCACCACAATTCAAAAGCATCAATTCTTTGGCACTCAGCCTTTCTTATGGTCCAACTCTCACATCTATACATGATGACTGAAAAAAAACCATAACTTTGACTATACAGAACTTTGTCGGCAGAGTGATATCTCTGTTTTTTAATATGCTCTCTAGGCTTGCCAAAGCTCTCCTTCCAAGGAACAAGTGTCTTTTAATTTCAGGTCTGCAGTTATCGTCTACAGTGATTTTGGAGCCCAAGAGAAGAAAATCTGTCACTGTTTCCACTTTTTCCTTTTCTATTTGCCAGGAAGTAATGGGGCTGGATGTCATGATCTTGGTTTTTTTAATGTTGAGTTTCAAGCCAGCTCTTTCACTCTTCTCTTTCACCCTTGCCAAGAGGCTCTTTAGTTCTTCTTCACTTTCTGCCATTAGACTGGTATCATCTGCATATCTGAAGTTGTTATTTCTCATGGTAATCTTGAATATGGACCTGAGGATAAATATACAGTAGGTAGAACATTGTTTAATAGACTTTCTACCACGCAGACATCTTATATGTAAATAAACTTTTGAGCATAGATATTAATAATTAAATGTAGTTAAAAATTAGAAGATGATGAGCTTTGAGTATCTATTGCCTTTTTTGCCATTTTAATATACTCAATTCAGTAGCAGTAAGTACATTCACAATGTTGTTATATAACCATCACCATTATTTAAAGAACTTTTTCAGGACCCCATCTGAAATCCCATACCCATCACCATGCTCCCACCTCCACCCCTAGACCCTAGCAAATACTAATCTGTTTTCTGTCTCTGTGGATTTGTTTACAGAGGATACTTCATATAAACAGAATCTTATAATATGTGGTCTTCTCTGTCTGGCTCTTTCACTGATGATAATGTTTTCAAAATCCATGTTGTAGCATATGGCAATACTTCATTCTTTTTCATGGCTGAATAATATTCCATTGCATGGATCTACCACATTTCATTTATCCATTTGTCTGTGGATGGACATTTGGGTTGTTTCTACATATTGCCTATTATGGATAGTGCTGCTATGAACACTTGTAATTGTCTTCATTTTTAATATAAGTTTGTAGCATTTGATTTTTAATAATGAATGTTTTACTAACCAGCTTGCAAAATTCCTGAATATTTAATGATTGGCTCTTGGGAGTGGACAGGAACTGGTTCCAGGGCACCTTAGGCTGTCACCTTCCAGCCAGCTTCAGGCAGGAGACAGAACTCTGAACTCTGAGCCAGCAGATCTGTGTTATGGGGTCAGTGCAGCCTCTAACTCACTGTCATTTGGAGCAAGCCACAAAGCTCTCTCATCCTTGGTCTCATCTCGGAAATGAGACTCCAAGGCTAGATGGTGCCTAATGTCCCTTCCCGAGTTTCTGTAAACAAATCAGGTAGGGGGGCCCTGGAGAAAGAGAACCAGACGTGGCTTTCTTGACTGAAGATAAGGCATTTTTGGCCTAAGCCATTCTGTAACCTATGGCTGGTCATAACACATGTTCTTTAACAGATCTCAGTAAAAATGATCTTGAGGGAATGAGAGAACAAACTTCTATCAAACAAGAGAAGTAACAAAAGCAAAGATGACAGTTAAAGACTCTTGAGTTCCGTTTCAATTATAAAGGCAAGCCTAGAGCACTTTCTTGAGCTGTTTTGCAGAATTTAAACCCCCACCCCCCACCCCCAGGTGCTCAACTACCAGATGAACTGGAATCTGAGGGGTGATGATGTGGTCCTTTCCTGACCCTCATGACTTCTATCAACCAAAGCTTGGACTCTCAACCGCCCAAGCCTTTCATGAATATGCGTGTACTCTTCGCTTAAAACTTGCCCCATTCATTGTGCAGTTCGTGGAGATGCTGCTTTGGGAGAGATCCCTGGTGTTCTCCTTACTTGCTGCAAGGAATAAATCCTTCCTTCTCCTCATCTTTACCTTGGTTGTGTCTTTTGGCTCATCACCCACCAAAAGGCAAACACAGTTATTCGAGTAACCGTACCTTCTAATGAGTAGCCATGCTGGGCAAATAGATGAAACAAACTCACATTAACCACCCACCTCCCCAGCAGTTCAGGGGACTGAGCACTATTCTTCTGCAGGTTTGGAGCACTGGCTTCATCCCCTAACCCCAATCATATATCGATTGCTACAGTCCTGAATAAAGTCTGCCTTTCCTTTTCATTTTTGTTTTTTTTTATTTTGGACTGTGCTGGGGTCTTTATTGCTGCATGGGCTTTCTCTAGCTGTGGTCAACAGGGGTTACAGTCTAGTTTTGGGGTGCAGGCTTTTCATTGCAGCAGCTTCTCTTGCTGTGGAGCACGGTCTCCCTAGGGCGCATGGGCTCAGTAGTTGTGACTCCCAAGCTCTAGAGCACAGGCTCAGTAGCTGTGTTGCTCATGGCATGTGGGATCTTCCTGAACCAGGGATCGAACCTGTGTCTCCTGCATTGCCAGGCAGCTTCGTTACCACTGAGCCACCAGAGAAGACCTAGTCAGTGCCTTTGATCTGCCGAGATCCTGGGGAAACACTGGGAACCCTTAGAAAAATCATCCCATGTAAGTTGCACAGATGAGGGGCTGAAAGGCTGAAAAAAAAATCACTTTTGGGTATTATAGTATAATAAGAATATATTCAAACTTTGCCCCCCATTCCTGGCACAGAGCTTCAAAAACCCTTGGAAATCCATGAGTGATAGGAGTGTCTTCTGCTATTCGTAACAAAATCCTTTTGTATCTCTGGTGTGTTTCCTCTGATGCCACACAGTTCTCCAGTTCTTTGTGTGCCCAACAATCCAACTTGATTCTGACACAAGCCTCTTTAGATCACACCTGAGTTTGTGCTAATGCAATGACTTAGCTTGTGGCCCCTAGACCACCTCAGGATGGGACTGGTCACCAGAAAGACCAAGTAACTAGAGGGTGTAAATAATACATGCAGAACAGAGGTTTTTGCTTACTGTCCTTCTCATGGTGGTAGCTGGATTGAACTTTAGAAAAAGCACCAAAAATATGTAAGAATATATATCTGCCTCATAGAGAATTTCTGTAGAATTCAATTCCATTATTTAAAATAATTTTTCTGCCAACAAATCCCAGCCTGAAGCTTGACATGGTAACTAGATTAGCTATTCTACAATGGTCTTAAGACAACTTTGTCAGCTGCTTTGACTTATAAAGGTTGTTTTTTAAATCCCATTCTTTTGTCTATTCTAAACATTGTATGTTTCGAAGTACCCTTTTAAAACCTTGGGTTTCTTTGCTTACAGCTTTTTCTATAATAAATCATTTGATGATTAAGTTTGACCCCTTTGACAGGAAACAGTGGAGGAGCTTGTTGCACATGGATTTTGGGGTGGAGAGAGTTTGCAGAGCAGTTCTTCACTTTGATTATGGTGCTGATGACATCTGTCAAATTTCAGAGTGAGTTTTACCGAATGCAAATTCAACTTCAATAAACACGACTTAAAAAATTTTTTTTAATTTTTTGAATAGGGTGATTTAGAGAGATTCTGGGTTGGTGAGCCCATCCAATGCTGGAGGGTGGTGCTCACAGAGAGAGCCCAGAAGCTCTGCACACCCTTCCCCATGTCTTGCCCTATGTATCTCTCCCATTGGGTTATTTCTGGATTGTCCTTTATTAGTTCAGTTCAGTCTCTCAGTCACATCCAACTCTTTGCAACCCCATAGACAGCATGCCAGGCTTCCCTGTCCATCACCAACTCCCAGAGCTTGCTCAAACTCATGTCCAAACAGTCAGTGATACCATTCAACCATTTCATCCTCTGTCATCCCCTTCTCATCCCATCTTCAATCTTTCCCAGCATCAGGGTGTTTTCCAATGAGTTAGTTCTTTGCATCGGGTGGCCAGAGTATTGGAGTTTCAGCTTCAGCATCAGTCCTTCCAATGAACATTCAGGGCTGATTTCATTTAGGATTAATTGGTTGGATCTCTTTGCAGTCCAAGGAACTCTCAAGAGTCTTCTTCAACACCACAGTTCAAAAGCACCAGTTCTTCAGCGCTTAGCTTTCTTTATAGTCCAACTCTCACATCCATACATGACCACTGGAAAAACCATAGTTTTGACTTGATGAACCTCTGTTGGCAAAGTAATGTCTCTTCTTTTTAATATGCTGTCTAGGTTGGTCAGCTTTCCTTCCAAGGAGCAAGTATCTTTTAATTTCATGGTTGCAGTCATAATCTTCAGTGATTTTGGAGCCCCCCCAAAATTAAGTCTGTCATTGTTTCCATTGTTTCCCCACCTATTTGCCAGGAAGTGATGGGACCAGATGCCATGATCTTCGTTTTCTGAATGTTGAGCTTTAAACCAACTTTTTCACTCTCCTCTTTCACTTTCCTCAAGAGGCTCTTTAGTTCTTCTTCCCTTTCTGCCATAAGGGTGGTCTCATCTGCATATCTGAGGTTATTGACATTTCTCCTGGCAATCTTGATTCCAGTTTGTGCTTCATCCAGCCCAGCATTTCTCATGATGTACTCTGCATGTAAGTTAAATAAGCAGGGTGACAATATACAGCCTTGATGTACTCCTTTCCTGATTTGGAACCAGTCTGTTGTTCCATGACCAGTTCTGACTGTTGCTTCTTGACTTGCATACAGATTTCTCAGGAGGCAGGTAAGGTGGTCTGGTATTCTCATCTCTTGAAGAATTTTTCAGTTTGTTGTGATCCACATAGTCAAAGGCTTTGGCATAAATAAAGCAGGAGTAAATGTTTTTCTGGAATTCTCTTGCTTTTTCAGTGATCCAACAGATGTTGACAATTTGATCTCTGGTTCCTGTGTCTTTTCTAAATGCAGCTTCAACATCTAGAAGCTCATGGTTCACATATTGTTGAAGCCTGGCTTGGAGAATTTTGAGCATTACTTTGCTAAGCATGTGAGATGAGTACATTTGGGTAGTTTGGACATTCTTTGGCATTGCCTTAGGGATTGGAATGAAAACTGACATTTTCCAGTGGCCACTGCTGAGCTTTCCAAATTTGCTGTCATATTGAGTACAGCACTTTAATAGCATCATCTTTTAGGATTTGAAACAGCTCAACTGAAATTCCATCACCTTCACTAGCTTTGTTCATAGTGATTCTTACTAACGCCCACTCGACTTTGCATTCCAGGATGTCTGGCTCTAGGTGAGTGATCACACTATCATGGTTATCTGGGTCATGAAGACCTTTTTGTACAATTCTTCTGTGTATTCTTGCCACCTCTTCTTAATATCTTCTGCTTCTGTTAGGTCCATACCATTTCTGTCCTTTATTGTGCCCATCTTTGCATGATATGTTCCCTTGCTATCATTAATTTTCTTGAAGACATCTCTAGTCTTTTCCATTCTCTTGTTTTCCTCTATTTCTTTGCACTGATCACTGAGGAAGGCTGTTTTATCTCTCCTTGCTATACCTTGGAACTCTGCATTTAAATGGGTATATCTTTCCTTTTCTCCTTTGCCTTTTGCTTCTCTTCTCTCAGCTATTTGTAAGGCCTTGTCAGATGACCATTTTGCCTTTTTGTGTTTCTTTTGCTTGGGGATGGTCTTGATCACCACCTCCTATACAATGTCATGAACCTCCACCCATAGTTCTTCAGCCACTCTATCAGATCTAATCTTTTGAATCTATTTGTCACTTCCACTGTATAATCATAAGGGATTTGATTTAGGTCATAACTGAATGGTCTAGTGGTTTCCCATACTTTCTTCAATTTAAATCTGAATTTAGCAATAAGGAGTTCATGATCTGATCCACAGTCCTTTATAATAAACTGGTAAACAGAAGTGTTTTTCCAAGTTCCATGAGCTGTTCCATCAAACTGTCAAAGCTGAGGGAGCCATGGGAACCCAGATTTATAGCCAATCAATCAGAAGTTCAGGTGAGGACTTCCTTGGTAGTCCAGTGGATAGGAAACTACCTGCCAATTCAGAGAACATGGGTTTGATCCCTCGTCTGGGAAGCTTCCATATGCTGCTGAACAACAAAGCCCAGGTGCCACAGCTACTGAAGCTTGAGTGCCCTGGAGCCCATCCGTGCTCTGCAACAAGAGACACCTCTGCAAGGAAAAGGCCATGCACCACAACTAGAGAAATCCCGTCCAAAGCAATGAAGAACTAGTTCAGCAAAAATAAATAAACAAATGTTTTGAAAAAGAGACATTCAGGAGAGACTTAAGATCTCCATGTAGATAATGTCAGAACTGAATCGAATAGCTAGGTATACAGCTGATGTCCAAAGATTTGGAGAATTGTGTGCTAGCTGTCTGGGAAAACACCAGGGACATAAAAGAGGGTTCATTATAATCTTTCCTTTCATTGATTTCTAACTTTTAATCAATTTTCCTTTCATTGATTTCTAACTTTTAATCAATTTTCCTTTCATTGATATCTAACTTTTAGTCAATTAACCAAGTAACATACACATGAAATTAATAACTAGCAGTTTGCAATCTGCTCAAGAGATCAGAAATTGACTTCAACGATGTCCCAGGAAACACACTCACTTCTGATTTCTCTTCCCCAGAGAAACCAAGGTGAACAAGGTGTCAGGTTGACAGTCTCCTGAATAAAGCAGACTTTCCTTTCCAACCAACACTTGATTCTTGAGCATTGGCTCTTGAGTAGTGAGCAACAAAACTTGAGTTCAGGAACAATAATTGAAGGCAAGAAAAATTTAAATATAGAAAAACAAATCTCCCCATTGACAGAAATACCTGCTCAGTTATAAAGAGCAATATTCTCCTAATCATCAAGAAGACAAGTCCTTAAAAAATATTTCCTCTTGATCTTGTAAAGCAGTCATGATGACTCACCACTTTTGTACTTACAAATGTGTATTGTGCAAACTGCCTATTTTGTTTCATGTACAGCCCTCTGAATCAAAAACCTATACAACTGTGCTTTGCCTCTAAGGGATGGAAGAGTTCTCAGAGCTTTCTGATTAATTTTTTGTTGACATTAGTCTTCTCCCTAGCAGTTTATGACAGAGGATGAGATGGTTGGATGGCATCACCAACTCGGTGGACATGAGTTTGAGCAAACTCCAGGAGATACTGAAGGACAGGGAAGCCTAGTGTGCTGCAATCCATGAGGTCGCAAAGAGTCAGACATGACTGAGCAACTGAACAACAACAACTAGCAGATTACATGCAAGGTACATTCCGGCCTATCAATGAATGAGATGGAACAGATTTCAAAAGTGACCAGGGTGTGGAATGGAAAGGTGAGTGGACACAGTTAAAGCTGCAATCACTCAAGGAAAGGAACAGAATAAGCTAAACAAGCTATATATGTGTGAGTGTAAAGAACCATGTCACTTGGTAAGCATTTACTAAGCACCTCCTATGTGCACACAGAGCCCTAAACCAGTCCTGGACCAGGTATTCAGTCAGAAGGAGAGGAAGGCAAGGGAAGGTATAATCCTGAGCCACAGGTGTGAATGCTTGGTTCTCAACAGTCAACGAAGTCTAATCTTCAGGTAGATTGTTCATTATGGAAATGCTCTTAACCATCACTGGTTGAAGAGAGAAGCATTTAAGGCAGAGCCGCTTAAGTCAGATTGGAGATGTTACACTTGGAAATTTTCTAGTGTCTATTAGGAGGCCAGCTGTCTGATTCTTTAGGGAGCAAATGACCTCAGTGGAGGGTGGATTTTATCACCTGAAAATATGAGAAAAAATATGGGAAATGTTTCATAAGAAATGACACCTAATTACCAGTTTCCCATCCCATTTCCAGGCCTTCCAAGCCAAGTCCCTCTGGTCATCTGGTCTACCCTCCACCTGCAAATGTAAGGCACACGCACATAAACACAGAGGGTGACTCGAGGCCTTTTTCTCAGCTTCATCATGAGCCCTGTAAGAGAAGGAAATGAATTCTGCATTGTGATGCTCCATCTCCCACCCCTCATTAGTTATTCCAGAGCTGTTGATGAGTGATACTTGCCTTAGAGTTGTGGGGGTTTTCAATATCCTGAAGTGCAGAATTCAGGGAGGGAGTCCTCTGCACAGAATGATAATGTATATTCAAGAAAAAAAGGCAGAATTGCTGCCTTGAAAATAGAAATATATCTTTGGTGAGAAAGCACCTTGCCAATGCAACTCTCAGAAAAAGAACTTTTGAGGCAATTGATTCTGAGAAATTGTGCCTGTCAACAGGCAACTATTTTCCAAAAGACACTAGTGTCTGATTATGAGGAAATGAAGGGACAAAAAGGGAACAGGGAATTTTTCATCTCATCTGGGATACACATGCTCCTCACTTAGGGAAGAGACACATTTCTGAAAAGTTAATGGCAAATTGGAATTTTTACAACCTCAATCATGCTTTTTCCAATACCTTCCTTGAAAAAATGGGTCCACAGAATATTTTAAGCTCTAGAGTGTAATAAAACCCCAGCTAAGGCTGCAGAAAACTTTTTAATATGAACATTTTTATAGCTAAAACTGACCATTTTCTTATATTAAAAAAATTACATTTCAAAAAAGCTGAAAAAACATGAAATAAAACAGCTAGGCTTATTTCTCTATATGGTACAATAGTTTCCATGTCAACCACCACTTCCTAGGTAGTAACTAAGTTTGGGGAACCAAGTGAGGCATTTTCACATGATATCTAATCTAATTCCCATAATAGTCCTGTGAGTTAGGTATCATTATTTCCACTTTTTATGCAATAATAAAGTTTAGGGAGATAAAGCAACTAACCCATACTCAAACTAAAAGTGGCAAAGCTAGAATTCAAACTAGGTCTGGATGACCCTGCTGCTGCTGCTAAGTCACTTCAGTCATGTCCGACTCTGTACGACACCATAGATGGCAGCCCACCGTCTCCCCCATCCCTGGAATTCTCCAGGCAAGAACACTGGAGTGGGTTGCCATTTCCTTTTCCAATGCATGAAAGTGAAAAGTGAAAGTGAAGTCACTCAGTCGTGTCTGACTCTTCGAGACCCCAGGGACTGCAGCCTACCAGGCTCCTCTGTCCCTGGGATTCTCCAGGCAAGAACACTGGAGTGGGTTGCCATTTCCTTCTCCAGTGCATAAAAACGAAAAGTGAAAGTGAAGTCGCTCAGTCGTGTCTGACTCTTAGCGACCCCATGGACTGTAGCCTACGAGGCTCCTCCATCCATGGGATTTCCCAGGCAAAAGTACCCTGGGAAAGAGTACCCATATGTTTTCCCCTTCACCCTAGATACCTGGTTTAAAGACCTTAAGTAAGAAACCAAACAAGCAGCAGCCCCCAGCAATAACCTCAGCTGCTACATAAAACACAACACAGTCCCAGGTTTTAATAGGTTCCTTCCTCAAGAGTCCTTCAGGGACTTCCCTCCTGGTCCAGTGGTTAAGAATCTCCTTGCAAATGCAGGGGCCACAGGTTTGATCCTTGTTTGGGGAATTAAGATCCCACCTACCATGGAGTAACTGAGCCTAAGCACCGCAGCTACGGAAACCCATGTGCTAGAGAGTCCACATGGCACAACTGGAGAGCCTGCTTGCTGCGACCACTGAGCCCGTGCACTGCAGAGCCTGTGTGCATGACGAGCGAGTCCCTGGGCCACAGCAAAAGATCTGCAGGATGCCATGAAGGTCCCACATGCTGCAACCAGGACCTGATGCCGCCAAATAAACAAATATTGTTTAAAAGGGTCCTTTGGTGGAGGGAAGGGTGAGAAACCAGTCATGCCTTTTGCTGTTCAGATGTTGTATCCAAACCTCCCAACCACTAATGAAATATGTTGGCTTTCATAACAGCATAGGTGAGGCTGAATGGGTGACAAGACAAAGACCCCACCACTCAGAGCTCAACTTTAAATGAGCAGGTGGGGAGCCCATCCATGGAGCATGTATCAGGCATGAAAGGGTTTGACTGCTGAAACCTCCCGAGATCTGCAGAGTCTGGGGATCTCAAGCTGGGGGAGCAATTACTGGCTTCACAAGCTGATTTTCTAAAGATGCCAGTGTTCCTATTTCACAACCATGTGGAAGCTGGCCTCCAAGATAGCCCCCAGTTCTCCTTCTCGTGGATTTCTCACTGTGTCCACTTCCACACATACTGAGGTGGTTCCTGCGACCACTAGCTCATGGCATGTCAATTCTGGTTTTCAATTATAAGAAGACTACAGCATCAGACCATCTCTAAGTCTCTGGTGGGGAGCAGTTGCCACTGGTGAGGACACTCAGGGTGCCTATAGAGAGCTTTGCCACATGGCAAAGAAGGCTGAATGCTGAAGAAGTGATGCTTTTGAACTGTAGCACTAAAGAAGACACTGGAAAGTTCTTTGGACTGCAAGGAGATCAAATCAGTCAATCCTAAAGGAAATCAACCCTGAATATTCATTGGAAGGACTGATGCTGAAGCTGAAGCTCCAGTACTTTGGCCGCCTGATGCTAAGAGCTGACTAATTGGAAAAGACCCTGATTCTGGGAAAGACGGAAGGCAAATGGAGAAGAGGGCAGCAGAGGATGAGCTAGTTAGATAGCATCACTGACTCAATGGACGTGATTTTGAGCCAACTCCAGGAGATAGTGGAGAGAGGAGCATGGTGTGCTACAGTCCATGAGGTTACAAAGAGTCAGACAGGACTTAGTGACTGAACAACTACAACAAAGAGATTGGTACCCCAAACTCAGCCTCTGTGCAACAGTGCCAAATTGAATCCTGGAGACAGAGTTTTGGGTGAAATAGCATAGCTTTATTGCTTTACCAGGCAAAGGGGGAAACAGTGGGCTGATGCCCTCAAAACCTGTATGTTCCAACTGAGAGTGATTGGTGAGGAGTTTAACAACAATGGGTCAAGGGTGGGGTTGCTGATAAGGATCAGGGTGTGTGCAGAACCTGCATTCCTTTAACCTGGTCTCGTGTGGTCTCCTGGTGAGCTTCTGAGGTTCCTTTAATCTGGCCTCAGATGGTCTCCTAATGAGCTGTATTTTTCAAGCTTGTCCGACCTCTGATAACCTTCTCTCTGGAATGAAGAATCTTCATCAAGTAATCCATCTTCCATTTGTTGAGGTTTTTTTTTAAGATTACAGATGAGAGAGGTGATGACAAGCTGATTCCTTTTCATTGGGCCTGGCAGACCCATCTTTAGGTTGACGGCAAAGCCAAAGGATTTGGGTCATCAACTTTCTTCCCACCACCATGACAGGGTGGTGATCATGAGTTTGGGCGCTGGAGTGCACAGACAGGTCTTCTCCAAACTGTCCATGATAGTAGCTGGGCAACTCTGCACGCACATGGCTTCACCTCCCTCTAGGATTCAGACTTCTCACCTGTCAAATGGAAACAAAATAACACTCCCCACACCCCACCCCCCAACAGAGTGGCTGGAGGTTACAATGAGTTCATACATATAGGGTACCCAGTTTAGTGTCTGATCCCTAAACAGTAGCAATTATTATCTTTGTTTCGCCCAGAGGAACCCACATCCTGCTTGTTATCCAGTGGTAGCACTCAATAAGGACTTCTTTCTTTTTTTAATTCACTTCTTTTTTACAACTCTATTCATTTACTTACTGACTTTGATATGGACCATTTTTAAAGCCTTTATTGCATTTGCCACAATGTTGCCTCTGTTTTGTTCTGGGTTTTTGGTCACAAAGTGTGTGGGATCCTAGATCCCTGTTGTGGGGTCAAATCCACACCCCCTGCATCAGAAGGCTGTATCGGAAGGTGAAGTCTTAACCACTGGACCCGCAGGGAAGACCCAGGATTTCTTGAATTAACTGAATGAAAGTCTTCATTTCTCTAAGAGGAAGACAGCCCTCTGCGTGCATGAGTGCTCACTCACCCAGTCCTGCCTGACTCTTTTGTATCCACATAGACTATAGCCAGGCTCCTGTGTCCATGGAGTTTTCCAGGCAAGAAACAGTGAAATGGGTTGCCATTCCTTTCTCTAAGGGACCTTGCTGACCCCTGGATCGAACCCAGGTCTTCTGCACTGCAGGAGGATTCTTTACCATTTGAGCCACCAGGGAGGCCCAAACAGCCCTTTAGTTCTGGGTAAATCAACAACCAACAGTAATGATAATGATGATGGTGATGATAACATCACATTTTTTTTAACATAGATTATCTTTTTAAAATTTACTTTCAATTGGAAGATAATTGCTTTACAATACTGTGTTGGTTTCTGCCATACATCATAACGTCACATTTTTAACATGAAGCTCACGGTACAGTTTGAACACTTTGTCTCACAAACCGCAGCCTTGAGTCATTTTTTCTACTCTGGGGAAATTTCAGAAGAAAAGAAACCTCATCCGTTGGCAAAATACAGAGTCAGAGGCAGCAGCTGTGTGGGTCTAGAAGTCCTTGGATGGCTCCGGATAATTCTAACCTGAAGACACACATGCAAACATTTAGTCAATGACTTAAAGCTGACTTAAACCAAGCTGCCCAGCACCCAGAAGCCATAAACAGCCCTGCCTGGATGCTTGGCCCGCCCTCTGTCCCTGGGATTATATCCATAAGGCTCCAAGTGGGAGAGAAATGCCAGTCATTCCCTCACAGGCTTCAGGACACAGGTCGCATCAGTTACTGACGTCAGAGGGGAATTCACTCCCCCCGCTGTCATCTAGAATTTCACAGCTGCTCACACTGGACACACAGACAGAAGTGCGGGTGTGGCAGTGGCGGGAGCTACCTTGCCTGTGACTGCGCAGGTTTGCTAGGTCGTTCAGTCGTGTCCGACTCTTTGCCACCCTATGGACTATAGTCCGCCAGGCTCCTCCGTCCATGGAATTCTCCAGGCAAGAATACTGGAGTTCATAGACATATCCTTCTCCAGGGGATCTTCCAGACCCAGGGACCAAACCAGGACCTCTTATACCTCCTGCTTAGCAGACTGTATATAACATAGATAATCATCAAGGACCCAAGGACCTACTGTATAGCCAGGGAACAATACTCAATATCTTACAATAACCTATAATGGAAGAGATTGTTTTTAAAAAAAGAACGTATAAATTTCCATATATATGTGTAACTGAATCACTTTGCTGCACACCTGAAAGTGGAAGTCGCTCAGTCGAGTCCTACTCTTTGCAACTCCATGGACTATGCAGTCCGTGGAATCCTCCAGGCCAGAATACTGGAGTGGGTAGCCTTTCCCTTCTCCAGGGAATCTTCCCAACCCAAGGATGGAACCCAAGTCTCCCGCTTTGCAGGCAGATTCTTTACCAGCTGAGCCACCAGGAAAACCCAAGAATACTGGAATGGATAGCCTATCCCTTCTCCAGGGGATCTTCCCGACCCAGGAATCAAACCGCAGTCTCCTGCATTGCAGGCGGATTCTATACCAACTGAGCTATTGGGGAAGCCCTGGCTCAGTATATCCCTCCCCAGAAGGGGTGAGAGAGACTCTGGCATGATTAGAAAGGAAAGAGATCCACCCACCTCTTTGATGCCCCACTCCCATGCCAACCTCCTCCCCCACCTTGTCAGGCTCACATTCATCTGCCCTCCCTCCCACACAAGTGCTCAGGGCCCCCCAGGGCAGCTTTGACCAGGGGGCACAACCAGCCTTGGACAGACGGTGTGACCAGGAAGAGACAGACAACAAACACGGGGAGATCTAAACTGTAAGGTCATTGCAGAGAGGGATGGTGCGGTGTGAAGGACAAAGCAGCTCTGTGACCCAGGGAGACTGGGTAGGGCTCTGAGCAGGTGCCCAGGGCCCCAGGGAAGGGCCCTCTGAGGAGGTGACATCAGAGCCGAAAAGCCCTGAGTGACCGAAGGAGCCAGATGTGCCAAGACCGAGTTCTAGGTAGAGGCAGGGTCAGCCAGGTGATTCTCAGGGTCCCGGGCTTGACATAAAAATGTGAGATCTCATTCAAAACGTATTAAGCACTTCACATTGATAACAGCAGGGCATTAAACCAAGCATGAGGTCCCTCCAAACTCAGGCCCCTGTTTGACTGCAGGGGGTCATATGCCCACTGAGAGGACTCTAGGTAGAAGGAATAGTCAGCCTCAGAGCCCTGAGTCTTGGCCGGACTTGGAGAGCTCTGGAATCAGGAAGAAAGCCAGTGTGCCTGGTGGGCAGAGGGCAGGAGAAGTCAGAGGGTGTATATGGAGGAAGGCAGATAGTGGTGGCCCCTGAGAGAGGTGTGGGGGCTTCCCAGGTGACTCAGTGGTAAAGAATCTACCTGCCAGTGCAGGAGACACGGGTTTGATCACTGGGTCAGGAAGATTCCCGGGTCAGGAAGATTCCCACTCCAGTGTTCTCTCCTGGAAAATCCCATGGACAGAGGAGTTTGGCAGGCTATAGTCCATGAGGTCACAGAGAGTCGGACATGACTTAGCAACTGAGCCCAAAAGATGTGTGACAGAGGCTTTGCAGGAGGGACATACTTGGTCTGATTAATATTTCTAAAGATCCGACTGATCATGGGGTAGAGGCTAGTGTGTAGCAGGTCTGAGGGGAAGCGAGGAGCCAGGTTAGAAGGCAAAGATGGTGGTGCTGGAGACAGATGAGCCAGGACTGCCCCCAGGACCTGAGGGTACTATCTCAGGCCTGCGCTTATCCCTGCCCCCCAAACCTGGGGTCTGAATGCTCCAGGTGCCCTGCACATACACACTTATCATTTAACTCCATCTCAACTCACCCACCGCCACCAGCATTGGAGAAGCCTACAGGCTGGCCCCACCGGTACCCTACCCAGTACCCTCCTCAGTACCCTCCTCCCCACCAGGTCCAGGAAATCCTTTGTATTTCCGGTGTCCTGCAGAGTGCCTGGCACATGATGGTCTGTGCTCAATAACCAGTTGTCCAGTGAGTGAATGAACTTAATTCATGTTTGAAAAAAAAAAAACAGGGCCCTGCTCCAACCAGGCAAATCTGAGCCTAGACCTTGACCTGAAAAAGAAGGCTTCTATTTCCAAACCCAGCACATTTCCCTCTCATTAGATGTCTTTAAAAAAAAAGAAGAAAAGAAATCAGAAAAGGAAAGAGGAAAAGCTGACATCCGAGACTGCAGCACCCAAATTACAGCCTCTGACTACTGTTTATGCTATATTTGCCCTGTTTCCAGGCGTCATCGTGGGGGACAAGGCTTAACATGCCAAATGGTCCCTCTGGCAGCAGCATCCCCAGGAGGAA
Source organism: Oryx dammah (assembly GCF_014754425.2). Taxonomy (NCBI): domain Eukaryota; kingdom Metazoa; phylum Chordata; class Mammalia; order Artiodactyla; family Bovidae; genus Oryx; species Oryx dammah. The sequence goes on from NW_024070205.1 coordinate 26,629,691, forward strand.
TGCTGCCCTCCTGCGCCCTCTCGTGGCCAGGATGCACACTGCATATGCTCCAAGCAATTTTTCCTAAGGCAAGGAAGAATCAGGATGGTTTTGATGATGAAAACTTAGAAGGAGGGGTGGGCTGCCAGAGAGGCCTGGGAGTTGAGTGTCTCTTGGGTTGGTGGCCTCCATTAACCCACAGCATGCCAGGCTCCTCTGTTCTTCACTATATCCCAGAGTTTGCTCAAATTTATATCCATTGAGTCAGTGATGCTATCTAACCATCTCATCCTCTGCCGCTCCTTCTCCTTTTTCCTTCAATCTGTCCCAACATCAGGGTCTTTTCCAATGAGTCAGCTCTGCGCATCAGATAGCCACAGTATTGGAGCTTCAGCTTAAGCGTCGTTCTCTGCAATGAATGTTCAGGACTGATTTCCCTTAGGACTGACTGGTTTAATCTCCTTGCTATCCAAAGAACTCTCAAGTCTACTTCAGCACCACAGTTCGAAAGCATCAGTTCTTCGGCACTCAATCATTTTTACTGTCCAACTGTCATCCCCCAATCTCAGGGCTGCCCAACTGTACAGAGGTCGGAGGATAGCTCTCCTGGGCAGGGAATAACAGCCCTTGCTGAAGGAAGACAAACACACTGAATCTTTACGTGGTTTCTTCTGGTCTCTTCACAGAGCTGTTTTATTTCCTCACTGCATGGATGAGGTCTAGGAAAAACCCAGATCCACCATATAATTTGAAGCTAAGTACATGATGGATGCCCAGAGATTTAAAATTAGCCAAGTAAACTTAATACCGGGGCATTATGCTTGCTTTCAAGCGCCTGGATGTCTGTTAGGGAGGCCTCACTAGGGAAGGACTCTTGATAGAATAATCAGACTCTATCCTCCCTAGAAATTAAAAACAAGGACCCAGTCTAAAGGGGGGCAATTGTCCCAAATGTCCTTCAACCAAAGCAATGAGTAGAGTTGGTTGTCCATGTGCGATTATTTTGTGGTTTGCACAAATTAAAGTGAGGTTTGGGGTGATTTCCAAAAAACGAATATGTATTTGCTGTTTTATAAACACATCCCACTCAGCTTTCAAAACTGAAGCTCTCCCCTGTGCTCTGGTAAGGGAGGTGATAGATGGAGGGGGCAATGAAGACGCTTGACTCATGGCACCTCCTCCAAGTTCATGATAGGAAAAGAGATGATATCAGTTCACATTAGAAGCTGGCGTATGAGGGACTTACTTCCCTGGTGGTCCAGTGGTAAAGAATTCCCCTTCCAATGCAGCAATTCAGATTGGGGTTCTAAGACACTTGATTGGGGAGCAGAGATCCCATACGCTGCACGTGAAAGTGAAAGTCGCTCAGTCGTGTCTGACTTTGCAACCCCATGGACTATACAGTCCATGGAATTCTCCAGGCCAGAATACGAGAGTGGTAGCCTTTCCCTTCTCCAGGGGATCTTCCCAACCCAGGGATCAAACCCAGATCTCCCACACTGTAGGCAGATTCTTTACCAGCTGAGCCACAAGGGAAGCCCAAGAATACTGGAGTGGGTAGCCTATCCCTTCTCCAGTGGATCTTCCTGAGCCAGGGATCAAACCAGGGTCTCCTGCATTGCAGGTGGATTCTTTACCGGCTGTGGGGCAAATAAACCCTCGTACCACAACTACTGAGCCCATGAGCTCTAAAACAGGGGTCCCTAACCCCCAGGCTACACAGCAGGAGGTAAGTGGAGCAAGCAAGTGAAGTTTCATCTATATTTACAGACACTCCCCGTTGCTCACATTAAAATCACAATGCAGTAGTAATAGAAATAAAGTGCACAATAAATGTAACGTGCTTGAATCCTCTCAAAATCATCTCCCACCCCTCACCCGCCCCAGTCTGTAGAAAAACTTTGTTCCATGAAACCAGTCCCTGGTGTCAAAAAGGTTGAGGACAGCTAGTGTGGAGCACTTGAGCCACAACTAGAGAAATCTACATGCTGTAATGAAGACCTAGCACAGCCACACACACAAAAAAAATGCCTAGACTATTAGGGAATGCTTATTCTTGTGCTCTTTATTTGCATTTTTTCATTTACTTCCTACAACTTAATGAGGCAGGTCTTATTATCTCCACTAAATGAAGAGGCTGAGGCTGAGCCTGGCTAAGGCACGTGACCATGATCGTGCAGGAGGAATAACTGCAGAACCTAGATTCAAATTCAGGTCTGCAGAATGGATGCACTAGCATCCTGTACTATTTTATCCCAGAGTAGAGTGGAATCTGTCTTCACTGGGAGCTCAGTTGGTAAAGAATTCACCTACAATGCAGGAGACCCTGGTTCAATTCCTGGATTGGGAAGATCCCCTGGAGAAGGGATAGGCTACCCACTCCAGTATTCTTGGGCTTTCCTGGAGGCTCAGACAGTAAAGAATCCACCTACAATGCCGGAGACCTGGGTTCGATCCCTGGGTTGGGCAGATCCCCTGGAGGAGGGCATGGCAACCCACTCCTGTATTCTTGCCTGGAGAATTTCACGGACAGAGGAGCCTGGTGGACTATAGTCTGTGAGGTCACAAAGACATGACTGAGCAACTAAGCACAGCACAGAGTGGAATTCACAGGTGTTACACCTCAGATCCTGCTCTCTGATGGAACTGCAGGGAGCCAGTCAATCACATCTTTTATTGCCCTTTCGCAAAGAGTCAGACACGACTGAGCGACTTCACTTTCACTTCTCAAGGGAGGAAGAGGAGAAGGCAATGGCAACCCACTCCAGTACTCTTGCCTGGAAAATCCCATGGTCAGAGGAGCCTGGTAGGCTGCAGTCCATGGGGTCGCAAAGAGTCGGACACGACTGAGCAACTTCACTTTCACTTTTCACTTTCATGCATTGGAGAAGGAAATGGCAACCCACTCCAGTGTTCTTGCCTGGAGAATCCCAGGGACGGGGGAGCTTGGTGGGCTGCCGTCTATGGGATCGCACAGAGTCGGACACGACTGAAGCGACTTAGCAGCAGCAGCAGCAGCAGTGTGCAAACTAGTGAGAAGCAGATTGCATCTGTAATCTGTTGCTGTATAACCTGTGCTAAGCCACTTCAGCTGTGTCTGCCTCTTTGCAACCCCATGGACTGTAGCCTGCCAGGCTCCTCTGTCCGTGGAATTCTCCAGGCATGAACACTGGAGTCAGTTGCCATGTCCTCCTCCAGGGGATCTTTCTGACCCAGGCCTCAAACCCGAGTCTCTTATGTCTCCTGCCCTGGCAGGTGGGTTCTTTACCACCAGCACCAAAGCTATGCCCAAATGTAGCAGCTTTAAGCAACAATGAACATTCAGTGCCTCACAGTTTCTGAGGGTCAGCTATCTGGGACTGGATGAACTGAGTCACTGCAAAGAAGAGCTTCTTATGAGGTCGCAGTCAAGAGGTCAGCCAGGGCTGTGGTCAGCTCAAAGTTCAGTTGAGGCTGGAAGATTTGCACCCAAGTTTACTCGCTTGGTGTTAGCAGGAGGTCCCATTCCTTGCCATGTGGGTTTCTCCCTAGGGGGGCACTCATGATATGAATGGTGGCTTCCCCACCATAAAGGAAGTGGTGGGGGACCAGGGGGCTCAGAAGTGGCATAGTATTATTTTGGCCATATTCTTGTGATCACAGAGACTACCCTAGTACAATACAGCACTATTCTAGGGCACAAATGCCAAGAGGTATGGATTACTGGGCACCATCTTGGACGCTGCCTATCACATCACCAGAGAAGCTGGAAAGATGGAGAACAAAATGATGGCTTTCAAACTGGAAAAGCTGCGTCAAAGGATGCAGCATGAGGGACTTCTTAATATTTCATTTCTAAAATAAACACACGTAGCCACCTGGTCACAGCTGTGACAGGAACCACAGTTCCCCTACACAAGTACAGTCAGTCAGTTCAGTCGCTCAGTCATATCTGACTCTTTGCGACTCCATGAACCGCAGCACACCAGGCCTCCCCGTCCATCACCAGCTCCTGGAGTTTACCCAGACTCATGTCCATTGAGTCGGTGATGCCATCCAACCATTTCATCCACTTTTCAAATGAGTCTTTTCAAATAAGTCAGCTCTTAGCATTAGGTGGGCAAAATATTGGAGTTTCAGCTTCAGCATCAGTCCTTCCAATAAACACCCAATACTGATTTCCTTTAGGATGGACTAGTTGGATCTCCTTGCAGTCCAAGGGACGCTCAAGAGTCTTCTCCAACACCACAGTTCAAAAGCATCAATTCTTCTTTCTTTATAGTCAGCTTTCTTTATAGTCCAACTCTCACATCCATATATGACTACTGGAAAAAACACAGCCTTGACTAGACAGACCTTTTGGACAAAGTAATGTCTCTGCTTTTTAATATGTTGTCTAAGTTGGTTATAACTTTCCTTCCAAGGAGTAAGCATCTTTTAATTTCATGGCTGCAATCACCATCTGCAGTGATTTTGGAGCCCCAAAAAATAAAGTCTGACACTGTTTCCACTGTTTCCCCATCTAACTGCCATGAAGTGATGGGACCAGATGCCATGATCTTAGTTTTCTGAATGTTGGGCTTTAAGCTGACTCTTTCACTCTCCTCTTTCACTTTCAAAAGGCTGTTTAGTTCTTCTTCACTTTCTGCCATAAGGGTGGTGTCATCTGTGTATCTGAGGTTATTGATATTTCTCCCAGCAATCTTGATTCCAGTTTGTGCTTCTCCCAGCCCAGCGTTTCTCATGATGTACTCTGCATAGAAGTTAAATAAGCAGGGTGACAATATACAGCCTTGACGTACACCTTTTCCTATTTGGAACCATCTGTTATTCTATGTCCAGTTCTAACTGTTACTTCCTGACCTGCATACAGATTTCTCAAGAGGCAGGTCAGGTGGTGTGGTATTCCCATCTCTTTCAGAATTTTCCACAGCTTATTATGTTCCACACAGTCAAAGGCTTTGGCATAGTCAATAAAGCAGAAATAGATGTTTTTCTGGAACTCTCTTGCTTTTTTGATGATCCAGCGAATGTTGGCAATTTGATCTCTACAGTAGGGAGGCTTAACATGTGAAGGAGAAGAGCATGCATGCTGAGAACAAGACATTCTGCAGAGAGAATGGGCTGAGCTGGGCAGGCTCAGCAACATCTCCCCACTGCCAAACCAGGGCATTTCTCCTCACCCAGGAGGCTGGGAATGATATTCTAGTAGACTTTCCCTCACATGAACACATGCTCAGAGAATGCCTTTGTCACTAATACCATCACTGGTGCAAGAAGCTCTCCATTCCACCACTGCCTGTACATCTCATGGATGTTCTATGGATGCTTGTGGGCAAAGAACGTTTTTCCCTGTTGTTTTTGTTTGTTTGTTTCTCGTCCATGAAGCTTGCAGGACCTTAGTTCCCTGATGAAACCCTGGCCCCAGCAGTGGAAGCGTGCAGCCTTAACCACTGGACATCCAGGGAATTCTGCCTCTCCTTGATTTCGATGTCCCCAAAGCCTAATGTGACCTGTGCCATCATCACCGTCATCACCATTATCATCATCTATGATTGGGTATCTAGCATGTGCCAGGCAAGGTACTGATTCCTTCACAGGAATGATCCCTATTCCATCACCACAACACTCTGCTGCAGGTACCATAACTACCTCTATTTAATGGAAAAGGCAGGTCGGCTTTAGAGAAGCCCACAGTCACATAGTTAACAGGTGGCAGACATGGGAAACTGGAGCAAGCTAGTCTGACTCAACAGCCTCGCTCTTAAACCCCATGCCAAAGGCCATTCAGTTAATATTTGTTGAAAGAGATGAATTCAAAAGTAACTTCTGATTTATATAAAGGAAAGAAAGCCTAAATAAGTAAAGTTGTTGGACCATAGCAAGTTTTAGAAAAAACGTAATCCCCACAGTAATTAGAGGGTAAGTAGTAGAATGGGGTTTCCCAGGTGGCGTAGTGGGTAAAGAACCCTCCTGCCAATGCAGGAGATGCAAGACATGCAGCTTGGACACCTGGGTCAGGAAGATCCCCTGGAGGAGGAAGTGACACGCACTCCAGTATGCTTGCCTGGGAAACCCCATGGACACAGGAGCCTGGTGGGCCACAGTCCATGCGGTTGCAAAAGATTCAGACATGACTGAGCCCGTATGCGATTCCCACAGTGTTTTTTCTGGGTCTTAAGAATAAACTTAGGGTTGAAGAAAGGAACAGCATCTTGCAAAATAAATAATTGGTTTCCAGGAGGCAGAAGCTTGGGCCAGGACATGGCTTCCATTTCAGCATAAGGCTGCTTCTCACTCCCATTCACTTCTGTAATTGCTGCTTCTGTGGCTAAAACAAGGGCTGCGCATGAGATCTGAGCAAAGCAGGAGTAAGTTGAGAACTTTGCTCCCCTAAATGTCCAACACTGGAGGCTAGCACAGTGGTCAGAGCAGATGGCTTGTTGGCTGTCAGCTCCAGGAAGTGGGGTTGGGTTCATACTGTACTTCCCAGACGCAGAGTTTGTTTGCTTCTGAGACAAACAAACGAAAGGCCAAGAGACAAGATGCTTAGAGACTTAGTGCTTCCACTCAAATTGTGGGCTGCCTGGGAGCAAGGGCCCACTTGCTGCTGGCTCCCTGCCTCTGAGGCCACCCCCACTGCCCAACAGCTGTGGCCCTCTGGCTACATCAACTCATTTCAACATCCAATCCAAACTAGAGACTAACAGCTATAAGAGCATCAATTATGCATCAGACCCAGGGTAGGGCTTATGGAGAGACATGGAAGACAAGGAGAGGCAAGGTCTGAAGGAGAGATAAAAGGGAGGTAAAATCTCATGGAGAGAGACGTCCATGGTGGTCCAGTGGTGAAAACTTCGCCTTCCAATGCAAGGGGTGCAGAGTGCACTGGTATAGTAGTGAGCACAGCTGCCTTCCAATGCAAGGTGTGAGGGTTCAATCCCTGATCCAGGAGCTAAGTAAGATCCCACATGCCTAGCAGCCAAAAAACCAAGACTTAAAGCAGAAGCAATATTGTAATAAATTCAACAAAGACAAAAAAATATATCTCATGGGGACACAAAGAGGTGTCAGGGAACACCTACCCTGTGGGAAGTTGGTGTGGGGTTTTCATTTGTCCTCAATGTGCTTGCTTCAGTCTTGGGGCGATTCAGGCGTCATGGCACAGAATGTTAGGGTGACCTGCAGGAGATAAGCTAAGAGGCACTGGCCACGAGGTGTTTGTTCTTCAGAGGAAGGAGGAGGCCCAGGAGGCTGGGTTGAGGAGAGAAACTTTTAGTGGGAACATGAGATCTGAGGAACCGAGAAGATACTCTCCAGGGATTCCCAAACCTCATTCTCACATGATTTTTGCACTATGTAACTACAGTCTGTGTACTACTATTGACTTAAAATTTTCATTAAACTGAATTATTTTTTAACACATAAATTGATTCCTCTTTAAAGGAAAAGTTATGCCACACAGTAAATGGAAATCCAGTAACACTTTCCATGGTAGAATGTGCCTGTAAGATAAAAATCATGAAAATTAAACAACAGTATTAAATTCTAGTCAGATACTGTTATTGGCAAAGTCTCTGACTCTTAACAGGTGTTACAGAGGTAACACAAGAACACTTAATTCACACTTTCTCCCTGACATAATCCAAAGATTGGAAATTGACTGGATTCCTCTTGCAGGAGTTTGGCAAATCAGCTCCTCTGAAGGCCCTGCCCATCACACTATAACTAGACTCCAGCAAGATTACATATAATTGCTAGGTTTGTGTGAATGGAGAGTAACAGAAACTCAGCTGTTGCTTAGGGTCAGGGAAGGGTGTCATAGAATGAGGAATCACTCTGCGGAACAATTTAGCATTATCTCACAAAGTTAGTGTTTTCATTCATCCTGGCTGTATAATAAACTACCATGGGTTGGGGGGCTTATAAACAACAGAAATCTTTTCTCCCCCACACAATTCTAGAGGCGGTGATATCCAAGATCAAGGTGTGGGCAGATTCAGGGTCTGGTGAAATGGCTCTTTTGTTATGTCCTCTCTGTTATTTGGGTAGTAATCCCATTCGTGACCTAGTCACCTCCCAAAGACCCCACCTCCAAACACCATTACTTGGGGAAATAGGTTTCACCACATGAATTTTGCAGAGACAAAACATTTTGTCCATGGCAGTTAAATATGCATATTCAGTGACTTCCCTGCTGGTCCAGTGGCTAAGAATCCACACTCCCAATGCAGGGGACCTGAGTTCAATCCCTGGTAGGGAACTAGATCCCACATGCTGTAAATAAGAGTTCATCCAGCATGCCACATCAAAGATTCCACATGTGACAACTAAAATACCCAAGGTAGCCAAATAAATAAATATATATATATTTTTAAAAAACCCTGCACATGAAAATTCACAGTCCCTATAATCTAGTAATTCCATTCTTAAATTTATATCAGTGTTTTTCAGACTTCAGTGAGTATCAGATCTCCCTGGAGGACTTGTTAAAACCCAGTTTATCAGCCCCCCAGCTCAGAGTTTTCAGTTCAAAAGGCCTGGTTGGGGAATTTGCATTTCAAGCAAGTTCCCAGGTGATGGTGCTGATGGTCCAGGGACCACACTCTGAGATGAATCAGTTTAGGGAAATTCTCAGTTGTGGGTACCAAAATACATGTACACTAATGTTCATAGCAGCACTGTTCATAACTGCAAAAAAAAAAGAAAAGCCCAACCCAATGTCCATCAATAGGAGCTAATAAATAAACTGACAGGCCCACAGAATGGAATATTACATAGCAGTGAAAATGGGTGAACAATGTTACATGCAACCACAGGGATGAATATGAATACTGTAATTTTGAATGAAAAAAAAAAAGAAGCAAGTTAAGCAAAAGGAGAAGGGGGCAGCAGAGGATGAGATGGTTAGAGAGCATCACTGACTCAATGGACATGAATTTGAGCAAACTCCAGGAGATAGAGAAGGACAGAGGAGACTGGTGGGCTAGAGTCCATGGGATCAAAAGAGTTGGACATGACTAAATGACGGAACCACAGAAGCCTCACTTTTATCTAGATTTTGGGATTGTGCTCAGTCACTAAGCTCTGTCCAACTCTTTGCAACCTCATGGACTATAACTCACCACACTCTTTGGTCCATGGAATTATCTAGGCAAGAATACTGGAGTGGGTTACCTTTTCCTTCTCAAGGAGATCTTCCCGACCCAAGGATCAAACCCAACAGCAGGCAGGTTCTTTACTACCGAGCCACCAGGGAAGCACCAGATACCGGGATCAGAGGGACTGAAACACTCTAGTTATCACTAACTCAATCTCTTCTTGTTTGGAACAGGCCCCTAACATCTGTCCATGCTCTTTTAGGGAAATACTCATTTTCTCAGGACTTTTGTTGCTGAATGATATCCGGATGCAGGGGAAGTTTTCACATCTCATGAGGACAATGTCTGTGGCTATGAAATAAGATGTGAATGCTTTGGCTTTGGCTTTTGAGGCATCCTCCTTGCCTCTGGGCAGTAGCCTCAATTCTTGCTGCATAGACTGGTGATGTCATTGGTCCTTCCTGCTCTTAAACCACAAGTTGGCATCTGCTATTGCTATTGATTTTCAGCTCTGCCATTTGCTCTGGTCAAAGGGTCACTGCTGTCTGAGGTCTTCAGGGCCTGACTCGGGCTTCCATCTAGACCACTGGTCCTCTCAGCATCTCTTTCCTTGGAGCAGACATGAGGGTCTCTCTCTGTGGGGAGCCAGCTGTGCCATATCAGGACCACTTGCCTAGAACCTCTCCAGACAGCTCCCTCCACTGTATTTCTTCTTCCTCCCCATGTTGGATATTTCCAGTCAGCCCATGTATTCTCAGGATGTGCCCTCAAACTGTCTGGAGTTTCTGTTTTCTTCCCATCATCCACAACCTTGGGCAGAGCCCCGAGAGACCCAGGTAGCATCAGCTCTCTCTCTCTCCTCCCTTTGGGGTGTATTCTTTACTCTTTTTCTCACTTCCTAGTTGAGAGCAGTTCAACAGAAGCTGGGCTCATGAGCTTGGATCTCTAGTAAAGATCTGGCGGGAAACATGCATTTGAGAACCATCAGCACCGAAACATCATAATACTTTTGATAAGAAGAGTTTGCAAAAATATATACCACTGGATCACTTGAGGCATTTTTTAGTTTCTGGAAAATACATCAAAAACATATTAACAATGCTTATTGATGTTGTAGTTCAGTCGACAAGTCGTGTCTGATTCTTTGCTACCCCATGGATGGACAGTAGCATGGCAGGCTCCTCTGTCCTCCACTGTCTCCCGGAGTTTGCTTGAATTCATGTCCATTGAGTTGGTGATGCCATCCAGCCATCTCATACTCTGTCTTCCCCTTCTCCTCCTCCCCTCAATCTTTCCCAGCATCAGGGTCTTTTCCAATGAGTCAGCTCTTTGCATCAGGTGAACAAAGTATTGGGGTTTCAGCTTTAGCATCATTCCTTCCAAAGAAATCCCAGGGCTGATCTCCTTCAGAATGGACTGGTTGGACCTCCTTGCAGTCCAAGGGACTCTCAAGAGTCTTCTCCAACACCACAGTTCAAAAACATCAATTTTTCAGTGCTCAGCTTTCTTTATAGTCCAACTCTCACATCCATATATGACTACTGGAAAAACCATAGCCTTGACAAGACAGACCTCTGTTGGCAAAGTAATGTCTCTGCTTTTGAATATGCTATCTAGATTGGTCATAACTTTCCTGCCAAGGAGTAAGCATCTTTTAATTTCATGGCTGCAATCACCATCTGCAGTGATTTTGGAGCCCCCAAAAATAAAGTCTGACACTGTTTCCACTGTTTCTCCATCTATTTGCCATGAAGTGATGGGACCAGATGCCATGATCTTTGTTTTCTGAATGTTGAGCTTTAAGCCAACTTTTTCACTCTCCTCTTTCACTTTCAAGAGGCTGTTTAGTTCTTCTTCACTTTCTGCCATAAGGGTGGTGTCATCTGTGTATCTGAGGTTATTGATATTTCTCCCAGCAATCTTGATTCCAGCTTGTGCTTCCTCCAGCCCAGCGTTTCTCATGATGTACTCTGCATATAAGCAGGGTGACAACATACAGCCTTGACGTACTCCTTTTCCTATTTGAATCTAGTCTGCTGTTCCATGTCCAGTTCTAACTGTTACTTCCTGACCTGCATACAGATTTCTCAAGAGGCAGCTCAGTTGCCCTGGTATTCCCATCTCTTTCAGAATTTTCCACAGTTTGTGGTGATCCACACAGTCAAAGGCTTTGGCATAGTCAATAAAGCAGAACTAGATGTTTTTCTGGAACTCTCTTGCTTTTCCTGTGGTCCAGCAGATGTTGGCAATTTGATCTCTGCTTCCTCTGCCTTTTCTAAAACCAACTTGAACATCTGCAAGTTCACGGTTCATGTATTGTTGAAGCCTGGCTTGGAGAATTTTGAGCATTATTTTACTCATGTATGCTGCTGCTGCTAAGTCACGTCAGTCGTGTCCGACTCTGTGCGACCCCATAGACGGCAGCCCATCAGGCTCCCCCGTTCCTGGGATTCTCCAGGTAAGAATACTGGAGTGGGTTGCCATTTCCTTCTCCAATGCATGAAAGTGAAAAGTGAAAGGGAAGTCGCTCAGTCTTGTCCGACCCTTAGCGACCCCATGGACTGCAGCCTACCAGGCTCCTCCATCCATGGGATTTCGTATGAGGTGAGTGCAATTGTGCAGTAGTTTGAGCATTCTTTCACATTGCCTTTCTTTGGAATTGGTATGAAAACTGACCTTTTCTTATGATACACTCTGTATATAATTTAAATAAACAGGGTGACTATACACAGCCTTTTCGTACTCCTTTTCCAGTTTTGAACCAATCCATTGTTTCATGACCGGCATATAGGTGTCGACCAAAAAAAAAAGATTTACAACTTGAGAGTTGTGAGTTAAGTTTTATTTGGGGCAAAATGAGGACTGCAGCCTGGGAGGCAGCATCTCAGATAGCTCTGAGAGACTGCTCCAAAGCAACAGTGGCAGAAAGTCAGTATACAAGGTTTTGGTGAAGTGTGCGTTCATATCATGAAGCACTCATTTTACAAAAGGTTTTTTGTCAGTCATGAGGATCTGAAGTCACCATGAAGGGATTTACTGCTTCTCTAGATATGAGGAGATGCAAGGATTGAGATCATAAAATCTCTTCCTAAAAACATCCAACTATCTAAAGACCTGTCCCACCAGATTCCCTGGGGCATACAGATCCTCATTCCACCCTGAACTCCCTCAGGGGTTGTTGAAAGTCAACAGTTATAGCAGCATGGGGTTCAACCTCTGTAGAGTTCAGTTCAATTCAGTTCAGTTGCTCAGTCGTGTCCAGTTCTTTGTGACCCCATGGACTGCAGCAAGCTAGGCCTCCCTGTCCATCACCAACTCCCAGAGTTTACTGAATTTCATGTCCATTTAGTCGGTGATGCCATCCAACCATCTTATCCTCTGTCGTCCCCTTCTCCTCCTGCCCCCAATCCCTCCAAGCATCAGAGTCTTTTCCAGTAAGTCAACTCTTTGCATGAAGTGGCCAAAGTACAGGAGTTTCAGCTTCAGCATCAGTCCTTCCAATGATCATTCGGGACTGAGTTCCTTTAGGATGGACTGGTTGGATCTCCTTGCAGCCCAAGGGACTCTCAAGAGTCTTCTCCAACACCACAGTTCAAAAGCATCAATTCTTCAGCACTCAGCTTTCTTTATAAAGAAAGAAAGAAAGAGAATCCCTGGGATTCTCTAGACAAGAATACTGGAGTGGGTTGCCATTTCCTTCTCCAATGCATGAAAGTGAAAAGTCAAAGTGAAGTCACTCAGTCGTGTCCAACTCTTCGTGACCCCATGGACTGCAGCCTACCAGGCTCCTCCGTCCATGGGATTTTCCAGGCAAGAGTACTGGAGTGGGGTGCCATTGCTGGACTAGGTCTTAATAATCGAAGATCTCTGAACACCTGTCTTCTAGTTATGGACCAGGAGAGTGTTTCCTCTCGTTGCATCTTTTCATACCTAGTGTTACACTGTTACAATCATTGATCATATATAGAGCTATATCTTTGACCAACTGCTTCAAGTCTAGTCATCATTTCCGTTGGAGGCTCAGTCATATACTTAGTAATACAAGAAATAATAACCTTGTGAAACAAGCAAAATACAAATGGTATCGTTAATAACATTCCATTCAGTTCAGTTCAGTTCAGTCACTCAGTCATGTCTGACTCTCTGTGACCCCATGAATTGCAGCATGCCAGGCCTCCCTGTCCGTCACCAGCTCCTGGAGTTCACTCAGACTCACGTCCATCGAGTCAGTGATGCCATCCAGCCATCTCATCCTCGGTCGTCCCCTTCTCCTCCTGTCCCCAATCGCTCCCAGAATCAGGGTCTTTTCCAATGAGTCAACTCTTCACATGAGGTGGCCAAAGTACTGGAGTTTCAGCTTTAGCATCATTCCTTCCTAAGAAATCCCAGGGTTGATCTCCTTCAGAATGGACTGGTTGGATCTCCTTGCAGTCCAAGGGACTGTCAAGAGTCTTCTCCAACACCACAGTTCAAAGGCATCAATTGTTCGGCGCTCAGCTTTCTTCACAGTCCAACTCTCACATCCATACATGACTACTGGAAAAACCATAGCCTTGACAAGACAGACTTTTGTTTGCAAAGTAATGTCTCTGCTTTTGAATATGCTATCTACGTTGCTCATAACTTTCTTGCCAAGGAGTAAGTGTCTTTTAATTTCATGGCTGCAGTCACCATCTGCAGTGATCTTGGAGCCCCCAAAAATAAAGTCTGACACTGTTTCCACTGTTTCCCCATCTATTTCCCCTGAAGTAATGGGACCAGATGCTATGATCTTAGTTTTCTGAATGTTGAGCTTTAAGCCAACTTTTCCACTCTCCTCTTTCACTTTCATCAAGAGGTTTTTTAGTTCCTCTTCACTTTCTGCCATAAGAGTGGTGTCATCTGCATATCTGAGGTTATTGATATTTCTCCTGGCAATCTTGATTCCAGCTTGTGCTTCTTCTAGCCCAGCGTTTATCATGATGTACTCTGCATAGAAGTTAAATAAGCAGGGTGACAATATACAGCCTTGACATACTTCTTTTCCTATTTGGAACCAGTCTGTTGTTCCATGGCCAGTTCTAACTGTTGCTTCCTGACCTGCATACAGATTTCTCAAGAGGCAGGTCAGGTGGTCTGGTATTCCCATCTCTTTCAGAATTTTCCACAGTTTATTGTGGCCCACACAGTCAAAGACTTTAGCATAGTCAATAAAGCAGAACTAGATGTTTTTCTGGAACTCTCTTGCTTTTTCCATGATCCAGCAGATGTTGGCAATTTGATCTCTGGTTCCTCTGCCTTTTCTAAAACCAGCTTGAACATCTGCAAGTTCATGGTTCACATATTGCAACATTAGTGGAATTAAAAGAAAATATTTCACCCATGAGCCTCCTACACCAGTTTGTTTTGTTTTTTTAAAGATTTTCAAGACTAGCGAATGGGTCACTTAAAGCAGAAATCTGATTTTTCATGTGGTTCAAATGTATTACATTGAAGAATTTATCAGATATGAAAATATAGCATTCAGTTTGAATTACAGCACAGATATCTCCCTGAGATGCTGTAAGGTGTCAAGGGCCTTGCAGTTGTGTAGCACTGCCATTCTTATCATAGAGATCTCAGAATTCAATAAGCTAATAATCCGGTTGCTGCTGCTGCTGCTGCTGTCACTTCAGTCGTGTCCGACTCTGTGAGATGACTATCATTTAAAGTTTATGAAAGGTGTTAAGGCTTAGATATGATCAGTTTCATCCTCCAACCCTCCTGAAGGCACACACACACATACACACACACACACACACACACACACACACACACACGCAAGCTGCTAAATGGTCATACCAGTAGAATATAGATCTTTGACCCACTGGGATCATACCAATGGTAAACTGGTTGGGGTTACCTCTAATTTGTTAACATGTATGACCTTAAATTCATGGGAATCCCAGGCTAAAGCTTCATATCCATCCCTGTAGATGTTGAGACCATAAATCAGTGCCACAAATCCACTGAGTTCCATACCAATCACTCTCTCTAAGGGTAATAATAAGCACAGTTCATAAAAGCACCCAGTCTTGTCTCATAATTACCAGGTTGGTCATTTTTAGTATGATTTAACTGTTCCCAACATAGAAGAGCCTTTCAACCTAAATGACCATAGCCTGGTGTAAACCATGTAGATCCTCCCCATAACTGTGGGAGTTTTCCTTTTAATAGATGAGAAGTTAATTTTTTAGAGACTTACCTCATCACTTCAATTGAGTTTAAATGACCCTCCAATACTTTGGCCACCTCATGCAAAGAGTTGACTCATTGGAAAAGACTCTGATGCTGGGAGGGATGGGGGGCAGGAGGAGAAGGGGACGACAGAGGATGAGATGGCTGGATGGCATCACCGACTCGATGGACGTGAGTTTGAGTGAACTCCAGGAGTTGGTGATGGACAGGGAGGCCTGGCGTGCTGCGATCCATGGGGTTGCAAAGAGCTGGACATGACTGAGCAACTGAACTGAACTGAACTGAAGAGAAAACTTAAATCTATGGCCAGCATCAGAGAAGATATTATTAATTGGCCAGGTGAGAGGATCCCATCTAGTAATAGCATGAATAGATAGAACAGGACTGAACATTCATCTAAAATAAATTTCCTAGGGGATATCCAATCAGTGCTCTGGAGAACAGAAATCCACCTAGAGAACAGGTAACCCAGAAGTACTAGGCACAGGTAATTGGCCACAACCCAACAATTGGATTGAGTTTTAAACTAGCATAGAATCATGTCCATGATAGAAAACATGTGATTGATAGATATAGGTCCAAGGAATCAAGAAAACATTATAAATGATCATAAAAGTCAGATCAGCATCCTGGGAAAGCTGTCTACTTCTGATGCCATCTTCTTCTTGTCCTAGTGTAGTGTAGTTTCCTCTGTTTGAGTGTTGTTTTAAGGTGAGTTTGTGGTCAGCAGGCCTCTCTATGGACCAGTCCAGCTTAGGGGCCTTTGTAAGTGGGAGTTAACCCAAGTCATTTTCCCTTCAATTTCACTGGTCATGAGCTAGTTAAGAGTACCTGATAGAAAGGTCCTTCCATCCAGGTTGGAGACAGTTCCTTAAATTAGGTCTTCTTCCAGTCTTGATTGAAGGTCATGTGTGAGGCATCTGATCTTCTATCCAAAGATAGATTACTGAGATAAGCTTCAGAAACAACCCTAGAGTGTCCTTTAATAATTCAATTAAATTTTATATTAATATACTCTGACAGCAAAGAACTATCCAGGAAATGCGTCTTAGTAAATATAGACCTCCATTAACAAACTGGAATTTAAGATTCATTGAAACATCTCTTTCTCCCTAAAATCACCATCATTTTTACATCATTTCTAATTAAGACCTGTTTGTAATCTAGGTCTGGTCTCCATAAATGTGGCCTGATGGTTTATATAACCATAATTGATCATAGACTTTTTTACTTTGCCGAGAATTTATAGTCTCAGACTGAATTTTTAAAACAAAACCTTTCAGGGCTAGGAAAGTCATACCAAAGGCTTATCACAGATTTTGCCCAACAGATCTAAGTAAATTCCTCCCTTCTCAAGGTCTCCAAAATTCCTTGAGATTTCTATACCTATTATTGAGATAATTTTCCTAACTTACAATGTGGGAGACCCGGGTTCGATCCCTGGTTTGGGAAGTTCCCCTGGAGAAGGAAATGGCAACCCACTTCAGTACTCTTGCCTGGAAAATCCTATGGACGGAGGAGATTAGTGGGCTACCATCCACAGGGTCACAAAGAGTTGGACATGACTGAGCAACTTCACTTTCACTTTCCTAACTTATGAAGTTAGTGGAAGCTTCCAATCTCTGGAGAGTTCAGAGAGAGAGAAAAGATAAATGTTTCAATTTGTTTATAAAATATAATTTTACCAAATTACTGTCATAATTAGTTTGAGGGGAAGGGTTTTTTTTTTTTTTTCTTACACTTAGAAAACACAGATTCAAGTCAGTAATTTTTCAGATAGAAACCAGTCCTTTTGTTAACCTTTGTGAAGTCATCAGGTTTTCTATTAGAATCCTTACCCAGTTCAGAAACTGGTATTTATCCAAAAGTCCTTTCTGTAAATTTTCTTGAAGATGAACCTTCTTGAAGGTGAAACTTGGTTAGTGCTATGACAATATTTTGAGATAGTAACTAGAATTATGCCTGATAACACTTTACCCAAACATATCAGAATTTTAGGAACTCCCTATTTCTAGGATATCTATATTAGTAACATTTACCATACAATATAACCCAAGACTTATTACTCACTTGACAATATTTCCCATGCAATTCTATATAAAAAATAAACCTAATTAGTGTAATATCTCTCTTTGGGATGTTTCAGGGGCCCTCTGAAGCATTCCAAAGTTAGCTAGAAATCTTCTTCATTAGAGTGATTTAGAAAACTTTGTCAATAAATGTCAAAAAGTTTTAGAACACTCAGTCAGATAGGATTATAGGCCATTGTGAAACAATACTATTCACTTAGCCAACGTAACAATAGGGATTTCAGAGCAAATCATTTAAGAGATAAAGTAACCTAAATCTATTATCAATGCAGTTCAATATCTGAAGAAAAGGTCTCCTCTTAACAAAGAGAAAAGCTAAATTCAAGTTTACACACCAGCTTATTTTAAAGGTAAACTTAATTAACTTTGCTAGTGAAGGTGATGGAATTCCAGTTAAGCTAGTTCAAATCCTGAAAGATGATGCTGTGAAAGTGCTGCACTCAATATGC
>NW_024070205.1:26647514-26817344 GCF_014754425.2 Oryx dammah
AAAGAAGTACATCAAGGCTGTATATTGTCACCCTGCTTATTTAACTTCTATGCAGAGTACATCATGAGAAACGCTGGACTGGAAGAAACACAAGCTGGAATCAAGATTGCCGGGAGAAATATCAATCACCTCAGATATGCAGAGGACACCACTCTTATGGCAGAAAGTGAAGAGGAGCTAAAAAGCCTCTTGATGAAAGTGAAAGAGGAGAGTGGAAAAGTTGGCTTAAAGCTCAACATTCAGAAAACAAAGATCATGGCATCTGGTCCCATCACTTCATGGGAAATAGATGGGGAAACAGTGGAAACAGTGTCAGACTTTATTTTTTTGGACTCCAAAATCACTGCAGATGGTGATTGCAGCCATGAAATTAAAAGACGCTTACTCCTTGGAAGAAAAGTTATGACCAACCTAGATAGTATATTCAAAAGCAGAGACATTACTTTGCCAACAAAGGTCTGTCTAGTCAAGGCTATGGTTTTTCCTGTGGTCATGATTTGATGCTTTTGAACTGTGTTGGAGAAGACTCTTGAGAGTCCCTTGGACTGCAAGGAGATCCAACTAGTCCATTCTGAAGGAGATCAGCCCTGGGATTTCTTTGGAAGGAATGATGCTAAAGCTGAAGCTCCAGTACTTTGGCCACCTGATGCAAAGAGTTGACTCATTGGAAAAGACTCTGATGCTGGGAGGGATTGGGGGCAGGAGGAGAAGGGGACGACCGAGGATGAGATGGCTGGATGGCATCACGGACTTGATGGACGGGAGTCTGTGTGAACTCTGGGAGATGGTGATGGACAAGGAGGCCTGGCGTGCTGTGATTCATGGGGGTCGCAAAGAGTCAGACACGACTGATCGACTGAACTGAACTGAACTGAGATACCAGTCAAAGTAACCATGGCCAGCCTTTTCTAATGTGCGCACACAAAGAAAAATATCAAGTTTGGAATATCAAAAGAACCTCAATTTGGCCATTTTGGGTTGAGATCTCTTTTAGTATAATTTCTCCAATTAACCAGGTACTCGCAACTATGAGCTCTGTACCTATTGTACATGAATCTGGCTAGTGTTAGTCAGAGGCTGGCTTTCTGGCACCTCTTTGTCACTCTTTTTGAGAGATTCTGTTTCCATTTTAAGCTGAATTTGTCAGGAATAAAAGTCACTAATGAACTTAGGTAGTGGGCCCATGTGCTCCTTGTGTGCTTAACTCCTCCAGGAGTCACCCCAGAGTCATTTCAGCTCATCTTACGTGTCTCAGACTCTGCCTCCGGCAATGTAAGACCCCCATGGCTGCTCAGGTCGCTGAATGGCCGATTCTTATGTGCAACCCCTGGACAAGCAAGTATTTTAATTAATGAGTGGGTTTTCCTATGGGACCACTGCATGGTGTGAGGACTAAGCTTCCTACACTCTGGTAAATTTCTCAGTCACCTGAGAAAACCAAAACCGGCCGGGAGGAGTCTTGTCCCTTTTCTTTAGAGCAAAGCTCTCATTTATTTTCCTCACTTTTATCCTGACAAATTCTATAATGGCAGTCAAATTGAGGAAAAGTGTCAGATCAGCCTTTTACTTAACCACTCATCCAAGACCATTCAGTCCCCTACAATGGAGCGATCTCAGCATCTTTCAGCTGAGTCCTGGGTATTCCTCGATTTTTTTCCAATTGAGCCCCCCCCAACCCAGTAACTTTCCACTAGGTGGGCAATTCTCCTGGCATCTTTTAGCCAGCCCCCGACCCAGTATCTTTTGACCAGGTGGGAATTTCTCAGTATCTTTCAACCAAGTCCCACTCAGTGTCTAGACCATGAGTGGGTATGCCCTGGACGTTTCACCTGCCCACCCCGCCCCGCCCCCCACCCCCGCCCCGCCGCCAGTATCTTTCCTACCAGTAGGAGGAAGGTAACCTGCTCCACTGCCAGATAAAACTCAGAATCTCAACCAATACAGGAGATTCAAGAACCAGGAAAGACTTACCCAAATTCGTCTGCACTCCGCGAGGAGGCTGATGGATGCAAGGGGCTGCTGCTGGTACCAAAGCTCCGGTTCCTCGTGGAGTCCAGTGGAAGGAAGGAAGTCCACTCTGGGTCGCTTCCTCGGTTGATAGTTGTGAGTTAAGTTTTTATTTTGGGGCAAAATTTTAACTTAATTCACAACTCTTAAGTTGTACATCTTTTTTTTTTTAGTCAACACAGGTTTCTCAGGAGACAAGTAAGATGGTCTGCTAGTCCAGTCTCTGAGAATTTTCCACAGTTTGTTGTGATCCACACAGTAAAAGTCTTTTGTGTAGTCAATGAAGCAGAAGTAGATGTTTTTCTGGAATTCCCTGGCTTTCTCCATGATCCAACAAATGTTAGCAATTTGATCTCTGATTTCTCTGCCTCTTCAAAACCCAGCTTGTACACTCACACACTGCTAAAGCCTAGCTTGAAGGATTTTGAGCATAACCTTACTAGCATGGAAAATGAGTGCAATTGTACTGTAGTTTGAACATTCTTATTAAACAACTACTAATTCGCCCGTTATTCTTTCAGTTTGTTTAGTTGCTAGTGAAAGTGTTAGTCGCTCAGTCATGTCCAATTCTTTGTGACCCATGGACTATAACAGGCCAGGCTCCTCTGTCCATGGAATTCTCCAGGCAAGAATACTGGAGTGGGTTGCCATTCTCTTCTTCAGGGGATCTTCCCAACCCTGGGATCAGAGCCGAGTCTCCTGCCTTACAGGCAAATTCTTTACCATCTGAGCTACCAGGTTGGATGTACTCAAAAAACAATTTGGAAAATAAAAATATTTCTTATTTCAAGACACCTTTGCCAATGTAGTTAAATAAACTGATTTTATCTGATCACACACTTTTCATATATTTTCACAAAACCCCACAGTGCTGTGAATTATGTTCATTGAATTAATGGGAAATCTCTGCCAGGAAACTTAATTGTTAATACCAGCTCTTTATCAAACCAGACTTTTCTTCTGTCAGGAGTCTAACTTTATTTCAGTTCAAAACGATGAATTATTACACATCTTCGTGAGAACTCTGATTCTTCTGAATTCTAATTCTGACATGGATTTATGGATCTGGCGGGAGTCTTGTCCATGAGTTTGGCTCCTGTTTGAAACAAGGAGTCCTTGCTTCTCTTCATCCGCCGTTCTTTTTTGTCTCTCAGGGCTCTCCTTCAGAGCCATGAATCTGGGTCAAGAGCCAGAGCATAGAAGAGACTGGGTCATAAAATTGAATCAGTCATCACTCTAGCCAGGAGACCCGGGTTCAGTCCCTGGGTCGGGAAGATTCCCTGGAAAAGGATATGGCAGCCCACTCCAGTATTCTTGCCTGGACAATTTCATGGACAGAGGAGCTGGCAGGCTACAGTCCATGGAGTTGCGAAGAGTCAGCCATGACTGAGTGACTAACACTAATGCTTCAGTTCAGTTCAGCTGACCAGTTGTGTCCGACTCTTTGCCACCCCATGGACTGCAGCATGCCAGGCTTCCCTGTCCATCACCGATTCCCAGAGCTTGCTCAAATTCATGTCCATCAAGTTGGTGATGCCATCCAACCATCTGACACTAACACTTAACATTGACCAAATACAAATTCAGAATAACCTAACTGGGGTCAAAATACCCCAATTCTAAAGCTAGATTTCACCCTTCATAGAAATATCCCTACAACAAGAAAAACCATAAACTCTTCGGTGGGTTTATTGTGTCTTAGTATACATGCTGCCAAGCAGGCACCTGGGTTTATGGTGTTTAGCTCATAGGAGGTTATCCAGACACCATCTCAAGCTGTCCCTCACTTGTCCTTGTTTGCTGTTGTTTAGTCACTCAGTCTCTTCGTGACCCCATGGACTGTAGCACCCCCACCCCCACCCCTGGTCTCCTGTCTGTGAAATTTCCCAGCATGAATACTGGAGTGGGTTGCCATTTCCTTCTCCAGGGGATCTTCCCAACTCAGGGATCTAACCCGTGTCTCCTGCATTGGCAGGTGAATTCTTTACTGCTGAGCCACCTGGGAAGCCCTTAGGGGGTTTTACATCCCTTAGGCAATGCATCATTGAAAGATGAAGGATTAAGAGGCTTGTCTTCCCACAGCAAAAGAGAAGAAAAACAGTTGTGGAAGAGGAGTAGATGCATGTTAGCAAACAGAACACACGTTAGTCGGGAAGCTGGAAACTGACACCCTCTAAAGTTTCTTGTCTGCGTGTGTCCCGTTGGTCACTGTTGCCCCGGTGCTGTCCTTCCCCACTTGGAAGGCTGCTACTCTGCTCCATGGATTTTTTTTTTTTTTCTTTCATAACCCTCAGCACAACCTTTGCATACCTTATTTATTTCCCTGTCTATTATTTGTTTCTCCTCAGCTCCTCTGGTGGCTCAGACTATAAAGAATCCACCTGCAATATAGGAGACCCAGGTTCAATCCCTGAGTTGGGAAGATCCCCTGGAGAGGGGAATGGCAACCCACTGCAGAATTCTTGCCTGGGAAATTCCATGGAGAGAGGAGCCTGGTGGGCTACAGTCCACGGAGTGGCAAAGAGTCAGACATGGCTGAGCGAATAACACTAAAGCACGGAAGAGGTTCAGAAACATCCATCTGGATGCCTTGCTCCCTGCCACTTCCCTGGAGCCTGGATCACTGCCTGGTACACACTTGGACGTTCAACAGATCTTACTGAATGAAAGAATAAATCATGTATCTCATAGCTCCCTGCTGTCAGCACTAGTAATAAAAAGGTGACCAGACTCCCTAGCTCTTCCAAAGAAAACAGTTAAATCCCTCACCTCCTAGAAACTCCCCTGTGCCACTTACCCGACTCCCAAACCCTGTGAACATGCTGCTCCATTGTAAGGATAGTCCTTGCCCTGTCTGAAGGCAGGTGGGGACATGACTGGGGGCTCAGAGGCTCTGACTATTGTACTGCTAACATAAAAGCTGTTTGCTTCCAGCTTTCTTAACTTCTAAGCCTTTTCCTGTTTTCCCATCATGGCAAAACCCAACTCTTGGCAGACACTAAAATCCAAATTTTTGAATTAGATTCCTGATCAGTGATTAAAACAGATTTGGGACCTCAGCAAAAGAAATTTCAAACTGTCAACAGTATCTAGACTTTTCCAAAGAAACTGTGCCCCATGGAGGAGGTGGGGTGGGGGTCTCATCCTGTGCGTCTCTTGGCCTCATCTCCGGCGACCGCACCGTCTCCTCTGGGCAGGGGATTCCAGGCTGGCATAGCAAGAGTTCTGCGGTGGGGCTGCTGTCATTACCAGGCATGTGTGCAGGAGCTGGCAGAAAAATGGGTGAAGTTGCTGTTTTTTTCACTGACTCACAGCAGCCTTGCCCACCAGCATTTTCACAAGCCCACTTTCCATTGAGGGAAGCTGAGAGAGAGAAAGACCAGGATTGATGTCTTCAAGGCCACCACCCTTCAACAGAGCAGTAAGATAAACACCAGCTTCCAGTCCTGTCCCAATTCAACTTCCCAGCCTCCCACACTGAGATGCATTCATTCAGATTGTTTGCCAAGCAGTGCTGAGTCTCCATAATGAAGAGCCCTCTGAATACACCAATGAAAGGAGCTTTCTGTGTATATTGGTCTGAATTGTAAAAACGTCCTTCTGCCCCAATGCTTGTCTGTCCGTTAAAACCTCAGTATTGATCAGGAAAAAAAAAAAAAAAAGAACAAGCCAACAAAACAAAACAAAAAACAAAACGAACAAAAAACGGACTCTCTGCTCTCAACCCACTAAAGGAATCAGCAAGCCTTGTCTCCCAACCATCCAACATACCTGAATTCAAATCCACTGGTGGAGTCAGTCAGCTTTTTCTTTTGGGTGGAGGATAGAGGAAGGGTTGTACATAAATAAGCAATTTGTTGTTGTGAAAAGAAAAAGTTTCCAGGGGCCTGTGTAAGTTGTTTTTACATTTCTTTGGTGCAGTGTGGAGCCAACATCAGATTCTGAGTATGTCAAATGGGGCATTTCATCCCCCGGGGGAAAGCGATGTTCACATCCAGGCCAGGCCTGGTCAGAGCTGTCTGTTCTCCTGGAGTGTGTGGATCCCTCTCTGTGTCTAGCAGAGGAGCCCAAGGCCGCCCCCACTCCACCTCCCTCATAGGACAACAAAATTCACAGGAGCCTATTGATCCACAGAGTTGAATGTTTTCCTTACTGCTTCAAGCAAAAGCACCCTGCTTTTAATAAACTAGGGGGAAACTGTGAAGTGAAGGGAAGTGAACTGAAAGTCATTTAGTTGTGTCCAACTCATTGTGACCCCAGGACCTGTAGCCCTCTAGGCTCTTCTGTCCATGGGATTTTCCAGGCAAGAAGTGGTTTTTTTTTTCCCCCAATTCCTCCTCCAGGAGATCTTCCCAACTCAGGGATTAAACCCTGGTCTCCTACACTGCAGGCAGATTCTTTACAATCTGAGCCACTAAGGAAGCCTCAGATTAGGGAAAAACGGAACATCGTTCCTCGGCCCAAGACAGCTGCAGGGCCCTGCATGAATGACGAAGACTCAACTTTTCTCTACCAAGATGAGGGATAAGCGTGGAGCGGTTGATGGTATGTGAGGTGAGATTAATGGTAAGGACAGCTAGGCGACAGCCAGGTCCAGGCAAACCTCACATCTTCGCTGTTGGGCAAGCAGTATGTCCTGAATGAGCCAATTAATGAGTTACAAGTGAATGAATGACAGCATAAATCCTGAGCCACTGCAAGACCAAATGAAATTATGAAACGGCTATAACATGTCTTTGGCATCCCAGAGCTTTTTATTTTTGTGCGCCTTCTTCTTCTTGGCAATATCCAAAAAACTAGTCTCGTTGTTAGTCGCTCAGTTGTATCTGACTCTTTTGCAACCCCGTGGACTGTAGCCCTCCAGGCTCCTCTGTCCATGGGATTTCCCAGGCAAGCATGCTGCTGCTAAGTCGCTTCAGTCGTGTCCGACTCTGTGCAGCCCAATAGACGGCAGTCTACCAGGCTGCCCCGTCCCTGGGATTCTCCAGGCCAAGAACACTGGAGTGGGTTGACATTTCCTTCTCCAATGCATGAAAGTGAAAAGTGAAACTGAAGTCAATGAATAGATGAATGTAAAAATGACTAATACCTTGAAGATGGTGGTGGTTTCGTTGCTAAGTTGTATCCAACTCTTTGTCCCTGCAGCCCGCCAGGCTCCTCTGTCCATGGGATTCTCCAGGTAAGAATAGAAGCAACAGAGATCAAAATATGTCGGTGACTATACAATGAGATTTGGTGGCTATTTAAAGAGTATCAATGAATTAGTCTAAAAAGCCAGAACAGAAACAGGGATTATGAGGTAAAGAGAATGCAAAAAGGGTGTGTGAAGATGGATACTGGGTAGTCATTGAACTGTGCTGAGTATAAAACAGTATCTGAAAGATAAGCGAAATGCTCTGTTTTCTCACCCAATGAAACACTGAGATGAAACCCCTGTTCACAGAACCACTGGGGCTATGAGGAGTTTTAGCACTGGTGAAAAAGGGAAAGTGGTAGTCACACAGTTGTGTCCAACTTTTTGTGACCCCATGGACTGAAGCCTGCTAGGCTCGTCTGTCCATGGGATTCTCCAGGCAAGAATATTGGAGTGGGTTGCCATTTCCTTTTCCAGGACAGGCAAGCATACTGGAGTGGATTGCCATTTCCTCCTTCAGGGGATCTTCCCAACCCAGGAATCAAACCTGTGTCTCCTGCACAGGCATGCAGGTAATTTACCACTGAGCCAACGCAGGAAGCCCTATAGTCTCCTTGACATCTTATCAAAAGCTGCTCTTGGGAAAAGGAGAGAAAGCCATTCACAGCAAACTCTGCCAAACTGATAGTGCTACGTGCCATCTTCGTATGTATACTTGCATTCTCAAAGAAATCAGGTTTCTAAACGGAATGTAAGCTAAGAAGTGAATACTGTTTATGGAACTTTCAGCTCTCAGGCAGTTTGCAAGGAGACAGAGGTATGCACTGAGATTTGGAGAGGTACCTCCAGGGCTTTTCCAGCATCTCAGAAACCTTACAAATCACCTGATCATTTTGTCTTTATATCATCAGGCTGACTGGAGGTCTATCATGTGCTGTTGACTCACCCTCCTGGCTGCGTTGGGCTGGGATTCCTCAATGGTGAGGATCTTCTAGCAGGCCCAACAAAACCCCAAATCTCCTTTCACAAATACTGATGGAGAACATGCCAGAGGAAGATGAATGTATCAGCAAGCTCCTGACTGCAGGGAGCTCAAGATATCCTCTGCTGCAGTTTAGTCACTAAGGCATGCCCAACTCTTTGCAGCGACCCCATGGACCATAGCCTGCCAGGCTCCTCTGTCCGTGGGATTTCCTAGGCAAGCATACTGGAGCGCATTGCCATTTCCTTCTCAAGGGTATCGTCCCGAGCCAGGGATGGAACCCACGTCTCCTGCATTGGCAGGTGGAGTCTTTATTGCTGAGCCACAAGGGAAGCCCTGAGTGGGATGAGGTGACCCTAATGCTGGGAGGAGATCCAGCCAGGCAGGGGGACAAGGTAGGGTCTTCAAATTGTGGATGCACACAGCTTTCCTCAGGGGCATGCCAGCAAGGGATGGAGTCCTCAAATTCTCATGGTTCATAAGTTTTCCTCTAAAACTCCTGGGGAAAAGGGATGCCATTGTGATAACTCTTTTGCCACTTGCAAAACAAAGGCAGCTCCCTATCCATCCTGAATTTTATTTATGGAGCATTTTTCTGGGATGAAAAAAATCTCTATCACCAATGTGATAAACTGTCTTTTCTTTTCTTTTTTTTTTGTATTTTCTCACTTAGAAGTGAATTCAACTGGTTTTATACTTAGTGAATCCTTGCTGGGCATTTTTCTTTCACTCTTACATAATTTTAACTATAAACTATGAAGAAGATCAATTTTTACGGAGACCTGTTTTCTTTCTTTTAACTTATGCAACAACGTTAATCACTAGTTTCTAGTCTGATAGATACTATTTATGAAGGAATAAACTTCTTATGAGGGAAATAATTCTTAAATAAAACATTAAAATCTAGCACATGTTTGAACATAGTCTTGATCCTATGCTTAGCAAAAGGAAGTTTTTGGTCTTCATTATAATGCCCTTTGGGATTGGTATTAATGGACTTTAAAAATTACAATGAAACTTCATTAGGCAGCCATTACTCTTACATTAGGAGCTTCCCAAGTGATTCAGTGGTAAAGAATTCTGCCTTCCATTCTAGGAGACACAGGAGACATGGGTTTAATATTTGGATCAGGAAGATCCCCTGGAGTAGGAAATGGCAACCCACTCCAGTATTCTTGCCTGGAAACTTCCATGGACAAAGGACCCTGGTGGGCTACAGTCCATGGGATTGCAAAGAGTCAGACACAAATGAGCACACGTGCTCTCTTGAATTAATATTCTTTCTGCTCTGAATCCTTAGTGAAAACATATGCTCTTTATTAAATATTCAAAAATTGTACACTGGTTTTATTGTCAAAAACTTGTGTAGTATTTTAATGGCAAATAAACTTTCACTTTAAAGAAACATCTTTTATGAGAAATTTTTGAAAAGAAATTTTGATAAAGTTATATAATTAGGACTAATAATTGACTGAACTGGACTTTCCAGGTGGCTCAGTGGTAAGGAATCTGCCTGCCAATGCAAGAGATGCAGGTTCAGTCCCTGGGTTAGGAAGATCCCCTGGAGGAGGAAGTGACAACCTACTCCAGTATTCTTGCCTGGGAAATCCTATGGACCGAGGAACCTGGCAGGCTACAGTCCATGAGGTCACCAAAGAGTCAGATACGACTGAGTGAGTAAACAACAACAACCAATGTCTTGCCTTGTTTGTGTACCTGCTGTTAAGAGTGGGGTTTGGCTCAGGTTGGGGTGTTCTGAATTTAGGATCAGGGGTCTTTAACAAGGAATGAGTTAACACTCACGTGTTGACATTGTGAGATGACATCAGGGGCTCCTCTGGTGATACACTGAGAAAATGCAATGGTCTCTGTTCATCCAGCCAAAAATGCACACCTGAATCCAAGCATGAGGACAGATCAGACAAACCCCAACTAAAGGACAGTCTACGAGGTAAGCAGCCTGTCATCTTCAAGAAGTGTCAGGAAAGATAAACAGAGGCTGAATCCGAGTTCTGAGATCCGAAGACAAGTGCAATATGAGGTCCTGTATTAGATCCTGAAAAAAAAAATCCATAAAGGACATTATTGGTACAATTGTCAGCATTTGAATATGGACTGTGGATTAGACCTTAGTGCTGTTTCAATATTAAATTTTATGAGTTTGCTAATCCTCCTGTGTTTACAAAAGAGATTTTTGTCCTTAGGACATCCACTCCCAAATATTTAGGGCTAGAGGACTTGATAATGAAGCCAATATGCAAATATTTGTAAATACAGAGATAATTGATGGTGCAAATGGAATAAAAGACAAATTCAGGAATCTGGGTCAAGGGTATATGGGAGTTCTTGGACTGCTCCAGCTTTACTGTAAATTTGAAATTATGTCAAAAGAAAAAGTTGCAAACAAACATACAAGGAAATCTGAGCATATGATGATTTTTCTATATTCCTGTTTTCCATATTTCTTTTATGAATGTAGATTTTCATAATAAAAATTAATACATGCACACCATTTAAAAAATATGTGAGTGATGCTGACACTTTGAAGTGTGCTACTGCTAAGTCGCTTCAGTCATGTCCGACTCTGTGTGACCCCATAGACAGCAGCCCACCAAGCTCCCCCATCCCTGGGATTCTCCAGGCAAGAATACTGGAGTAGGTTGCCATTTCCTTCACCAAAGCATGAAAGTGAAAAGTGAAAGTGAAGTCGCTCAGTCGTGTCTGACTCTTAGCGACCCCATGGACTGCAGCCTACCAGGCTCCTCGGCCCATGGGATTTTCCAGGCAAGAGTACTGGAGTGGGGTGCCATTGCCTTCTACTGGACAATTTTCCAGGTCATGTATCAAAAAACATCAAGATGTATGGTTAAAATTTCATAGGTAAAATTTTTATTTAATTTTTTCATGATCAGTGCACTTATTCATTATGCCATCAAATCGCAACATGATTTTTTTTTCCAATTACAGTCAGACTTCATCTTATTTCTCTTTATGATGTGTTTGTTATGTTCTACTGAAATAGTTTGGGTGTCATTAGGGGGGTTCCAAGGAGTTCTGATAAATAGTCCTTCATGTCTCAGTACAGAGCAGAACTCAGCGAGAGACAAAAGTGATAGATAAGAAGTGATTTGTTAGAATAGGACACTTGTTAGGTTTACCTTTGGGTGGGTGAGGGGTTGCCACACCCCAAGAACTTATTCAACTACAGTTCTATAGTCAATGGAAAAGTTGGGAGCGGGAGAAGAACTTCTTTGTCTTCCTTGAGTAGATATCATGCTTCTGTGTTAGCTCCTCCTCCAGGTTGAGAAGGGGCATCTTCTTGTCCCTACGTGGTCAAATTAGGTCCACAAATTATTGCTTTTTATGTGTGCAGAGAGCATGTCCTAGGGATAATTAATTTGATGACACCAATGGGCAGATTGTAAGCCTTATTCTCTACTATTGTTTTATTGTTTGAGGGGGGGTGAGTATTGTGCAAAGAACATGTCTTACGAGCCAAACAGAATGCTTGGGGCTCACTAACTCACTGAGCTCACTGGGCAGGATGTGGGTCTCAAGCCAGCATTGTTTTATTGTTTGGGGGCATGTCCCGTGCTTCTGTTGCATGGTAATTTAGTTGCTAAGCAAGGTAGCTTGATTCTACTGTTAGGCCAATCTGGCTTTGATGCAAATGATTTGTTCTGCTTTATGAGTCAAGCAAGGGCTTCCCAGGTGAACTTGCTTGCCAGTGCAGGAGATGTAAGGGACATGGATTGGATCCCTGGGTCTGAAAGATTCCCTGGAGGAAGGCTTAGCAGCTCACTTCCAGTATTCTTGAAAGGAGAATCCCGTGGAAGAGGAGCCTGGCGGGCTATAGTCCACGGGGTCGCAAACAGTCGGACTGATGTGAGTGAGCACGTACGCATGCACAAGTCAAGCAAGCCCACATTGTTTCAGAATTTTCCCATTACTTTCTTGAGTGATCATTAATCTTATTGTAGTCTCCCCAAATCCTCTAAAGTTCCATCTCTATCTGCAATTCCCTCATGGGATTTCTAAGCTAACTATCTCAGTCATGTCCAACTCTTTGGGACCCCATGGACTGTAGCCTGCCTGGCTCCTCTGTCCATGGGATTTCCTAAGCAAGAATACTGGAGTGGGTGGCCATTTCCTCCTCCAGGGTATCTTCCTGACCCAGGGATTGAATTTGTGTCCCCTGAATCTCCTGAACTGGTAGGAGGATTCTTTACCACTGAGCCACCTGGGTAGCCCTACCTCCCATTAAAAATATACTTATTTAACTCTATGATGAAAAAAGAGTTGGTACCTGGTGTTTCAAAAAAGTTTTAGGGAGTCAAGAAGAATTGTGTGCTGCCCATTGAAACAGGGCGTGAGACAATTTGACTCTAACGGTAGGAGGGGTACTCAGCATTGAGGTGACTCCTGGAGAAAAATGGGGTACTCTGGCAAACAGAGGTAACCCAGTGGGTCAGAAAGCCACGCCAGCTCCCCAATAGTGGGATGGCAGGAACCAGCCACCTGGTGGGGTCTCAATGTGGAACACTGGTTCCTGAGTAGAACTGGGAGATAATCAGGTTTTCCAGAAGGGACCCTGGGCTCAGGGAGCCAGACAAGGATCCAAGAGACTCAGGAAGCAGACTCAAAGTGAGAGTTGGACTAGCAGGGGATGAGTTCATGCTGAGTTCCTGTTCATCTGGGTTTCCTTAGGCCAAAAGGAACCAGTTCCATAGAGTCCTTGTCAATGGACATCCCTGGGGACTTCCCCAGTAGCCCAGAGGTTGGAACTTCACCTTCCTATGCAGGGGGTACAAGGTCTATTCCTGGTTGGGGAGCTAGGATCACACATGCCTCACAGCCAAAAAGCCAAAACATGGAACAGAAGCAATGTTGTTGCACATTCAGTAAAGACTTTGAAAATGGTCCACATAAAAAAAAGAACCTCTCCCCTGGAGGCTAAGCCTGGCTGAGGGTTCAGGGGCATAGATGGTCACTGGAAGACATGAGAGGCTGAGAACCAGGTTAGGCCTGGCAGAAAGACCGACAAAGTAACCAACTGCAACCACAGAAATCAACTGCAACCATAGCAGTTCTACTCTGAACTGTGCATAGAACCCTCCAAAGTGGGAATAGCACACCATTTCAAAGAAGCAGAAACTGAGGCTCAGGTTGACTGAGGCCACCGTGGAGCTGAATTGTGATTCCTAAACACTGAAGCTCTTTCTAGTAAAGTGGGTTCCTTCAGCCCCAGAACTACTCCCCACCCTCTACCCCACCCCCACCCCCACCATCCCTACTATCAGCTTCATCCCACATTCCTGCTAGATACATTTTGAACCCAACTCACTCACCTAAGCCCAGCATTTATCCCTGAGTCACAGAGGTGCCTTTAATATCATTTATATCTCAGCTCTGGAGCCGTATGTGTTGAGAAGCAAGAGAAGATGCTGAGAAGTCTTCCCGGGGAAGCTCTGCCTGCTGCCCTGAGACTGTGCAGAGACCTCAGGGAACACAGGGCACAGCAGTGACCCTAACACTCATTCTCCAGCATCCTTCAGGGAGGAGGGTCCCAGGCTGAGGGCTCTGGCTCTGCTCCTTCTGCATCTTGGGCCCCCACCTGAGGGTACAGGAGAGGATCCCACTTCTTAGAAGTGACTTACAGACCTCTCTTCCCAGATCCTTAAGCAAGAGAGCACACTAGCCAACAGGTTCAAGTCCTGCAACAGAGGGATTGTGGCTCCACCCATCATTCCAGGAGAGCAGGACAATCTGTGTGGTCTCTAAATCAGTGAATCTCCAAGTGGGGCCTGAGAACTTGTTAGAAAGGCAAATTCTCAGGTACAACCCCAACCTGTGTGTCAGAAACTCTTAGAGTGGGGTCCAGCTCTCAGGGTCTTAATTTTTTTTCCTAGCATCTTAATCTTAACCAGGCAAATCTGATGCATACTGGCTTTGGAAGCCCCTTGGGAAACCATACTACTTTGAAAATCTGTTTCCTTGTATGTAAAATGGGTATTATCAGTGTTTTTAGTGCAAAGGATATCTTGAGGTTAAAAGAGATAATTCCTAAGGTCCCAGAGTTCCTGGTTAAATGTCACTGTTATCTCGCCAGTTACTCTAAGAGCTCAAGCTCTTTCACAAGAATGTAGGAATCTGGGGTTTTCCTGGTGGCTCAGTGGTAAAGAATCTGCCTGGCAATGCAGGAGATATGGATTTGATCCCTAATCTAGGAAGATCCAGGCAGGCTGGTTCAAAATTGGTTCAAAAAGAACATCAAGGCTGTGTATTGTCACTCTGCTTATTTAGGTTCTATGTAGAGCACATCATGTGAAATGCCAGGCTGGATGAAGCACAAGCTGGAATCAAGATTGCTGGGAGAACTATTAATAACCTCAGATATGCAGATGACACCACACTATGGCAGAAAGCAAAGAACTAAAGAGCCTCTTGATGAAAGAAGAGAGTGAAAAAGCTGGCTTAAAACTCAACATTCAAAAAACTAAGATCATGGCATCCAGTCCCATCACTTCATGGCAAATAGATGGGGAAATAATGGAAACAGTGACAGATTTTATTTTGGGGGGCTCCAAAATCACTGCAGATGGTGATTGCAGCCATGAAATTAGAAGATGCTTGCTCCTTGGAAGAAAAGCTATGACCAACCTAGACAGCATATTAAAAAGCAGAGTTATTACTTTGCTGACAAAGGTCTCTCCAGTCAAAGCTATGTTTTTTCCAGTAGTCATGTATGGATGTGAGAGTTGGACTATAAAGAAATCTGAGCGTTGAAGAATCGATGCTTTTGAACTGTGGTGTTGGAGAAGACGCTTGAGTCCCTTGACTGTAAGGAGATCAAATCAGTCAATCCTAAAGGAAATCAGTTCTGAATATGAATATTCATTGGAAGGACTGATGCTGAAGCTGAAACTCCAATACTCTGGCCACCTGATTCAAAGAGCTAACTCACTGGAAAAGACCTTGGTGCTAGGAGAGAGTGAAGGCAGAAGGGGAGGACAGAGGATGAGATGGTTGGATGGCATCACCGACTTGACGGCCACAAGTTTGAGCAAGCTCCAAGAGGTGGTGATGGACAGGGAAGCCTGGAGTGCTGCAGTCTATGGGGTCACGGGGTCGGACACTGAGTGACTGAACTGAAATGAATGCGATGACACAAATAAATGCATGAACATGATGGGGAAGTTGGTTCATATTACCCTATCTACAGTTTCCAACCCCTGCACTCTCCAAGGTCTCTTCCTCTCCTTAGTTCAGCTGTCAGCACCTACCTGAGAGCCCCAGGACAAGACTTCACCTGGGAGATTGTTAGAAATTCAGAATTTCCCCAGGAAGCTTTACAGCATTCTAACAGTGATTGACTGGGTCACGGGTGTTTGAGAAGGGCTGCCTGGGGCTCTGTTTACTAAACATTCTTGGGGTTTCTGCCTTAGGAATTCCCTAAGGGTGTGATTACAATCTCTCCGTCTAATTCTGGAATCTAGGGGTTCGCCTTCTCCTAAGGATCGGGGAAAAAAAAAAACAATTTTCACCCCAGGATGGAGCTTTGGGGCATTTATCTTCTGGCTCTATTTGTTGAATGGAACTTATGGCATTTGGGAGTGGACCACCTTTCCAATGCCTCCCCTTAAGAGAAAAATATTTAATTCCAAGAGTTGGAAAGGAAATAAAACAAATTCTCTTCTTGTTGCTAACATCCAGTACCTAAGATCAGAACCAGTAAAATGGGGATTAGGGGGCCAAGGTCCGGGATTAGAAGGGAGGAGCCCCAGCTGGAAGTGCCCACAGGTTGGTGACCTGGGGGGGGTCCCTTTGACACCCCTGGGCTGTGGCGCCCCACCGACTGACTGCGCGGGTGGGCCCGCGCCCCGCAGCGCTGAAACCAAAGTAGGGAGAGGTTGGATCGCGCGCTCAGCATTTTCCCCACAACTGCCGAATCCCAGGAGCCTGCCAAGCTCCCAGCTCTCGAGGGATGCACCCCCAACCCCCTACGCCAGCCAGAACCCGCCCGCTCCCAGCCCCCAGACAAGGGCGCAATTTACCAGTGGGAACCGCCTCTGGCCCACCGACAGGAGGACGGCCGCATTTTTTTTTTTTAAATGCCATCAAATTCAATATTTACAAGAACAATCCCACGCTTGGTGCTAAAATGACTGGCCACACAAGAAAGAGTTTACTTCTTATAAGAAGAAAAACCCAAGCTTGTGCCTTACTTTTAAAAAGAGAGAGAGAGAATAATAAATACAGTTTTTAAATTATCCCCCCAAATCAATTATTGCATGCGCCCCCTTTCCCTCTTGTCGGGGAACAAATAGAAGCCAACTTTGCCGGGACCCATCGGCGGGTCCTAGCAGCCCCCGCAGCTGTGGCCTTGTAACTTTAAACCTGGCCTGAGGTCATCGTTTTCGCGCTGGCCAAACACAGGCAGGGGGCGGTCCTAGCGAACCCGAGACTGGGACCACCTTAGTGCGCGGACTCTCCCCGCCCTCGCCCTCGTCGGGAGAGATAAATCCTGACTCCGATCAGAAAGTTACCAACGGCAAAGTTTGCTTCTCCGGCAGCTGTTGCGAGCGAAGGAACTTGGGGACCCCTCCCGCGCTGGGACTTTTGCTCCCCGTTTTCCAGGCCCCACTCTCGCGCTCCATCAAGGGAAGGCCCCCTGGCTACGGAGCTTTTTCATCTTTCCCCAGCCCAGAAACTAGCTGCTCGGCCCCCCACCCCAAAGAACAAGTCAGCTAAGAAAAATGTGGAACGTGCCAGTTCTGTTCTTCATCTTGGGAAGCGCATCGTTCTGGGTCCTGGCAGAAGGAGGTAAGGCCAGCGGGCGGAGCTCCCCGAGCAGCTAGCTGGTGGGGACGAGCGAGCCGGGACTTGCGGGTTGCCGGGGCCTGGAATGTGAGGTTGCCCGGGGGAGCAGTGTGCGCGCCGGAGTCTGGAGGCCCCGGGAGGATAGACCGCGGCTTAGCCGGTGCCAGGTCCCAGGCTAAGAGCTGAGCGGGGTGCCGGGGAAAGACCCCGAATCCACAGGTAGCAGGTGGGGAGCAGAGGGTCCCTTGAGGGCGACCCACCTCCTGCCAACCCTTGCTGGCTCCCGAAAGACAGAAGGCTAGCAGCCAGGCGCCTTCCACTGGCGGCGCTGGGATTTTCTCCAGGGCTGTGTATTGGAGACATGCTCATGGCCTCAGAAGTACTGGCCCCATAGAATTGTGAGGGTCGGGGTGAGGGTGAGATATCCCTGTGCAGCGACAGCCTCCCTCTGGGGGCTGCCAGTCTGTAAGACAGCACGTTGGACACACTCAGGGCCGGGTCAGTGAGGATTCGTTATCCTCTGTGAGAGGATAGTGTGTGGGGGTAAGGACTGAACTGGAGGGTCCTGAGTGCACGAGTTTAAGTTTCTTTGGGGTCACATGTGGAACTTGGCCAACTGTGTCAATGACCGCGTGTTGGTGACTCCTTAGACCTTCACTTCTCTAGATCTGAGAATGAGGACACTGCTTGCCCATCACTCTCATTATCTTCTCCTTCTTCCCTCTTCTTACCTCTCCTCTTGCCCCTTGCTGCTGTGTTGGTAACCTCCAGTCACATTGGTCAGTGTTTTCTTTTTCTTGGGTCTTTATTTTGATCTGTTTCCACTGTAGAATATAAGCTCCTGTGGACACAGCTGTGTCTTCACCTTGATCTCCAGGGCCAAACAATATCCGGCCCTTAGTAGTTGCTCACTGAATATTAGTTGAAGGCATTGTAAGCTAACTAGGGATCTTTGGAGTTGAAGGTTGAGGAAATGAAACTCTTTTACATTTTCCAAATTGAGGTAGGGCCGGAGCCAGAGGAATCCTGCTTGAAGGGAGGGGCTTGAAGGAGGCCTCCGCACAAAGACAATAATACCCAGCTCCAGGCCAGTGAGTGATTCAGGGTGTGTTTCCCTGTGCGGCACTGCCTGCTTCGTGGAGACTGAGGTGCTCTCTGTGCTGTGCGTGTGTGCGCAGTTGTGTCCAGCTGTTTTGTCAGCCCATGGACTGTAGGCCAGCAGGCTCCTCTGTCCGTGGGATGTCCTAGGCAAGAATACTGGAGCAGGTTGCCATTTCCTCCTCAGGGGATCTTCCGGACTCAGGGATTGAACCCGAGTCTCCTGTATCTCTTGCATTGGCAGGCGGGTTCTTTACCCCTGTGCCATCTGGGTGGGAAGCCCTCTTTTTGCTGGGTGGTGAGCTATTCATGGCGGTCCTATCTTTGGAACTTCTCTCTCCAGAGCGACATACATGGCTCTGCATTTCAGTTACATTTCCTTTTTGGCCAGACTGTGCAAATGACACCATTTTGTGCTCAGCAAAATGTGGGAGGCCCCCCAAACTGAGCCTTGTCCCAGCTCTGCTCAGGAAAGAGGGCCACTGGGTGGCCTCCTCTCCCCTCCCCCAGCTTCCCCCTCTCCCCTGCAATCCTCTTGCCCCAGGGAGAGTTTAGCTGTAATTATCTTTAAGCCAATTCTGAATATCAAATGTACTCTTAAAAAGAAGTAATAATAATAATTTTTAAAAAATAGTTGTGGCTGAAAAACCAGCCACTTCTAGTAGTAGCAACTCGATTGGGAAAGACTGAAGCACCCTGGCCCTGTCCCCCGGGGCTGTGTGTCAATGCAGAGTTACTGGGCTGCTGGTGAAGAGTTGAGGCCCAGGAGGGGTTTTGTCTGAGGATAATGAGCGAGGCAACTTGAATATGGATGAATAACTTCTTTGAGCTGAGCCATTGTGGGCTCCTGTCGGGGAGCTGAGCTAGGGGTAATTATGGTGATGAATTTTATTATCCTTCTCTTAGGAGTCTACTCCCTACTGGGCTTCCCTCTTCTAAAGTTATAATCTGGTTCAGTTGTACAATCTGGTCCTCTGGGTTGAGATGTCCTCTGGGTCTCTTGAGATGTTAGTGGATTTAAAGGAGCTCAGTGGTCCACACATCTGGCATTTTCCTCCACTGTCAGGCCCCACCTTCACTCTGAACTTTCATCCAAGACATGTACACAGAGGCCGCTCCATGAGATCGTTTATTTCGTGAAATTCTGCAGGCTGCTGCTTGCTGAAAACCCACATGTGCTTTTTCCCGGACCAGTCCACCCAGGATTAATCATGCGATGAACAAATTTCCCTGTGCTTTCCCCAAAACTCTTGCCAGTTTCGGAGGCTTGGAGTTGCTAAGAGTTTTGTTGCACTTAAGGTATCTCAGGTCTGTTAGAGCCTTCTCGAGGGAGACTCTGATGACACTGGCATGTGAGATCCAAGATAGCATTTAATATAGAAAGCACATTTCTAAAAAGTATCCTCGCGTGAGAAGGCTAAACTGGACATGGCAAGAGGGAGGAATCCAGGCTGATCAGAGATAGGCGGCGGCCTGCCCTCCCTTCCTCTGGCCTCTGAAATGAGTAACCAGTGAGTAAGTCTATACCGAGAATTACAAGGACCCCCAACCTTGGCATGAAGGTGGATGGTGTGAGCGAGCAGGAGGGACACCACCTCCCTCCCATGCCCACCCCCCACCACATGCCAGGAATGTCACGGTTCCCTCATTAAATCATCATGCATCCTTAAATTATACATTATTATCTTCAAAATATGCCAGATTCCAAAAACAGGCCTAACTCCAAACCTCACGCTTTTTTTTTTTTTAACCTGCATTACACATTGGGGCGGGGGGGGGAGTTGAACTTGAAATTAAAGGTTAACCTTGCTTTAAACTCCTTAAACATGAAAACAAAAAATTTTCAAGGTATATAAAATTCTTTACATTTAATACTTACTGTAATATCCCTTTGAGAATGAAGATGTCACAGTACATTACAATAGGATTTGTTCATGCTTTCCCCAAATAGAAACTCAGCATCTCCTGATATGCTGGATACGAAACTCTAAGCACTTTTGAGGAAGGCACACCTAACATAAAGCACGGCACTTCAGTCCTTACCAGCAAAATGATGAACGTGTGCTTTAAATTCCACTGGCTTATCTGAATATTTGTCATATTTCTGGCTTCCAAGAACAGGCGTGCCAGGTTACAGCTTGTGGAAATATTACGGGGGAGAATGTTGAGAGAGGAGAGGCTCATATATACTCTTGTGAGACTTGAAGAAGTTAAATCAACTCCTGTAAGGCTCTCCAAGGACCCTCCCACTCCTTGGGTATTCCAAAGAAATACTCAGTGAGAGTGTTTTGTTGGGAGAGAATCAAATGAGTGGGGTCATCGGGTGGGCTACAGAGATAAATCTTGGGATTCCCACAGGGTTGAGCAAAAGAGATAAAACACCTTTTAAAAAAATTAAATATTTATTTTTTGGCTGCGCTGGGTCCGTTGCTGGTCCCTAATTGCTGGATTAGGCTTTTCTCTAGTTGAGGTGAGCTGAGGGCTACTCTCTAGTTACGGTGCTTCTCTTGTTGTGGAGCACGGGCTGTACGGTGAGCAGGCTTCAGTAGTTGCAACATGTGGGCTCAGTAGTTGCAGCCCCTGTGCTCCATAGTTGTGGCGCACGGGCTTAGTTGCTCTGCGGCTTGTGGGACCTTCCCAGATCAGGGATCGAACTGAATTAGCAAGCTGATTCATTACCACCGAGCCGCCAGGAAAGCCCTAAAAGCACCTTTTGATTGGAGTTCTGAATCCTTTCCCTACTGATTTCTTGAAGCCTTGGGGGAAAGGGAAGTGATAGGGCATTTTATCTGAGGGTTATGAGATGGAGCCAGGTTAGGGAGCAACTGGAATTCTGCCACCTTCATCCAAGGCAGGAAACTAAGGTGACTGTTTTCCTTCCCTCAAGACTCACCCCAGTGCCCACCAGCCCGCCTACTCCTAGCGGCCAGTCCAGAGCAAGCGTTCCCTGGAGCTCCAATGGGTGGGGACGGGTGGGTTTTTCCGATTTTTCACCTGGCCCAGTACCTTTGCCTCAGGAAAACTGCACGGAGGAGATGGGTTTAATCCTCTGAGGGAAATTTGTAGATCTGGCCACCTCATATACCTACTTGTCTGAGGAGCTGCACACTGAAATTGTTAGGGCAACACTAAATTTTATATGGAATTGTTAGGGCAACACTAAATTTTATATGGGGGCGGGGAACCCCACAAAACACAAAAACAACAAATTTAGCGATAGGATAATCACCTTTCCGGAAGGTGACCTCTGTCCAGAGGGTCAGGGTTCCAGACAGTAAAGAGAGAATGTCACTGAGCCCTGGGGGAGTGGGAATAATTGTCACTGTTACATTTGTAGCAGATACG
The DNA here is from genome assembly GCF_014754425.2 of Oryx dammah. Taxonomy (NCBI): domain Eukaryota; kingdom Metazoa; phylum Chordata; class Mammalia; order Artiodactyla; family Bovidae; genus Oryx; species Oryx dammah. The sequence goes on from NW_024070205.1 coordinate 26,668,901, forward strand.
GAAGTGCGTCTAGAAGATGCGTCAACATTACTAATGAGAGTATTTCCGTAATTCATCACACTGTCTTCATCTGGGTGTTGAAACACGACTTACTTGAGCAAAATTGTGATCCAATGAATGGCATCCTGCCTGGAGGAGTTTGTCTGCCTAGAATCCAGACGGGGAGGGGAAAGGAGTAAGGACTAGATGATGTGAAACTTGTCCTGCCTCAGGAATGCGTTTAGTTAAATATTTACTGAGTAACTTCTTTGTGAGTCAGGCAAGGTAAACGGTATCCTTGCTAATGGCTACTGTAAGGTATCCTGTCTGGTGGCTGAAGGGCTTCTGGTCTCAGTCAAAGTGCCCCTCGGACTGTTCTGTCACAACCTGGAAATGTATTCCCCCCACATGCCCTTAGTCTTTGCTCTGTGTGCCCCAGACAGCATTTCAGGTATTTCACTCTTGAGAAGGGCATGTCTCGGGTAACAAATGTGGGTAGAGACCATTGAAGAACTATTTCCCTATCTAGGTAAGCTATTTGAATTCCTGGACTCATAAGAGCGTGGCTGGGGAGATCAGTCCTGGGTGTTCATTGGAAGCACTGATGCTGAAGCTGAAACTCCAGTACTTTGGCCACCTCATGCGAAGAGTTGACTCATTGCAAAAAACTCTGATGCTGGGAGGGATTGGGGGCAGGAGAAGAAGGGGACGACAGAGGAGGAGACGGCTGGATGGCATCACTGACTTGATGGACATGAGTTTGAGTGAACTCTGGGAGTTGGTGATGGACAGGGAGGCCTGGTGTACTGTGATTGAGATCGCAAAGAGTCGGACACGACTGAGCAACTGAACTGAACTGAGGGAGAAAGGATTTCATCTGCTCTAGATCACCCTATAATAAAATTAAATTTCTGAATCTGTATAACTAAAGGAATTAGAGTCTGGATGTGTGGTGTTTACAGCATTAACTATATATTAGCGTTGAAATGTGAAAGTGTTAGTTGCTCAGTCATGTCTGGCTCTTTGTGACCCCATGGACTGAAGCCCACTAGGCTCCTCTGTCCATGGGATTTCCCAGGCAAAAATACTGGAATGGATAACCATTCCCTTCTCCAGGGGAATCTTTCCAACTCAGAGATCAAACTCAGAGATCAAACCCTGCATTGCAGGCAGATACTTCACCATCTGAGGCATCAGGGAAACCCAGTAACTGGATGTTATTGTTGTTCAGTTGCCCAGTTGTGTCTGATTCTTTGCGACCCCATGGACTGTAGCATACCAGGCCTCCCTGTCCCTCAACATCTCGGGAGTTTGCCCAAGTCCGTATTCATTGCATTGGTGACACTGTCCAGCCATCTCATCCTCTGATACCCTTTTCTCCTGCCCTCGATCTTTCCCAGCATCAGGGACTTTTCCAATCAGTCAGCTGTTTGCATCACATGACCAAAATACTGGAGCTTCAGCTTCAGCATCAGTCCTTCCAGTGAGTATTCAGGGTTGATATCCCTTAAGATTGACTGGTTTGCTGTCCTTGCTGTCCAAGGGACTATCAGGAGTCTTCTTCAGCACACAGTTCGAAGGCATCAGTTCTTTGGTGTTCTGCCTTCTTATCGACCAGTTCTCACAACCCTGTGTGACCACTGGGAAGACTATAGCCTGACTATACAGATCTTTGTTGGCAGAGTAGCGTCTCTGCTTTTCAACACACCATCTAGGTTGGTCATCACTTTCCTGCCCCAAAGTAACCGTCTTCTGATTTCATGGCTACAGTCACCGTCTGCAGTGATTTTGGAGCCCAAGAAGAGGAAATCTGTCACTACTTCCACCTTTTCCCCGCTTTTATTTCATATGCAATAATGGGGCCAGATGCCATGATCTTAGTTTTGTTTTTTAATATATTTAGTCTTAAGCCTACTCTTTCATTCTCCTCCTTCACCCTCTTCAAGAAGCTCTTTAGTTCCTCCTCACTTTGTGCCATTAGAGTGGTATTATCTGCATATCTGAGGTGGTTGATGTTTCTCCCTCCTCTCTTAATCCCAGTTTGTAACTCATCCAGTCCGGCATTTCTCATGATGTGTTCAGCATATAGGTTAAACAGACAGGGTGACAGCAGACAGCGCTGTCGTACTTCTTTCTCAATCTTGAACCAATCAGTTGTTCCATACAGGGTTCTAACTATATGGATAGTTATATATTATATATAACTATATAATAACATTTTGTGTGTGTGTGTGTGTGTCCTGTGCTCAGTTGTGTCCCACTCTTTGGGACTCCATGGACTATAGTCTGCCAGGCTTCTCTGTTCATGGAATTTTCCAGGCAAGAATATTGGTGTGGGTTGCCATTTCCTCCTCCAGGGGTTCTTCCTGACCCAGGGATCAAACCCACTTCTCTTGAGTCTCATGCTTGGCAGGCAGATTCTTTATCACTGCCTCACCTAGGAAGTGAGTGCTTAGTGTCAAGCACTTTGCAAGCCCTACTTCATTTAATCCATCCAACATAACTTGAAGATAGGAATTATTTGTATTTTATAGATAGGTAAAGAGGCTCAGAGAGGTTCAGTAACTTACACACAGACACAGAGCTAGTAAATAACAGTGGTGAGACTTGACTCCAGGTGGTCCAATCCCGGAACCCACATCGCTAAACATTCAGCACAACAGCCAGCTATTCTTAGATTTAGGCTGCCAAGGACTCTCAGAGTTGTCAGCCAGTTGATTTCTTCAAGCAACTTTTACAGCAATAACATCACAGTTATTTGTTAGATACATGATTCAGATTGAAGAACTAGACTGATATTGGGGTACCTAGTTAAAGGACATAATCCCTGTCCCCGTAAGCGTTTATAGAGCACATATCTTAATAAGAGTTACAAAGGAGTCATACATGGGATTGCAGTTCACACAGAGAGGCAAAGCAGGTGGGTGTGGCGTATATGAATAAGAACAGAAAAGGTGGTGTAAAATGGCGTGTCCTGTGTGACACACAGCATTACCAGATGCAGGTTTGGAGATGAGATTCCTGTAGGCCTTGGGAACTGGAAAAACCCTTCGGGGGAGGATGGGACTTGATCTTGGCTGTGAAAAATGGTGGGGTTGGTTGGACAGGGTGGTAGGGAAGGGCATTCCAGGCAGGGAGGAATGCTCAAGCAAACGCACAAATTAGAACAATCTGGAGTTTGTGTGGAAAAAGATATGGGCATCCAGGGCTGGGAAAAGCCATGGAGGCTGGCTGGAGTCAAGGGTGTCGAGTTGGGGAATTGCAGGAAATCTGTTGAGAGAAGGCTGAATCCAAGGTGAGTGTAAGCTAGACCTTTTTCTGTAAGTAATAGTCAAATGGGAGCAGAGTGGGCCATGAAGAGTGGCTGTCGGGGGAGATGTAATGATAAGGGCACCACGTGGGATTGAATCTAGTTTATGGCGGGGACTAGTCTGGGGGAAAGGGAGAGTCAGGAGGTAAAGAGACTAAGTATAATGACAGCACACAGGAGAATGAGATCAGATTTGGGGGAATAAGAGCCAGCAAGACTTAGAGCACAGTATTTCCCCAGGTTTCTATTTTTTTTTTTTTTTTGGCTTTGCTGCACGCAGGCTTCCTCTAATTGTGTCTAGTGGGGGTGACTCTGGTGCAGTGCATGGGCTTCTCATTGCGGGCAACATGTGGGGATCTTCCTGGACCAGGGATCAAACCCATGTCTCCCGGACTGGTAGGCGGATTCTTATTCTCTGCCACCAAGCATCCTCCAGGTTTCTTATTATTCTTTCCTCATTTCCTGATTTCTTATTCACATCTTATAACATTCATCACTATATTAAAATTTTTATTGATATGTAATTCTCATGTTATGAAATTAACCCCTTTAGAATAGACAGTCCCATGGGTTTTAGTATATTCAGAGTTGTACAGCCATCACCACTGTCAGTTTTAGAATATTTTTTTCACCCCTTCCTCCAAAACCCCAAACCATTAGCAGTTGTTCCCATGTCCCCCCATTTCCCCCAGCAACCACTAATCTCCTCTCTGTCTTTATGAGTTTGCTTATTTTAGATATTTCATATAAATGTCATCATATAGTATGTGGTACTTTGTGTCTGGCTTCTTTTACTTAGCATGGTGTTTCAAGGTTCGTGCATGTGTAGCATGAGTCTGAATTTCATTCCTTTTTATAGCTGAATAATACTCCGTGGTGTGGCTAATACTGCATTTTGCTTATGCGTTCATCCATGGATGGACATTTGGGTTGTTTCCACTTTGGGGTTATTATGAATAATGCTGCTATAAACATTCATGTACAAGTCTTTGTATGGACATATGTTTTCATTTCTCCCAAGGATACACCTAGGAATAGCATTGCTGGATCATATGGTAGCTCAGGGACTTCCCTGGTAGTTCAGATGGCTGATAGCTCAACTGGTAAAGAATCCACCTGCAATGCCAGAGACCCCAGTTTGATTCCTGGGTCAGAAAGATTCCCTGGAGAACAGATAGGCTACCCACGCCAGTATTCTTGGCTGGAGAATTACATGGACAGATGAGCCTGACTGGCTACAGTCCATGGGGACACAAAGAGTAGGACATGACTGAGCAACTTTCACTTCTACATGGTAGCTCTGGGCTTTCCAGGTGGCTCAGTGGTAAAAGAGTCCTGCAATTTGGGAAACATGGGTTTGATCCCTGGATCTGGAAGATCCCCTGCAGGAGGAAATGGCAACCCACTCCAGTATTCTTGCCTGGAAAATCCCATGGACAGAGGAGCCTGACAGGCTATAGTGCAAATGGTTGCAAAGAGCCAGACACGACTGAGTGACTATGCACACACATACACACACACACACTCTGCAGCTCTTTGTTTAACGTTTTGTTGTTGTTCAGTCGCTCAGTCGCTCATTCACGTCCGACTCTTTGCAACCCCATGAACTGCAGCACCCGAGGCTCCTCTGTCCTTCACCGTCTCCCGGAAGCTTGCACAAACTCGTGTCCATTGAGTCAGTGATGCCATCCAGCCATCTCATCCTCTTTTGTCCTCTTCTGCCTTCAATCTTTCCTCACATCATCTTTTCTAGTGAGTCTGCTCTTCACATCCAGTGGCCAAAATATTGGAGCTTCAGTTTCAGTCCTTCCAATGAATATTCAGGCCTGATTTCCTTTAGAATTGACTGGTTTGCTCTCCTTGCTGGCCAAGGGACTCCCAGGAGTCTTCTTCAGCACCACAGTTCTAAGGCATCAATTCTTCAGTTATCAATTACTTTTTGAGGAACTGCCAAACTGTTTTCCAAAGTGGTTCCATTTTACACTCCTACCAACAGTACAGAAAGTTCCAATTTCTCTACATCCTTGCCAAATCTTGTTATTTCCCATTTGGTTGAGTGGTTTGTTTGTTTTTTTAAAATTGTAGATATCCTAATGGGTATGAAGTGGTATCTAATTATAATTTTGATTTGCATGGTCCTAATGTCCAGTGACATTGTACAGCTTTTCATGTGCTCAAAGACCATTTATATATCTTCTTTGAAGAAGTATCTAATCTTGTTTTCTAATTTTAAAATGAATAGTCATTTTTTATTGTTTAATTCTGTATGTATTAATATTTTGGGTACTAAACCTTTATCAGACATAAGAATTGTGAGCATTCCTCCCACTTTGTGAGTTGGCTTTTTAATCTCTTGATAGCATTCACTAAAGCACAAATTTTAAAAAGTGATGAAGTCCAATTTATCTATTTTTTTCTTTTGTTGCCTCTACTGTTGGTGTTTTATCTAGGAAGCCATTTCCTAATCCAAGGTCACAAAGATTTAGTCTTATATATTCTTCCAACAATTGTATAGTTGTAGCTCTTACATTGAGGTGTATGATTCATTTGAAATTAATTTTAATGAATTAATCATGGTGTGAAATAGAGGTCCAACTCCATTCTTTTGCATGAAGAAGGCCAGTTGTCCCAATACCATTTGGTTGAAAAGATGATTCTTTCCACTGAATTAACTTGATACCTTTGTCAGAATGATTGCCCATAACACATGTACCCCGATGATGTTCATTGCAGAACTATCTATAATAGCCAGGACGTGGAAGCAACTTAGATGTCCATCGACAGATGAATGGATAAAGAAGTTGTAGTGAGCGACTTCACTTTCACTTTTCACTTGCATGCATTGAAGAAGGAAATGGCAACCCACTCCAGTGTTCTTGCCTGGAGAATCCCAGGGACGGGGGAGCCTGATGGGCTGCTGTCTATGGGGTCGCACAGAGTCGGACACGACTGAAGCGACTCAGCAGCAGCAGCAGTGCGTATATATATATATATATAGATATAGATATAGATATATGATGGAATATTACTCAGCCAAAAAAGGAATGAATTTGAGTCAGTTCTAGTGAGGTGGATAAACCTAGATCATATTATTCAGAGTGAAATAAGTCAGAGAAAAACAAATATCATGTATTAATGCATATGTATGAAATCTAGAAAACTGGTACTGATGAAACTATTTGCAGGGCAGGCATGGAGACGCAGACATAGAGAATAGACTTGTAAACACAATGGGAGAAAGAGAGGATGGGACAAATTGAGAGAGTAGCAATGAAACACGCAATTGCCGTATGTAAAATAGATAGCTAGTAGGAAGTAGCTGTATAACATGGGGGGCTTAACCCAATGCTCTTTGACAACCCAGAGAGTTGGGATGGGGGATTGGTGGGAGGGAAGATCAAGAAGGTCGGGACATATCTATGCTTACGACTGATTCACATTGTCCTATGGCAGAAGGCAACACAACATTGTAAATCAATTATCCTCCAATTAAAAATAAATTTAAAAAATCACTTTCCCAGAAATATGTGGGTTTATTTCTGGACTCTCAATTCTATTCTATTGGCTTATACATCTATCTTTATGCCAGTACCACATGGTGCTGACTCTGTAGTAGTACAGGAGTACTACTTACTACAGTAGTAGTACTTACTCTTTGTAGTAAGTTTTGAAATTGAGAAGTGTTAGTCCTCCTCTTTATTCTTTCTCAAATCTCTCTGGCTGTTCTTATCACTGTACTTTAATTGTCTGATATATATCTCTCACTCCTTAGAGAAGAGAGGAGGAACCATCTTATTCAGCACTTAAAAGAACATATGGTTGGTAAAAACGTTTGGCAGGAGGAAGAGGGAAGAAACCCAGCCTTTTGGCAGGAATGACAAGAAGGCAGGTGATAGAAATCAGATTGGAGGGATGAGATAAGGAACCAATTTGATGAGAACAGTAAGTTATGCACTGTCTTATAGACACAGTGAGTTTGAGTAAGACATCTAGTCTGATGTAACTGATGGGTTCCTGGGGAGAAACTCAGCTAAAATGGCACAGAAATAATAAGCCCCACTTTGCTGCCTGAATTCCCCATTCATCGGAACAAGGGGGAAAAGATGGCAAAGAGGGTCAGAAGAGATCCCTTCTAACTAAGAATATTATTTTTGAAAAATTTTACCAAAGCACACTTCAAACTCCCAAACCAGGCTTCAGACCAAGGCCAAGGGCAGTCAGTGGAAACACAGCCACATCCTGTACATTCCTGGAGGGCCTCATCCTCCTGGGCTCACAGCTGAGCAGTCTGCAAGCTGTATGGGTGGATGGTGAGGTCAGAGCCAAAGGGGCTTCTCTTTTCACTCTTGCGAAATCAGGGCCCGCTCAGCTGACAGCCCTGCATGAATCAGAAGCTCGGTTTCCGAGCAGATGGTGAGGGTTTCCCAACACAGTTGAGATGCTGTGTTCCAAGCCAGCACTTCTAAAGCCGGCCTTAGTCATTTGATTATTCAAGTATTAATAACTAAGCGATTCTCCCTAAGAGGTGGCCTCCCGGCCAGGTTCCAGAAAAGTTATACAACAGTGTTGATTCCAGTCTACAGCACTACGGACTCATTTCCTCCTTTACTGAGAACATTCTGCTTTTGGTCAAGAGAGAGACCTTCCCTCAGGTTGAGTAATCTTGATTGGGGTTGTAACCAACAACCTCAAGTTTTAACATTTGAAGAGGGGGTCCTGAGCCCTGTTTGCAGTTGGAGTGAGTGGGTAAGTTGATTCATTCTCCTCAGTCCTAAAAAGTGTAAATATTCATTCATTCAGCTATCAGAGACTGCTAGCAGGGAGAAAGTCTTGAATGCAGAGTTATCAAGACCCTGGTGCTAAGAAAGATTGAAGGCAAAAGGAGAAGAGGGCAGCAGAGGATGAGATGGTTGAATAGCATCCCCAACTCAATGGACGTGTTTGAGCAAACTCCGGGAGATGGTGAAGGACAAAGGAGCCTGGCGTGCTGCAGTCTGTGGAGAAAATAAAAATAGCTAGTGGGAAGTTGTTGTATAACACAGGGAGCTCATGAGTTGAGTTTACATGAATTAAGCTTGCAAAGAGTTAGACATGACTTTTAGTGACTGAACAATAGCAACACCAGTTTAGAGGAGGGTACTTCCTCCTGACACCTTGGTGGGAGATGTTGCGGGGAGGAGTGGTCTCTGAGGAAAGAGATGTTTCACCTGGACCGTAGGTAGGGTCTGGATGGGCAGTGATGGAGTTGAGTTGGGGAGGAAAATGAGTGGGAGCTGTGGAAAAGTGACCACTACACATGAGGGCTGTGTTACACAGTGGTTAGAGCCGGGGATTTCTCTGGAGTCTGACAGATCCTGATGTGTAACCCCTGCATCACCCCTTGCTGACTACATGGGGTGGGTGGCTTACTCTCAGCCCCACCATCCTCATTTACAAAATAGGGAGATGTTAGTTTTCAAGGCTTTTGTGAAGATCAAGAGAGAGTGCTTGGCACAAATGTTTGGTCACCATTATTAAAATATCTGGGGCTTCCCTGGTGGCTCAGTGGTAAAGGACCCACCTGCCAAGGCAGGTGAATGGAATGGCAACCCACTCCAGTATTCTTGCCTGGGAAACCCCATGGACAGAGGAGCCTGGTGGTCTACAAAGAGTCAGACACAACTGAGTGACTAAACAAAAATTAAACTAATTTCCTCATAGGTGGCCATGGGAATTAACTGGGAAGACTGGTAAAGTTTATGCGGTAGGTCTCGATTCCTTTCCCTCCATCGAAGGGGAAAGAGTGGATGTGGTTGGAGGCGTATCTTATGGTCTGTGAGTCTGCACCTTCCACCTGCCAATGACTTGGCATGAGTCCTTCCTTCTGAAATAAAACAGGAGTCCCCAGCCATCGCCAGCCCCTCTCCTTTCTTGATTGCTGTGCTCAGCTGCAGAGACTTTCAGAACACTGCCTTCAACTTTGGGAGGTGACCAAGAAGGGCCACCCCACCCAGAGCCCAAAGAAAACTGCTCCCCCCCGAAAGGCATCCTTGGGCCACTGAGCATAACAGCCCCTTCTCTGAAGTCAGGGGATGGTCACTGCTCCAAATATTAATGTGTAGCGTTTCTTCTGATTTCTCTAGAGGAACTAGTGACACTTGTCTGATCTCTGCAGCCTTGACATGTTTCTCTTGATTTTTATGGGAGAGGAACACGTTGCCGATGCCAACTGAGCAGTCTCAGCCCTGTGTTGGAGGGACTGACAGGACCGGACACAGTTAGTGGGCAGGCTGCTGCTCATTAAACATCAAAGAGCAGAGCAGCAAAGTTCGTCCTTATAGGAGAAGTATCCTATTTTCAGCCCTGCTGTCTCTTTCATCAGGAGAAGGCGTTTGACAACTCATGGGTGAAGCACAGTGGACAGTGGCAGGAATGTTACAAGGAATGTTAGAAGTGTACTCATTCAGTCAGTCACTCAACAAACGCCTACTAAATACTTACTATGGTGCCAGATATGGGGAATATGGGGTGGTATGCGCTATGAGTAGTACTGTACTGCCTGGAGGAAAATTAAGAGTGCGTTCATCCCTATGGGATGCTGAGTGGTGGGGCTAAGCCCTCTCAGAGTTGCCTAGATTTTCCGTGGTCCAAACTTTGATCTGCTAAGCAATTTACCAGGATCCTTGGAAGGGGTGGAGGTGGGTGGGAAACCCATTGACCACATCAGTGATTGTACTGACCACAACCCTGGGTCTGCCAGGAGTTGATGGTCAGATGTAGGGCTCTGGATTAGCAAACGTCTTTCAATATTCCCAAGAAAGGCTGTACAAGTTCTGGATGTGGGCCAGCCTGTGAGGCCAGAGGGGTCACTCAAAAGATGTGATAAATAAAAGCGAAGTCCAAACACCTTTTATTCCGGTTGCAGAAACCCAATTCATGGTAACTTAAGGGAGCGCTATCAAACAGCTATTTGGGACGTTCTGAATGAAGATGAAAGATAGTATAAAGATCTGAGTTATCTTGGAGGTCACGGTGGGTGGTCTACAGAAAGTTGGAAAACATTGGAGATTGGCACCTCCCTGCAGTTTGGGGTGTGTTTATTTTCAGGCTTCTGAGCACAGTTTTGAAACATGATAGAAAAATAATATGTAAAAGCCTGTGCCTGGGCAAAGGATCAGAAGCAGACCTTTTTGTTTTTGTTTTCTACATAGATGTTTTGACCTCCCTCTAAAAACATTACATCTCCCAAATTTCACTGGAATTATTTGTTTGTAAGTTATCTTACAGTTTTTCCTACAGGGAAAATCCAGAACCTCCTAGGATATTGCAAGAAAAGAAAAAGAGCATTCTACTTCTCGATGGCCACAAAAGTCATTCCAAGGCCATGCAGTCATCCATCTTCAAAGGGTTATTTGTGCATTTAGATGCTGGAGCAGCTCAAGATGCTAGAAAATCCAGACAGCATGAAAGATGTCTTAATCTACCAGTTTTCTTTGAAAGCCTGAGGGTAACTCAGCTTGACTTCTTTTAAAATCAACTTTCCCACTTTAATCTCCAGCCGTTCAATTCTGAAGCTTCAGGTCAATAGAAAAAGGACCACGGGGAACTTCTCCCTCACGTGGAGATGGAAAGTGGACAGAAGCTCTTTGCCAAAACTTACGAAGGAGACTTAGGAGTCTGTCCTCAAAAGACACAGTGGAATCCCAGACTTAAGAGAATGAACTTGTGGTTGCCGGAGGGAAAGATGGCAGGAAGGGATAATTAGGGAATTTGGGATGGACAGGTACACACTGCTCTATTTAAAATGGATAATCAACAAGGACCTACTGTGTAGCACAAGGAAATTTGCTCAAAGTTATGTGGCAGCCTGGATAGGAAGGAAGTTTGGAGGAGAGTGAAGACACATTTATGTATAGCTGAACTGCTTTGGTGTTCACCCAAAACTATCACAACATTGTTAATTGGTTATTGTTGTTCAGTTGCTAAGTCATGCCCGACTCTTTGCGACCCCATGGACTGCAGCATGCTACATTTCCTTGTCCTTCACCATCTCCCAGAGTTTGCTCAAATTTACATCCATTGAGTCAGTGATACTATCCAACCATCTTATCCTCTGTCATCCCCTTCTCACCCTGCCTTCAATCTTTTCCCAGCATCAGGGTCTTTTTCAATGAGTCAGCTCCTTGCATCGTGGCCAAAGTATTGGAGTTTCAGCTTCAGCATTAGTCCTGATGAATACTTAGGGTTGATTTCCTTTAGGATTGAGTGCTTATCACCCCCCCAAAAAAGCATGAGGTAAAATCTAGCAAAGGACTCAGCACCATTTGGGAACATCCTGCTTTACTCAGTTCATCCATTCATATTCTAAATGTTATCCACAGAATGGCAACAGACGGTAAAAGTCTCACCTCTGAGGTTTCATGCTTATTTCCGATTGTTGGGATAGTGACTTTAGATGCTTTCCAGTTATTACCTGTCCAGTTCTTTCCCTTCCTGCTGCTCTGCCCTGGTGTAAGCACTGCCCACTTCTGCCTGGACAACAGTCTAAGTGATGTTCAGCTTCAGTCTGACCCTGGCACCTTCCCCAACACCTGCATCTATTCTGTGGCACTAGAGTGGCTCCTGGGGCTAGAATTAGGTCCCTCCCACACTCAGCATCTTCTGGCTATAAAATTAAGTTCAAATCAAAACCCCTGTGTACAGAATTCCACCAGTCTGGCCCTCTACCCCTCCCCGGTCTTGTCTCTCACTGGCCAGCCACATTGATCAGCCTGTTTCTCAAGTGTGTGGTGCCGCAATCTGGGCTTCAGGGTTAGCGAGACCAGCTTTTCACTTACCTGGAGATCACTCAGTCATTCGACAAATATTGAGTGTCTACTCTGTGCCAGTATCATAGACGATGGGGACATCAAGATGAAACAGCCTTTACTGAGCTTATGTTCTAGAGGGATAGTCAGTGAATATACTAATTCACTAATTGGTATGTTATGATTTCAGTGGGTGGTCAAGAAGCCTCCTGAGAAAATGCCCTTTAAGCAGAGATCTGAAGCGGGTGCAGGAGCACCAGCTTGAGATTCTCCTTGTCTGCCTGTTGAGAGCCCCTCCTCCTCTCCCACCCCATCAGTATCCAAATCCATGAGAATGGAGACCTCACCTGGTTCACTTTTCTGTTTCCAGTGCCAAGAATGGGGCCCAACATGCAGGTATCATTGTTTAGTCACTCAGTCATGTCCGACTCTTTGCAACGCTGTGGACTGTAGCCCACCAGGCTCCTCCATCCATGGGATTTCCCAGAAAAGATTACTGGAGTGGGTTGTCATTTCCTCCTCCAGATTCCAGGGGATCTTTCTGACCCAGTGATTGAACTCACTTCACCTACACTGGCAGGCAGATTCTTTACACCTGAGCTATCAGGGAAGCCCCCAGCATGTAGTAGGCGTGCAATAAATATTCTGGAAAATAGAGGTGAACTCAGAAAGGCTCCAATCTCCATCCCATCATTGCTGCTGCCTTTTTTTGTAGAGCCAAGAGTACCTCGGCTCTGAGAAGTTCAGCTTTTGTAAGGCAGACCACGCCTGTCTTCTAACCTGCCACTTCTGGAACCTCAGTCCTAGAAAGGGAACTCATTTGAGGAAATAGAGATTGTGGTCACTACATAATTAGACTGAAGGATTCTAACAGATGGTGTCTCATAAGAGGAGGTGAGATGCTCAAGGAAGCAACTGCTTTCTATAACCAGGATTATAATTTAAGGGAGAGTGAGGATGGGGGTGAAAAGGAAGGATGTCAGAACCCAAGGAAGGGCATTTTCCAGGCAACAGCTACCCCAGAGGCACAAAAAAGGTTTGAGGGGCCAACGAGCAGTCCAAAACACTTGGCTTTGCATCTGCTCACTGACCAGGCCAACTACTTCTGACCTTGTTAAAGAAAGTTATTCTGGCACTTGTTCAAACATTTGGAAGATTTTATTCAAGACTGTTGCCTCAGGGAAGAGAGATGGGGTTCAACTCTGAGTACAGTGGGGACAGCTGAGGATTCATAGCCAAGAAGCAGAGAGAGGGGCAGTGGATGGAAAATTGTGAAGAAGAGACCTCAAAGGTAGGGGGATTCTTGCTAAACTAGCCTAACAGGATTCTTGCTAAAGGCGGATTTAGAAATCAAAGGTGGGAGATGGAGAACTTGATTAGAGAGAATCAAGTGATTCTCTATAAACTGACTTAGCAGGGTTCTTGCTGAAACTAGACTCTGTAATGATGAACACTGAAGCCTGAGGACATGGCCTCACTGAGGAGGGCTCAGAGGAGGTTCAACAAAGGTTGGTCAAGGAAGGTCTTTGCCAGCCTCACTTTGCTCATCTGGTAAGTGGGGACAAACACACCAGCTTAATTTTTGGATGAAAATCAAATTTATATTCCCATTTTACATCATGCTTCAAGATAAACCACAGGACAAATAGAAAGATTCAGTGTAAAAACAAAAACTTATAGAAAATGTGGATGAATATTTACATAGTCTTGAGAAAGAGTTTGTATGATATTCAGACAAAACAAGCTTAATAAGTTTGACTAATGGCAGACCTTGCCACTTATGAGATATATGCAAATGCCAATTAATTAAAAAAATTATTGCAGCATCTGTTCCAAAGAATATATATTTTATCACTTTATTCTATCCCAGAAAACTTAAAGAAATACGCTTCATTTCCTGATTTTGTTAAATGCGACTTGAGCTTAGGTTGCATTTGCTTCATTTCCTTTTTCCTATTGCTATTTCAGTTCTCTGGGTTAATTTATTTTTATTTATTTTGGACTGGACTGAGTCTTCATTGGTGTGTGGAGGCTTTCTCTAGTTGCAGCAAGTAGGGGCTACTCCACTCTTAACTTGTCATGTGTGTGCTTCCTATTGCGGTGGCTTCTCTTGTTTTGGAGCACAGGCCCAGTAGTTGTGGCACACAGGCTTAGTTGCTCTGTGGTGCGTGGAATCTTCCCAGACAAGGGATCAAAAGTCCTCTGTGTTGGCAGGTAGATTCTTAACCACTAGACCACCAGGAAAGTCCCCTCTGGATTAATTTAATGGTGCCAGATGAGTGCTATGAACCAATTAGCCATGTAATATATTGATTAGATGCCAGAAAAGGTTAGATATTAGTTCCCTGTCATACAGAGTGAAGTAAGTCAGAAAGAGAAGACAAATATGATGAACACGTAAATGTGAAATCTAGAAAATGGTACAGGTGAACCTATTTGCAAAGCAGAAATAGAGACACAGATGTGTAGAGCAAAGGTATGGAGACCAGGTGGAAAGGGGAATGAACTGGAAGATGGGGACTGATACATACACTACTATGTATAAAATAGATAACCAATGAGAACCTGAAGTATAGCACAGGGAACCCTAGTCAGTGCTCTGTGGTGACCTAAATGGGAAGGAAATGCAAGAATATATTCTTAAGGCATAAGAAGATTTAAAAATCATTTAAAGATGAATACCGTAAAAGAAAAATGGTCTCAAGAAGACACTCCCATCAACCAGCAAACGTAAGGAACAACTCAGCACCACAAATCAGAGAAATGTAAATAAAACCAAAAGATTGAAAACGCTTACTCAAAGGCTTAATCAAGAATTGGGGACTGTTGTAAGATAATCACAGTGACAGTGTAATTCATGCTCCATCAAATTCTAAATATTGTAAATGAAATGCCATCCCATAAATATATGGAAACTAGAATGATTTCTTTGGGTTATTAGATTTTGATGCAAAGATAAAAATGATTCACTTGTGTTAATATTTAGTTATATCCAGCAGCTTCAGCTGCATGCAGCAAATTCTGATAAATTCTCATTTCATTTTTATTCTGTTACAAATATTCTCTAATTTTCCTTGTTATGGCTTCTTAGATATACCTATCATTTAAAAGTGGACATTTCATTTCCAAATACATGAAGTTTTTAAAGTATCTTTGTTATTAATTTCTCAGTTTGATAGTTACCATTTAATGGTTCCTTCTCTGTAATCACCCTGTGTGTTTTCAGTGTTTTAACTTTATTGAGGCTTTCAATGGCTAAATCAAAGATCTCTCTTGGTAAATGACACATTGCATTTGAAATCTGGGCTATTTTCAAATATCTTTTGATACTGATTTCTAACATAATTCCACAGTGATAAGAGAACAGACTGAATGATCCCAATACCTTTAGGCCATGAAATTTTTGCATCTTGTTTTATGCCCCTGGATATTTTCTAGTGTCTCCTGGTTTATAGTCTATGGGAACTTGAAAAGAATTTGTATCCTCCTGTTGTGTGAAAATTGTATAAATCTTAATTATGTTGAATTGGTTCATAGTGGTTTTCAGGTCTAACTATATCCTTCTGCTTTTCTGTCTATTCATTCTATGAAGTTTTGAGAGTTTGATATTGAAGCTCCAACTAAAAATCTTAATTTATCTACTTAAAAAATAATTGTAATATGTAATTTTAATACATATGAAAATGCAGAACAATGTAACTTTGTTCTGTATTTTCCATATCTCCTGTCAATGTGTTGTCATACTTTCATAGTTTAAAAAAAAATGATTCATAACTAGCACTTTCATCCCCAATAAACATCTCTTAAGTGCTTATTGGCTCTCAAACTTAAACACCTTAGGGTCAAATCAATTTATCACATCATCTTCTTAGAAATAGTAGTTTTTAAAAGAGAACATGTACACACCAATTCCAAAGCACATGGATGGCTTATAGACAGTTGAAAATTTCCATTGGTTCTGACCCACAGGCTAGGGGAGGCTGGGAGTGGCAGGAAGGTGTTCATGTGAGCACAAGGGGACATCACTCTAGAACAGACTGTTATGGCAGGTTTGTCACTGCCTTTACATAAACAGATGTGTGTGTTGACTACGCGCACACGTGTCTTAGGAAGAAGAAAATGATTGGAGAGGAAAGACAGCAACACATGATTTGAATTTCACCATTCAAGAGAAAAGGATGTCAAATGCTGGCTGGACACTCAGCAGTTCATCCACAAAGCCTTCAGCCGAAATAATGAGAGGGACAAGTGAACATCTCTTGTTAAAGATCAACTTTCCCAGGGAGCAAAAAGAATGCCAGGGCAGTGAGACAAAAGACATGCCTCTTCATCATGAGTGTCATTCATAAAATGCCCTTTTGTCTATTCAGAGCAATTTTAGTCCTTGGCTCTGTGGGCCAAGGGTAGAAAAGAGCAAAAAAGAATTTTTATCGTTAGGCTTTCAATGAACTGAACTTTCTACGAAAGAATTCAACTTTAACTAACTTAATCCTGTACTTATTTTTTTTTAAGCAAGGGTGGTTTTGTTTTGCTTTTTAAAGCTAGAGGATGCCATATGGTAAGTGATTTTGCTGAACACACCAAAAAATGTTTTTAAATGGATGGTTTGTTAAGTGTATTTGAACCTGGAGTAGAAGAAAAGAAAATAGAATGCTAAGTTTTTTAATAAAGACTGCTCTCCTGGCAAAGGGATATTTCCCCTTGAAGTTGATAAATACATTCAACATTTGCTGCGATCATAATCTTAAATCCTTATTGAGATCATAATCTTAAATCCTTATTGAGAGCTGATCACTACCCCTACTCCCACCCCAGCAACCAGCCAGAAAGGGAGCAACATATTTGCTGGCATTGAGGTATCAGTTAGTTGATAACTAATGAAAGCCTTTCCCCACCCCAGATGAGAAAAAAATGCATACGCTTGGGAAGCACTGATTGGCAGCACCAGATCGGTAGTACTCAATGCAAAGAGAAGCCTCATGAAACAAGAGAATTTACTCTAGAGGCTTCCTTCTGTGCATCAGCAAAGAAGCTGTGATCAAATATTTATCAGCTGTGCCTTTGGCTGAGCTATATCTAAGCACAAGAGAAAGAAGGAATTTTAAGGCAAGGGCCGGACCTCTGTTCTTTAATTAAGCACATAAGTCTCCAACCACCCCCTCCCTCTTGCTCCTGAGCTGTGTGTGCTTGCTTATTTTGCAACTGTACTTAGTCACGAAATTTCTTCCAGAGCCAATCTGAGTCTGGGGAGGTAACCCATGACCAGTGAGTCAGATTTGGTTTAACTTGTGAAAAGGGTTATTGATGAATTGAGATGGCATTCCTACTCAGTCAGGATAAACTCCAATCATTGCAATAGAGGATGAAGAAAAGGCCACTTCAAGTTGTCCTCCCTGCGTCCTGGAATTCAACTTGCGGTCCCACCCCACCTACTCCCTGCTCCTCTGGAAACCTTTCTCATTGGCACAACAGGGTCATTCGTCCAGTGGTAATGCAGAAAAGCCATGGCCAGGGGCTGTGAGGTCTCTCTCTAGTTTAGCTCTGGGTGCACTAAAAGTTCTGTTAGTTATCTCAGCACTCTTATAAGTATATTACTGATCGTCCCTTGTAGATGATGATCCCAACTGTAAAAGAAGAGGTTGAACTCTATGTCAACCTCTGTGTCTATCTGTATGAGGTCTGTAGTTAGAGCCAGTGGGCTTAATCATTTAAGCAGACAGCAGTCTCAAAATCAAATGGAGCACAAGGTTGGTTTTAACAAGAAGGAACACCCACCTTTTGACATTCTGATTTAGTAGGTTTGGGATATAGCCTGCTAATCAATTTTTTTTTTTAAGTTTACTATCTAGCTTTATTTTACTTCTTTTTTTAATGTATTTATTTTTAATTGGAGGATAATTGCTTTACAATGTTGTATTGGTTTCTGCCACACATCAAAATCAATCAGCCATAGGTATACATATGTCCCTTTGCACTTGAACCTTCCTTTCAACTACCACCCCATCCTACTTCTCTGGGTTATCACAGAGCACTGGGTTGAGCTCCCTGAGGCATACGGCAAATTTCCACTGGGTATCTATTTTATTAATACATATGGTAATGGATGGGGCTTCCTGAGTGATTCAGACGGTAAAGACCATTCCTGCAATGCAGGAGACCTGGGTTTGAGCCCCGGGTCGGGAAGATCCCCTGGAGAAGGGAATGGCAACCCACTCCAGTATTGCTTGGAGAATTCCACGGACAGAGAAGCCTGACAGGCTAGTCGATGGCGTGTCAGAGTTGGACACTGAGTGACTAACAGTTTGACACTTTCATGATAATGTATATATGTTAATGCTACTGTCTTCAATTCGCCCCATCCTCTCCTTTCCTCACCGCGTCCACAAGTTTGTTCTCTATGTCTGTGTCTTTACTGTTGCCCTACAAATAGGTTCATTAGTACTGTTTTTCTAGATTCCATGTATATGTATTAATATATGATATTTATTTTCCTCTTTCCAACTTACTTCACTCTTTATAACAGAGAGCCTACTAATCAATATGTTCAAAAATCTTTCCAGACTCTAATTGAGAATTTTTCTGGGTCTATATGAAATTCTATTAACCCAAATGCATTAATTCTTTATATGAAATGGCACCAGAAAGAATCAGGTTCATTATTGAAAGAAAAGTCAAGGTGTAAACACACATACACACACACACACACACACCCCACTGTCCAGCACGCCTCAGTGGGAACCAGGGAGGGTCTTGCTGCTTCACCTTTTTGGAGTCCCATCTTCCTTTCTTTTACAATGGAGATGACCAGGCTGTTCTATATATGTAGAATGGTTTGTGTTAAGCCAGAATGAAAACTCCCTAAAAAGGAAAAAATACCCAAAAGAAATGGAAAAAAAAAAATCTGATTGTAGCTGACCAGTTAGGCCTGCCCATATGATTTCACCTGGAGGTCTGACTCAGTCTCCCCTTTTCAGCCAGCACAGTCCGGCCAGAAGATGATGTGACTACAGGGGTAAAAAATGAGAAGACGACCCTGGGTGTGGAAGATTACATGACAACCCCAGCTGCCAGTAAAGAATCCTTGGCAACTCCGGTGAGTGTAGCAGGAAGAGAGGAAGTTGCTTCATAGGCATGTGATCACATGCAAGGATATTTTGAGACTGGCTTATTTCAGTATACTTGAGCATAATGCCCCCAGTGTTAATCCATGTTGTAGTATGTGTAAGAATATTTTCCCTTTGGAGGTTGAATAATATTCCACTGTATGTAAGTATATATTACATTTTCTTCATGCATTTGGATTGCTTCCAACTCTTGGCTATTGTGAATAATGCTGCTGTGAACATGGACGTGCAAATAGCTTCCAAACCCTGCTCTTAATTCTTTTGGGTTTATCCTCAGAAGTAGCATTGCTGGATCATATGCTAGTTCTATTTTCAATTTTTCTGAGGACCTCCATTCTGTTTTCCCTAGCGTTGCAACCATTCTACGATCCCATCAACAGTGCACAATGGTTCCAGTTTATTTTCTGTTCTTCTGATAGTAGCCCTCCTAACTGGTATGAGGTGATAATCTCATTGTGCTTTTGATTTGTTTTTCTCTGATAATTAGTGCAATTGAGTATCTTTTGTATGTTTGTTGGCCGTTGTGTACCATATTTGGAGATTGATTTACTCAAGTCTTTTTTTCCCATTTTTAAAATCAAGTTATTAGATTTTTTCGTTATTCATGTATAGGAGTTCTATATACTTTTATCAGATAATATGATTTGTGAGTATTTTCTCCCATTCCATAGGTCACCTTTTCATTCTGTTGATTGTGTCCTTTGATGCACAAAGTTTTTAAGCTTGATATAATTCCACTGATCTATGTTTGTTTGTTTTTTTGCCTGTACTCATTAGCTTGTTGAATGCTATATTGACATGAACTTTGGAGTCGAACAGAACCATTTCCAAGTCTTGTTCTGTTGCTTGTTGGCTATGTGAGCTTGGGCATATTATCTGATCTCTCTAAGCCTTGTTCATATTATAGGGCTAATAATAGAATTTACTTCTCGAAACTTCCCTGGTGGTTCAATGGTTAAGAATCTGCTTTCCAGTGCAGGGATGTGGGTTCAATCCCTGGTTGGGGAACTAAGATCCCACATGCTGTGGGGCAGCTAAGCCCATGTGCTGCAACCACCGAGCTTGCACACTCTGGAGCCCTCGAGTCACAACTAGAGAAGCCCACACCCAGCAAGGAAGACCCAAAGCAGCCAAAAATAACTAAAAAAAAAAAAAAAAATAGAACTTACTTCTTAGGGTTTTTTTGTGGTGTTAATGCAGTGGTATTTAGAGGGCATAGCAAATGGTAAGCTCTGGGGGAGAAAGGGCATTAAAAATAATACAACATAATATGTGCTGAATAAATGTTACAGGAAAAAAAGTACCCTTCAAGTTCAAGGGAGGAAAAGAATTAATGCCTAGTGACCCAGTATTCTCTAAAAAGTTACACCTCAGGAAGTCAGCATGCTTAACATTTGGGATTTATTTCTGGAATAGACATGATTTTATTCCTGTCTCCACTCTTGTTTCTTGTGCTTGTTATCTTGTTTCCACTTTAAATTTATGTCATCATATAGCTTATATATTTATGCTACTTTAAGTCCATTTCTGACATAAGATAGAGTATATATTTTACAGTATTAAGTCTTATTTCTGTTTTGCCTTTTACATCTCCAATAGATGCCAACAGGAACAGAGAATGTAACACACAGTCACAGAGAAGATCTACCAACTGCCGAAAGCCCAACAGCCAAAAGCACACCTGCCAAGAGCACAGTCCACACCCATGTACCAGTGACTAGTCACTCCCAGGGTAAGAAAAACAGACACCCCAGTATGGGTTGATCTTCTTTTGCACCATCAATGCACTCCCCAAAATCCAGGGACAAATATAATCATCAATATGGCACGTGTTGGAATGTAAGCACTAATTTTGAACCAAGCTTTGTGTGGTAGGTTCAGAGTTCATATTTATTGGGTTGTTGAATTCTGCTCTCTACTTTGAATGATACCTAGTGATAATGCCCCCACAAAAGTAAGTGAGATAGCTACTAGTGTCATATTGATGACCCTAAGCTGATATAATGCTACACAAAAAAACTTAGTGTTGACACCCAAGAGGGTAAAAGTTAGCCAACCTATGTATATCTTAGTAGATTCTGTCCTAACATTGAAACTCAGCATTCAAAAAACCACGATCATGGTATCCAGTCCCATCAGTTCCTGGCAAATAGAAGGGGGAAAAGTGGAAGCAATAACAGATTTTATTTTCTTAGGCTCCAAAATCACTATGAATGGTGACTGCAGTGAAATTAAAAGACACTTGCTCCTTGGAAAGAAAGTTATGCCAAACCTAGATAGCATATTAAACAAAAGCCTGTATAGTCAAAGCTATGGTTTTTCCAGTAGTCATGTATGGATATGAGAGTTAGCCCATAAAGAAGGCTGAATGCCAAAGAATTGATGCTTTTGAACTGTGGTGCTTGAGAAGACTCCCTTGGACTGCAAGGAGATCATGCCACTTAACACTAAATAAAACCTGAGTATTCATTGGAAGGATTGATGCTGAAGCTGAAGTTCCCAATACCTGATGCAGGGAGCTAACTCATTGGAAGAGACCCTGATGCTGGGAAAGATTGAAGGCAAAAGAAGAAGGGAGCAGGAGAGGATGATATGGTTTGATAGGATCACCAACTCAATGGACATGAATTTGAGCAAACTCCAGGAGATAGTGGAGGACCAAGGAGCCTGATGTGCTGGAGTCCATGGGGTCACAAAGAGTTGGACACAACTTAGCGACTGAACAGCAATAACATTGCTAACATTTACCATCTTACTGTACCTTGAGTTCATATCTGTACACATGATGCAAGAATCTATTCTAAGCCTGTCTTACCAGGCTTTGGGGTTATACTTTAAGCTGGTATATGCAGCAATGTGAATGGAGGCGCACCTTGGGGAGAAATTCCGAAGGACAACTTTGAGTCTGCATCACTATTATGAGGTTTAGACCATCACTAATGATTGTGAGGAAAGACGATTGCCATTATAACCTAGTAAGAGGAAGAGCTTCCTATTTCCAGAGCTTTCTTGAAAGAAATTCAGGTGTTTGGGCTATTTTTTAAATATGCCTTATTTTGTAGTAGATAAGGGCGGAAGAGAAAAGGGACTAATCTTCTAGTAACGGCAATGAATTCTTGCTAACCTGAGCAATTTCCTATCATATGTACCTAGTTAGGTGTTTTCATCTTTAAATGAAAGTAAACATAAGGACCTCCTCTGAACCCATGATTCCTAAAGCCAGTTGCACAGCTGAACACCTAGAAAGTTATTCCTTATTGTTTGATATACAATTCCCAGTCACCAATCTGGTTTTTAAAACTCTAAAGCACTTTTGCAGATTTTTAAAATGCTTTGTATTTGTACACCTATGGTCACAGCAGCATTATACACCATAGCTGAAACATGGAAGCAACCCAACTGTCCATGAATAGATGATTGGGTAAACAAAATGTGTCATATACATGCAATGGAATATTATTTAGCCTTTAATAGGAAAAAAATTCTCACACATGCTATAACATGGATGAACCTTGAGGACTAAATGGAATAAACCAGTCACCAAAAGAGAAATACTCTGTGATTCCACTTAGATGAGGAAATAGAGTAGTCAAAATCATAGAAAGCAGAATGGTGGTTGCCAGGGTTTGGGGAGGGGAGGGAATGGAGATGGGTAGAGAGTATCAGTTTTGCAAGGTGAAGAGTTGTGGAGATGGATGGGGCTGATGGTTGCACACCAGGTGAATGTACATAATACCATCAAAGAGTATACTTTAAAGTGGTGAAGATAGTAATGTTTATATTATGCATATTTTGCTACAAAGATAGAAAAGTTTCATCATATGCTTAGAAAATGATGCCTAAGGGTTACTCTAAGATACTAAAGAAATGGTTGGCATTAAACACCAGAGCGAACTAAATAGGGTTAAACAAGGAAAGAATCAATATAATTAATCATTGGAAACATTTCAAAATTTTGGAGAAGCATTGATCATTTGTAACAAGAGCTGACAGCTTATTCATGGCAAGCCGAAAATGGACCATTCCAAGTTGAGTGTTTTTTTAATATCATACCAGAATATTTCTCCTATTCCTTAAAAAGAAAATATCTCAATTTCCTGGAAAATACTCATGATTACTTTCTTGTCTGTCCTCTTCCCCACCCTGTCACAAATACTGTGACTTATGGCACATTCCTACTTCATGCATCAGTGTTCCAAGAAATTTTCACATGTGAGTTAAAATGTAGTTATAAACACTTGACTTTTTAAGAGGTAATTTTATTAGGACTGCAAATGCCTTTACCATCAAATGCCCAAGTTTGATGATATTCATGTGCATGACACATTCGAGTGATCACAGTCGGTGTAATTGGGAAGAGGCTTAGGGAGTATAAGGCTAGTAAACTTTAATTTAGTGATGAATCATCCAAAAACTTTATTTTGGTAAGATATTTTCTGGAAAATGGTGTCATGATGGTGATAATGTTGTGTTATGAGCCCAGTATGTTGTGTCGTGAGCCACCATGTTAAGACATGAAAAGCAAATGTTTGACCTGTCTCTACTGGTAGTTGTCAGCCAGGTATAACATTTAGGGAGTTGATACGATGACACCTTTCTTCTGGGCAGGCCTCAAACCCAGAAGTCTCCCAGCTGTTTTTTTTTATGTGAGTTGGCATGATTAGCTTGAGTTCCATGTAAATGTTCTAGAGCCATGGGTTCAGCTCATGCAGGAAGAGATGGGTTCAAGGACCTATACTCTGGGGCCATGAAGTTAAAAGACGTTTGCTACTTGGAAGGAAAGCTATAACAAACCTAGACATTACATTAAAGAGCAGAGACATCACTTTGCCAAAAAACATCCATGTAGTGAAAGTTATGGTCTTTCCAGTAGTCATGTATGGATGTGAGAGTTGGACCACAAAGAGGGCTGAGAACTGAAGAACTGATGCTTTCAAACTGTGGTGTTAGAGAAGACTTTGAGAGTCCCTTGGACGGCACAGAGATCAAACTAGTCAATCCTAAAGGATATCAACCCTGAATATTCATTGGAAGGACTATTGCTGAAGCTTCAGTATTTTGACCACCTGATGCAAACAGTTGACTCTTTGGTACAGACCCTGATGCTAGGAAAGATTGAGGGCAGGAGGAGAAGGGACAACAAAGGATGAGATGATTAGATGGCATCACTTGACTCAGTGGACATTAGTTTGAGCAAATTCCTGGAGATAGTGGAGGACAGAGGAGACTGGCAGGCTGCAGTCCATGGGGTCTTAAAGAATCAGACACAACTTAGCTATTGAACAATGACAACTCTGGGGCCATCTTGAAAGGATGTCTTTTTTTTTTTTTTTTTTTGGAAGACGGACCTGATACAGAGTGGATAACTTCTTTTCTTTCCAAATCAACCATTAGAAAAAGTAACCATCTTATAGTTGATGGTTGGCTGGTTCCACTTTTGATCAGGAGAGTATTGGATATCTGATATTTTTCAAATCGTGAGCTAAGATTCTAGGGCTGAGCCTGATTAAATCACATCTCTCTGTTGTCTCATTAAATTAAGGCCTCTCGACTTTTTCTTCATAAACAACTATCACCCAGAGGAGTGAAGGGCTCAGTATACCAAGAAGTTGATGGGAGAAACAAAAGGCCTTTTATTTTTTAATAGAATTGTGTAAAAATTATCTAAAGAAAAAATTGTTATTTCTTACTTCCAGAGAGGTATTCATAGTTAAGCAACTTATATCCACATGCTAGGTAAATAAGAATATTCACATTTGAACCACTAAATTAGAGTTAGCTGCAGATAGAAATCCTATAATAATAGCGCCATAAATACAAAGGGAATTCCAGAAAAACATCTACTTCTGCTTTATTGACTACGCCAAAGCCTTTGACTGTGTGGATTACAACAAACTGCAGAAGACTCTTAGAGATGGGAATACCAGACCACCCTACCTACCACCTGAGAAATCTATATGCAGGTCAAGAAGCAACAGTTAGAACCGGACATGAAACAACAGACTGGTTCCAAATAGGGAAAGGAGTACATCAAGGCTGTATATTGTCACCCTGCTTATTAAAGTTATATGCAAAGTACATCATGAGAAATGCCAGGCTGAATGAAGCACAAGCTGGAATCAAGACTGCCAGGAGAAATACCAATAACCTCACATATGCAGATGACGCCACCTTTATGGCAGAAAGCGGAAAAGAACTAAAGAGCCTCTTGATGAAAGTGAAAGAAGAGGGTGAAAAAGTTGGCTTAAAACTCAACATTCAGAACACTAAGATCATGGCATCTGGTCCCATCATTTCATGGCAAATAGATGGGGAAACAAACGGAAATAGTGAGAGAGTTTATTTTTGCTGCTGCTGCTGCTGCTAAGTTGCTTCAGTTGTGTCCGACTCTGTGCGACCCCAGAGATGGCAGCCCACCAGGCTCCCCCGTCCCTGGGATTTTCCAGGCAAGAACACTGGAGTGGGTTGCCATTTCCTTCTCCAATGCGTGAAAGTGAAATCGCTTAGTCGTGTCCGACTCTTCGAGACCCCATGGACTGCAGCCCACCAGGCTCCTCCATCCATGGGATTTTCCCGGCAAGAGTCCTGGAGTGGGGTGCCATCGCCTTCTCCAACTCTATTTTGGGGGGGCTCCCAAATAACTGCAAATGATGACTGCAGCCATGAAATTAAAAGATACTTGCTCCTTGGAAGAAAAGCTATGACCAACCTAAACAGCTTACTAAAAAGCAGAGATGTTACTTTGCCAACAAAAGTCTGTCTAGTCGTAGCTATGGTTTTTCCAGTAGTCACGTATGGATCTGAGAGTTGGAGTATAAACAAAGCTGAGCACTGAAGAATTGATGCTTTTGAGCTGTGGTGTCAGAGAAGACTCTTGAGAGTCCCTCGGACTAAAAGGAGATCAAACCTGTCAATCCTAAAGGAAATCAGTCCTGAATATTCATTGGAAGGACTGATGCTGAAGCTGAAACCCCAATACTTTGACCACCTGATGGGAAGAAGTGACTCATTGGAAAAGACCCTGATGCTGGGAAAGATTGAAGCTGGGAGGAGAAAGGGACAACAGAGGATGAGATGGTTGGATGACATCACCAACTCAATGGACACAAGTTTGCACAAGCTCCGGGAGTTGGTGATGGACAGGGAAGTCTGGTGTGCTGCAGTTCATGGGGTCACAAAGAGTCAGACATGACAGCAACTAAACTGAATAAACTAATTAAGCTTAAGTGCCCTGTAAGATCTGGATTTTCTATGAAAGAAAAGGAAATTGATATCACAAGATGGGTGATATCACAGTCTTGACCACAACTTCCAAAACATTTTGCTCTCAAAATGATGTTTCTTCAAAATAAACCTCCTCCCAATGGGTGAGTTTTTCATGATCTTGACTTTGGACCAAAAATAACAGCCTTGGATTCTTTTGTCACCCTAACTTCTGAAATCTTTGGCCATTTATTTAAGATCTCTCTGGGCGAGTTACCTTGATTCTGCTCTCTACAGTGGGTGGTGAAAAAAGTAACGTTTACCGAAAAACTATGGACTCGTGGGTGTGAAGAAGCATTCATAAATTCAATAAATAATAGTTTTAAAGACAGGATCACGTCAGAGCCTGCTTAAAAGTCCCCTGATCCAATTTACTTAAGAAATTATCCTCTTTGCTTGTGTTTTGCTACCTTCCACTTAGAGTAAATCCATCTTCTGCCAATTGTTAAATTATAGTTACTAACTCCTAATAATTCTATATCATTGCAACTCTCTCTTTATAGGGAAAACAGATGGAGAAAAACCAAAAAGCACTCAGAAAGGTGGGTTGATTTTGTTATCAAAACATTCTTAGGGGAGTTTTTAAGAAGGTTTCTTTGAACTTTAATCTTTGTGATGAATTAACATTCTTTCCTGGATTGTAATCAACTGGGAGCAGAAAACCTTTTGAAAATGTTTCAAATCTCTTAAGAGAGAAAAGGGAATTGCCTGTATTTGAAAATAAGCAAATCACAAGTGAGTCTTCACAACAGCTGTGGAGAATGGTGTCATATCACAATTTATGGTTCCTAAGAATGGAAATAGGGGCTAATTTAATAGCCGTATGTACACAAAAGCTACCTAGTAATTAACAGTGAAGCCACTTAGTCAGAGTGGTATGCTTCTTGATATATCTTGAGATCCAGAAATCTTTCTGTGATTAGATTAACCCCAGCTTTTCTCCCCTTCTAAGTCACCTCCTACTAGATAGATAGAGGACAAACATAGAGCATCATTTGTTATCTACAGTGGGCCTATGACATTGCTTATTGGGGACTCTGCTTTTTTTTTTTTTCTGTTTCATTCAGGTGGCTTTTCAGTGGGGACCCTGGTTGGAATCATTGTCGGGGTTTTACTAGGCATTGCAGTCATTGGTGGAATCATCTCTGTGATTGTTCGGAAAATGTCGGGAAGATACTCGTAAGTATAAACCTTAGGCTCTTGTGATAGGTAAATGAAGGGAGTGGTTTCCAACCTTTGAACTAATACACACTCTAAATAAAGATCATGTGCAGAAGCCACCAACCTCCCTAAGCACTGCATCTGAAGTGTCCCCTTGTAAGTTTCCAAGAGAGCACCCCAGATGGCTCTTCAGCTGATTGCCATTGCAGTCTGACCCAATTTGGCCTCTTAATTTTCCGACTCAGTGAACTTGAAGGAAAACCCAAACCAAGTTTTAACAATACCCAATCACCCTACTACCAGTCATCAGAGGTAGGTGGTTCTCAGAAGAACATTAGTGGCAGAGCAAGGACCCTGTTCCGATGAGGATTTCACTGGTGCTGGGGCCCCTCCCTCCACTCCTGACCCACATGCACCCATGCACCCAAGGAAAGGGGTTATTTCTCCATTAAAATTTCCTAGGAATTCAGAGCATTTCAAATTCACAGCCAGAGGAAAACATTTTCTTATTTCTGTTGGGGAGATAATATATGATTAAATGGGGAGAGAATAAATGTTATACGACTGGGGGAGGGGGTGGTCACGGGACACAAGCAGAGAAATACAGTTGCAGATTTATGTGTCTGGAAATGCCCGGGAACCTGACCCTAGGTCAGGCCTGAATTTTATCCTGAGAATCAGGCCTGGAGGAGGGATGAGCAGGGAGAGAAGAGCCCCAGGACCCAGAAATGGAAGATGTAGACAAAGGACCATCAGAACAATGACTCACCAGGTTAGTAGTCACAATGCCAGTAAATGAAGTGACAATCACCTTTCTCTTTGTCTTCACAGGCCCTAAAGTGCTAAAGAACTGTGCTGTCCTGCCAATACATTTTTAAAAAAAGAGTTTCCAACATCCCCCCCCCCCCCGCCCCCTCGCCCCATCCCTGAGCACATGGAGAAGATGACCCGTGGAATTGCTTCACCACCACACTCAAAATCCACGGTGATCCCTCCACTCGCTAAAACTAACCTAAGGAAAGAGTATTCATAAGACGTGCTCCTATAAGCCTTTGTCTTTTGAAAAAAAATATTGTTATAATATAAATTTTGTGTGTGATTTAAAAGGCAAAATGCATAGAAAATGGAGCAAAGCTGTGTTAAACCTGATTTGTAACTAAATAGACAATAGATTGGGTTGGCCAAAAAGTTCGTTAAGGTTTTTACCGTAAGATCTTACAGAAAAATCTGAACAAACTTTATGGCCAACACAATCATTCAGTGAATGTCAGAAGCTGTAATTGTCTTTGTTTTTGTCGTTGTAATTAGCCTTTGTTTTGACTCTCCTCTGTTATTGTTAAAATGCAAAGGAATCTGAAAATATTTATAGCAATGGCGTCCTTGGGGGTAGAGCTATGTCGGTTAGTGGCATAAGTCCTTTGCAGTTTCTGATCTGTTAAACATACACATTCCAATCCAGTGGGGTCCGTTTTTAGAGCCTGATTTGGTATGGATAGTGAAGTAGAAAAATTATACTTGTATAATATGTAATTAGCAACTGGCTTTCACTGGTCCAGGTAAAGCATTTCAAAGACCTATTTTAGATCATAAATAGAAGTCTTACTTTGGGGAAGGCATTTTGTTTCTCACACCAAGGGTCTCGGTGTACTCTGCTGTCTTCTCCATCGATGACTTGATGAGTCAAAGGTTTGTTTGTATACAAGTATAAATTTTTTACTTCCATTTTCCTCAGATGATAGAGATCCAGACCCGACGGGGTGACCTTCTCACTTCCCCATCACCCAAGTCCTTCATATTGGCTTCTTTGTTCTAGAATATGAGGACCTCAGCCCTGGATGCAAAAAAGGCTGTGGAGGCCCAGTGATGCCAGAGGCTCCAGTGTTCCAGGAACTGAGAGCCGCAGTGGTCCCCAAACCCTGTGTGTGCTTGTGACAAACAAAACCTGTCAGCTTCCTAGCATTGACTTCCTGCTTCAGAGGAAAGAAATGGGAATGCTAATTTTTAAAAAGCAACTGGATTTAGAGACTTTATCTTAAAATGGAAGCTGTTTCTGATTTTCACGAGATCCCACATATTTCAGTGGGGTCATGATTGACAATTCTGTATTGGCACCATCCAGCTCAGGACATTTCCCATAGGCCACGCCCCTACACAAAAAGGGCTTACGCTGAGCTGATGCTGTGTCACAGTTGTGGTTATACATTTCTGATAGCCTCTGAATTCATCAGGTTCATAAAACAGGAAAAGTAGACTATCAGTCAGAAAGCCCAGCCTGTTCCCTTACCTTTTGCAGTAATGGGTGGGTGTAATTTTAAACAGTGTGCCCTTGTGTCACTCAGGTCCAGCTAGTCCAATATCCCAGGTTCAATATTTGAACATCAACTGATAGAGAAAACGGGCTTTGGAAATGCTTTATGAATCTCTTAAATACCCTTCCATTTCATCACTCAGATTTCTGAACAGGAGTTGGGAATAATGTTAATTTCTTCTTTCTTATTCTCTTTTTTTTTTTCTTACTGTGAAAAATAATAGTCAACCCCAAGTCATACACTGGACCCATCACCTGCTGGGACAGGGCTATGCGTTTCCTGGTCACATCTGTGTTGTGCTCAATGCAGTGTAGACATGTTTTAAAATAAAACAGATGATTGAGTATAACAGTGAGTCAGATCTGTGATTGGGAATCTCCATCAAGATTGGATCACCCCTGAGTACATCTCCAGATAAGATTACACATTATATAAACATCTGCCTCTTGACTTGATTGGGAGTGAATTATAAATGGTCATAGGAGGTACATCCATGAGGAAGAAATACAACTGGACCTTTTACCCAGGGCTCTGCCAAAGTAGGGAAGTTAAGGTCAAGTGGAGGAATGGGAGGAAAAGTGGAACTTTGGGATTAGTTTTGCTCACTCTGGTCACAAAATGTTAACCAGGTTTTTCCTGGCTCCTGATTTCTCTGCCCTGGAGACTGGAGCCAGGAAAGGGATACCTTGCTTCTGTCAGCCTACCTGGGAACCTGACCTCAGGAGGGTAGGGCTTGACCACCTAAGAAAAGGTGGTAATAACCCTTGAGGAGGTTTTCTAACTGCCTATGGCCTGGGATGCACATTGCTGCAGAATTCCTGTCCCTGGGACATACTGCTTCTTGACTCTCAGCGCAAGCACTCTGCAGCGTCTAGAGACTGGAGCGGCCAGGCCCTCCGTCAGTCTACCTACTCCCGCACCCCCACACACACCGCCCCATATGGGACTCTACTGCCACACGTGCGTCTCTCCCCTCCAACCCTATCTCTATTCGTAAAGGCTGGATTTAGCATCATACCTTCCTTATAATACTCAGTTTTTGTTAAGGCAGGGTTGTTGAATTTGCCAAATGTCTAGAATCCGGAGTGCCTGTTTCTAGGCGAAACTAACAGGAGAAACTCCATTTTCTAGGAGAAAACTAACCACATCCACCTAAGTCCCACAGACTCCCAGGCCATCCGCTATGTCAAGTGTCAATTTATACACGCCACCCGCAGTGAACTTTTGGGACCAAACAGACTGCCAAGAGTACTGGCACTTTAAGGAAGCAACTCCATCCTCTCTTCTCTTAGAGACGCCTGGGGACCGAGCAGTGCTGAAGTTAACTGTTCGTCAGGTAGCGAAGCCTTGTTTGGGCTTCCCTGGTGGCTCAGACGGTAAAGAATCTGCCTGCAGTGCAGGATACCTGGGTTCGATCCGTGGGTCAGGAAGGTCCCCTGGAGAAGGGAATGGCTACCCACTCCAGTATTCTTGCCTGGAGAATTCCACAGACAGAAAAGCCTGGCAGGCTATAGTCTATGGGCGGTTGCAAAGAGTCAGACACGACTTAGCAACTAACATACACACAAAGCATCATCTTAACCCTTCCAGGTTAAAACCAAAAAACAAGACTTAGTTCTGCTTTAATGAACAAAGAACGAGTAACTTCACCTCTTACTCTTTCCATCTTTATTTTAATTTATATTGATTTAGTATCCAGGTTTGTTCCTGACAAATGCTTTGATGGGGCATAATGCATGTTCTGATATAAAAACTTTGTTTGCTGATCTGAAGTCCAGTGGAAGTAGAATTTCTCTGATATAGAGCCGGATCTTAACACATACATTCGGAGCACATGGTTATGTACCTGTGAGCATCAGAGAACTTGGCGTTCCCTGAA
The DNA here is from genome assembly GCF_014754425.2 of Oryx dammah. Taxonomy (NCBI): domain Eukaryota; kingdom Metazoa; phylum Chordata; class Mammalia; order Artiodactyla; family Bovidae; genus Oryx; species Oryx dammah. The sequence goes on from NW_024070205.1 coordinate 26,700,712, forward strand.
AGCAAGCATTTCTCTTTGCTCTCCCCAAAAGCTTGTTAGATGTAAATATACCTCGTGACATGATTACCACATGTCTATCATGTGATAGACAATTAACATGTCTGTCACCTCACATGTTACTTTTTTGTGTGCGTGGCAAGAACACTCACTGTCTTAGTAAGTTCAAGAATACAATGCAGTATTATTACCTATGGGCTTCCCAGGTGGCACAGTGGTAAAGAATCCACTTGCTGATGCAGGAGACCGAAGAGACATGGATTCCATCCCTGGGTTAGGAAGATCTTCTGAAGTAGGAAATGGCAACCCACTCCAGGATTGCCTGGAGAATTTCATAGACAGGAGCCTGGCAAGCTACAGTCCATGCCGTTAACTGTAGTCACCATAGTGCACATTTGATCTTAAGAATTTATTCATCTTGCATAACTGAAACTTTGTATCCTTTGACCAGCATCTTATATCAAAACATGTTGTATACCTTAAATTTATACAATTTTTACTTCTCAATTATACTTCAATAACATTGAAGGGAAAAGCCAGGTTAGGATGTATAGTAGATCCATGGGCTTTTAATTTAATAAACGCACTGGATGTGGATGTAACCACAGTTCATGGGCAACATGCAGGATAAATGTAAAACCTCTTGGAGGAGAAGAATAAGGCTGGTGTAAAGAATGTGAGATTTTGGCCCATTGGCCCAGCACACATGATTCAGGCGAAATGCCAGCCTGGATTCACCAACCATTAATCCTCAGCACTTTTCACCCTGGGGGTCATATTATCAGACACAGGCACAAAGCACCCAATGTTTTTTCTGCACCCAAGTGCTGTAGGCAACCACACAGAGTCCCATGCATCTTCCTGAAACCTTGTTCCTCCCATGTTCTTTCCTACCCCTTTCCCTCCTACCGCCTTTAATTTTCCACAGATGGCAGGGGATTGAGAAAACAATCTCCTGCCAGTCACAAGGGGAATGTTCCTGAAGGGATGGTGACCCTCTGGATGCTACCTGAGAGGTTGTCTCAAATAAGTGCTTGAATACAACCTAAACCACAACAGCGCCCTGTGGGTAAACTCAGGAAGGCAAAAGATGTTCTGAGTGAAGGGAAAGCTTGAGCCTTCCTTTTCCTTCCCTTCCCAGCTACCATGGGGGACAGACAGTGCTCAAAATAAACAGATAAACCATAGTGTGTGTAGGAAATTAGGGGGTGGAAGAGGCAATGGAGAAAAGCAGCAGGGGAAGGGAAGAGGAAGAGCAGGGCAGAGGGACCACAGCGTTGCTTTGGTTAGGCAAGGAAGACCCCACTGGGGTTTGAGCAAAGCCCTAGAAGAGGCAAGAGAGGGATGCCAAGTGGGCATCCAAAGGAAAACATTCCAGGCAAAAAGGAAACATCAAAGGCCCAAGGTAGGAGCATGTTTGGGGAAGCAGAGAAACTCAGAATGATAGAGCAGAATGAGCAGGGAGGAGAATGGTAGGTGATGAGCCCAGAGAGGTGGTGAGGCCCATCTAAACAGAAGCCATTGGAAAGTCCTGAGCAGAGGAGTGGCATAATCTGAATTATATTTCAAGACATTCTTATTTCTGGTTGGAAACTGGCCAGATAAAAAGCCAGTGTGATCATCTAAGCAAGAGCTGATACTGTCTTACCAGCTTCCCTGGTAGTCCACTGGTTAAGAATCTGCCTTGCCGTGTGCGGGATGTGGGTTTTATCCTTGGTCAGGGAACTAAGATCCTACATGCTGCAGAGAAACTAAGCCCACATGCCTTAACTAGAGAGCCCCTCCACCACAAAGAAAGATCCCACATGACCCAATGAAGTTCCCTCATGTCACAACTAAGACTCGATTAAACCAAATAAATTTTTTTTTTTAAATGACGGTGGCTCAGACCCAGATGATGGCAGTGGAGGCGTCTTGAGATGATCTAGTCTGGTTGTATTTTGAAGAAAGTCCACAGGATTATCTGATACACCAGACATGGGATATGAGAAAAACAGAGAACTCAACGCCAGTGATTTTGACCTGAGCAATTGGAAAATGGAGCTGCCACCACTCACCAGGGAAGGCTGTGGATGTAGAAGGTTTGGGAGAGACAAGCAATTCTGTGCTGAACATGCAGAATTTGAAATGTCTGTTAAGAGATCCAAGGGTATCTCAAGCAGCCACCTAGCTGTATGAGTATGGAGCTTAAGCCAGAGATCTGGCTGGGGACATAATTTGGGAGTTGTTAATACATGATGTCATTGATACTGATGAGATCACCAAGAGCATCAATGGAAAAAGACAAGTTGAAGATCAGAGCATTAGTGGACTCCAAGATTTAGAGGTCAGGGGTAGGTAGATGGTTACCAGAGGAGTCTTCCATCATTGCCTGGATGACATACACCCTCATGCGTGCCTATGTGTGTGCTAAGTCACTTCAGTTGTGTCTGACTCTTTATGACCCTGTGGACTGTAGCCTGCCAGGCTCTTCTGTCCATGGGATTCTCCAGGCAAGAATACTGGAGTGGGTTGTCATGCCCTTCTCCAAGGGGATCTTCCCGACCCAGGGATCGAACCCATATCTCTTACATCTCCTTGCATTGGCAAGTGGGTTCTTTACCACTAGTGCCACCTGGGAAGCCCCGACATACACCTCAAGATTAGCTATTTCCCTTTGTTCTCATTGATACCATTGAACAACCTCTGATGAGTAATTCAGTTTTCCAAGCAGCTTAATGCTGGGATGGGGTGCTCTTGATAATGGACACAAATACACCCAACACTGAAAAAGAATCTCACTCATTGAAAATTACCAATCTGGCATGTGGGGTTATAAATCAGTTTTAATGAATCTGATTGGCATGACTTAAGCCCTAGGATCAGCTCCATTCTTATGCAATTAACATTTCAGGATCATAAATCTGAGGACCAGATCCTTTGAGAATGATATCCACATCAAGTTACCAGTGCTATGAAGGCATCTAATTCTTTTTTAAATTAATTTTTATTGGTGTAGAGTTGCTTTACACTGCTGTGACAGTGTCGGCTGTACAGAGAAGTGAATCAGCTATACCTATACATCTATCTCCTCTATTTTGGATTTCCTTTCCATTTAGGTCACACAGCATTGGGTTGAGTTCCCTGAGCTAATACAGTAAGTTCTCATTGTTATCTGTTTTAAACACGCATGTGCGCTTAGTGGTGTCGGACTCTTTGCAACTCCAGGGACTGTAGCCCACCAGGCTCCTCTGCCCACGGGATTTCCCAGGCAAGAATCCTGGAGTGGGTTGCCATTTCCTACTCCAGGGGATCTTCCCAACCCAGGGATCAAGATCGTGTCTCCTGCATTGACAGGCAGATTCTTGTATACATCCCAACCCCAATCTCCCAATTCATTCCACCCAGGCATCCAATTCTCCTTGCACAGCACTCCTGTTGTAAGTCTTAACTGTAATGGTGCCTCCATGACCCCCCACAACCTACCTTCCACCCACCCCATTGACTTGCTCTGACCCAGCTTCCCTCATTTGTCAACCCAGCCGCCTCTCCTTGGTCTTGTCCTAGGGAACAAGCCCCAGCAGTCAGCCCTGTGGACCTCCTTCTTGCTTTTGGTTTCCCACCGTGTTCCCAAGCCAGTTGCCCCTCTGGCCCTCTGCTTGCTGCTCCACTGGTTCTTTCCTTGACTTTCTTTCATCCTCTTCCTCACAGGCATATCTAAGCCTCACTATTCGCTTCTCCCTTGGAAAGCTTATCTACTCTCACAGCTTCAGTGACCAGAAGCTCCAGGAGGGCAGGAGTCTGGTAGGTTCTCTGCTTCGTCTTTGGCCCCTGGAGCAGTGCCTCGCACATAGCAAGTGAACAATTCTGTCACCCTTTATGTACACACCGCCACTCTTCTCAAGATCCTTGAGCAGAACCTTATCATTATCACAAAGTTAAACATCTGCTTTCCATCTCTCCCTGCTCTTACCTGATCTGTATTCCATGAGTGCGACCTTCCCAAGCCATCTTTTTGCACATTTAACCACCACATTCTAAGATCTGTCCCAGTGGCTTCCCACAAAATAACTTGATATTCAGAGCTTCTGCACTTTTTCAGGGGGCCACTATCACATTTGTACAGCCACTTTTGAGGAGAGGAAAGAGTTTGAATTTAGACCCAGATTCTGGTGGCTTTGGTTCCAGGCTCTCCCATTTCCACCATGGAGGAAATGCATTAACACTTTTACGTTTCTAGTCTCTTTTGATTGCAAGGACCAGAGACTCACCCAGGTGTCTTCATGCATTGCTTCATATTCTGTGGCTACTTGTGAAAACAAGGGTGAAAGACCTTAGGGAATCCCCAAGCAGTAGCAAAGCACAACCACAAGGAAGTGAGAGTGTTCTCAATAGTGCTGGGTTCTGAATTATCTTGACACTTCCATCACTGCACTGAACAGTTTTCATCTTTCACTCTGAGTCTCTTTTTCTTCTTTTCTCACCTGGCTCTGTGACCAGGCAGGCAGACCTGAATGGACCAGTTCTCTTGCTTTCCAGGTTCTGGTTGGATTTGGCTAGTAGGAGGCACTGACAGGTGATTTGGGAAGCAAATCACCCAAAAAAAGGACACAGGTTGGGGTATTTATTTCTCCAGCCCCTTCCTTGTCAGGTCAACGTGTTACTGGTAGTTGTGTTTCTTTACCAAAAGCCACAGCTCCTGGGACTTGCCTGGTGGTCCACTGGTTAAGACTCCATGCTCTTCAATGCAGGGGACACAGGTTCAATCCCTGGTTGGAGAACCAAGATCCCATATGCCACATGGCATGGCCAAAAATAAAATAAATAAATAAATAAAATTTAAAGTCACAGCTTCTATTGAATAAAGCTATATGTCTGGCCAGGTTCCAGTAACAAATTCTTCCTCTTGCCTAATTAGGACTGTGGGACTCCCATGGTTGTTCATCCTCAGAGCCTCATCATTCCTTGTTGGTTTCCTTAACTCTGTGTCACCATTGGTAAATTGTCCCTTTATTCAACTCTTCTCCATCCTTCTTTTGAGGGTACCATACGCTTCCATCTGGGACCTTGGCTGGTACAACCGCATGAGTGTTTGTCAATGTACAAATATGAGGGTGATTTAACCCCTCATTTTCCCTGTCACTACCAACCAACAAACCAATTCTGTCTTCTGGGCGTCTATTCTATGCTTCCTGGCTTCTGCTTCTTTACAACTTGCACTGACTCAGAACTCACGTGACACATGGTCCAGTGGTATCCCCTTAAACACACCTGCCTCCCCCCACTTTGGCATCCTGTCTCTGTGTGTTCTGTCAGCTTTGATTCCTGCCACTAATGGTCTGATTCACTCTCTATTTCCAAGATCGATAAAGTCCAAAGAAATCTGCACAGCCTGGTTATTCACCATTATCTTGGTTGGTCAGAACTTCCTGTGCTAGCTCACAGGTGGGTCACAGACCACTGTAGGTCCTCCATCTCCTAGTCATTGCCTCTTCCTTGTTGGCAGAAGTTGGTTCTGGAAGAAAGAGCATGGGAAAACTGTATGTTTCAGAGCTTTACTGTTTTTTATGTAAAAATAATACTTATATCCTAGAGTTGTTATCAGCCTTAAAGGAAATAATAAATGTTTAGTGCCTGTCTGAAAACACAGATACTGCTCAATCATGAGCAGCAATTATTCCAAAGATCACTTCTTACTTCTATTACCATAGCCTCATTTACTCTCACAACATCCCTGTGAAGTAGGCAAGACAGAGATTATCCTCATTTTACAGATGACAAAACTGAGGCTCAAACAGTTGCCTAAAATTATAGAGTTACAAAATGCCTGAATCATCAGCAGTGAGCAGGTGTCTCTGGCCCTCCATTGTTTAAAGTAAAAGTGAAAGTCGCTCCATCGTGTCTAATTCTTTGCAACCCCCCTCTTGGAATTCTCCAGGCCAAAATACTGGAGTGGGCAGCCCTTGTTTTCTCCAGGGGATCTTCCCAATCCAGGAATTGAACCGAGGTCTCCTGCATTGCAGGCAGATTCTTTACCAACTGAGCTATCAAGGACCACATTTTAAAATCAATGCCTCTCTATCGGCTCAACAGTAGTATATTTTGAAAACACAGTTTCTTCAGCCAGTGGAAAATACAGAACTTATTTCGTTTTAATTCGGAAATATTTTAAACATACAGAAAAATACAGAGATATACACATTTCCCATTGAAATACACCCTATTCAGGAGAATGGTCCTTCTGGGAAGAGAAGAAGGAAGAAACTGATGTCATGAGGATACTTGAAAATTTTTATTTCTCAAAAAAATATTTATATAGTAAATATGAGAAAATGCTAGGGTTTGCTGAAGCTGAGTGACAGGTATATGGGACTTTGTTATTACTCTCTGTATTTTTTAGCAAACCCTATGGAGAAGGCAATGGCAACCCACTCCAGTACTCTTGCCTGGAAAATCCCATGGATGGAGGAGCCTGGCAGGCTACAGTTCATGGGGTCACTACGAGTTGGATACGACTGAGCAACTTCACTTTCACTTTTTACTTTCATGCATTGGGGAAGGAAATGGCAACCCACTCCAGTGTTCTTGCCTGGAGAACCCCAGGGATGGGGGAGCCTGGTGGGCTGCCATCTATGGGGTCACACAGAGTTGGACCTGACTGAAGCGACCTAGTAGCAGCAGCAGCATTTTCTCAATGAATTAATTTGGGGGATATTTAAATATGCAGACTTGACTAAGAATTACTTGGCATCTTTCTTATGAATGTGATACTCATAGAAAGAAGGTCTAAATTAATTGGATTTAGTGGCCAATAAATTTACAATAATTCTTTGTCTCTACCCATCCATTTTCCTGCAAATGACTGTCTGATTTTTTTCCTATATGAAAATATTAGAAATTTATTATTTTCAAAATGATAGAAATATTCACCTACATTTCATGAAAACATTTTTGGAGCTAGTTAATTACTTCTAATAAAAATACAACAGTGAAATTCAGAGTCAGCATTTTTTTAAGTACAAAGTGATATATCAGATGTTGGAAGAGATTTTCTAACGTGCAGAAGAAAAAGAATTTAAAAATATGAAGTTGGCTCCTGAGAAAAATCCTTTTGGTGATCCACAGTCCAAAATATTTATGAAGCAAATGTTAAAAATGAAAAGATTCCATAATAGATATTTTCTCTGAAATGAAAAAGAACTGCTATCACACAAAAAGTAAATTCAACATTTCTCTCTTTTAAACAAAAAGTAAGGAGTTCTTGATGTTGATTGAGAATTTCTCCACATATCATTTTATCAGTACCATTTTCAGAAAGTTGAGGTTTTCTTGGCTGTCCAGTGCAGGGGATGCAGGTTTAGTAACTGATTGGGGACATAAGTTCCCACATGCCTCAGGGCCAGAAAATCAAAACATGAACAGAAGCAATATTGTAACAAATTCAATAAAAACTTTTAAAATGGTCCACATTTTTAAAAAAATCTTAAAAACAGAAGGTAACGCTCCAACCTCACCTGTAGTGGGTTCAACTGTGGCCCCCAAAAGATATGCCCAATCTCTGTGCAGGTGACCTCACAATCTCTGTGCAGGTGACCTCACTTGGAAAAAGGGTCTTTGCAGACATAATTAAGTTAAAGCTCTATCTCAAGATGAGCTCTTCCTGATTAACTGGATGGGCCTTAAATCCAGTAACAAGTGTTCTTAGAAGAAGAGGAAAAGCCCATAAGGGAGGCCATAGGAAGATGGAGGCAGAGGTCAGAGTGATGCACCCTCCAGCCTAGCAACACCAGGGACCCGTAGAAGCAGGAGGAGGCTGAAAATCTCTCCTCAAGCCTCTAGAGTGAGATTCACCTGCAGACTCCTTCATTTGAGACTTGTGGCCTCTGAAACGGTGAGAAAAAAAATACCTGTTGTTTTAAGCCACCCAGTTTGTGGTCATTTGTTACAGCTGCCCTAGGAATAAAACATCCCCCTACCATCCCCGCTGAGTAACCCATCTGCAAGGGCAGCTCCCCTCTGCCCATCAAGCCCATCCCAGATGGAAAGTGACACACACCTCTTCCACTCTGACCTGAGCCATTCCCTTGATTCTAACAAACAATGGTTTGGCAGCCACTACGCTTCCTCTGGGACAGACAGATGTTACTAAACCTCCCCATACTGTCATTCCAATTTTGCACTCACATTGGAAGAATCCATGGTGAAAGAAATGTGACCTAAAACAATAGGCAAAGTCAACCCCGGCAGGATGAGTGGAACACAAAGTCAAGTCCAGCTGTACTCACCTCACCACCCTTGTGGTGACTAACCCAGAAAGGCTTCAATGACAATAAAACCCCAAAGTCTATTGAGTGAGCATTCAACAGATATTCACCCAGCACCTCTTCTGTGTCAGGCACTGCCATCAATGCTAACAAGGAGATGGAATTATTCTAATGACTCATCAAATGTGCCAGTAATAATAATCCTTTGGGTCTGGTGGCTAAAGGAGAAACTGTTTGGGGTCTGAGAGGCTCTCTTCAGTCATAGACCTCCAACTTACAATGGCAATGGTTTTCACAGGTTGTTGTCAGACAGTGGTCACACGGCTATACAATACCAGAGATGGTTGTGACAAAATTAAGAATTTCTCTGTGCTGCTTACCTCCCTCATCTTCATCTACTCCTCCCCCCACCCCAGGCTCCTAGTCTTGCCTCCATTTCAATATGTCTGTCCTCAGTAGACTACTAACAGATCCACCTAAAAGGAAAAATACAGAGTAGAAAGAACCATCTTCAAGGTCAAGGATGGGAAAATCTGGGACTTCCCCGGCTATCCAATGGTTAAGACTTTGCCTTCCAATGCATGGGATTCGGGTTTGATCCCTGGTCAGGGAGCTGAGATCCCACATCCCTAGTGGCCAAAAAACCAAAAAACATAAAACAGAAACAATATTGTAACAAATTCATAAAGACTTTAAAGGTGGTCCACATCAAAAAAAAATCTTAATAAAAAGATAGGATGGAAAAACCAGACTTGCAGTTTACTCTGTAAAAATTAAAATAACACAGTCCACCCCAGCTCATAACACTGCATCTGAGAAAAACAGTATGTGTGGAAGTGTTTTATAAATTATAAAGCAATATGAAACAGTCAAAGGTGTTATTTATTAGGCAACTGTCGCATCCAAGCTCATGACAGATTCTCTTACATGAATGTAATGTATCTAGTCCTTCCAATAACCACGAAATGTATCACTGTTGCCCTTTCTTAGGGCTTCTCTGGTGGCTCAGACAGTAAAGAATCGGCCTGCAATGTGGAAGACCTGGCTTCAATCCCCGCATCAGGAAGATCCCCTGGAGAAGGGAATGGCTACCTACTCCAGTATTCTTGCCTGGAGAATTCCATAGATAGAGGAGCCTCAGGGCTGCAGCCCATGATGTCGCAGAGTTGAACATGATTGAGCAACTAACACTTTATTTTAGGTGGGGAAGCCAAAAGTTGGAATGATTGAAAATGCCCAAGGCCATGCCATAGCGGGTGAAGGAGGTACAGCCCCACATCCATGGCTTTTTCACCTTAGGGCTCCAGTATAAGGTATTATATCTATAGAAGCTCACTCAGATGAATGTTTATGTCTCATCTAGAGAAATAAATTGTTTTCAAAATCTAGGAATATCGAAGGAGTAACACTGATGGTGGAAATTCAGGCACTGGGACAGGGAGTAAGATGTGGAGCCCTATACCAAAGTCATAGTGTGGAGCCTTGTACCCAGGTCACAGGACAAAAATTTCTGAAATTAACGCAGCCCCATAGCAACTGTTGCCATGAGCCTCCTGATCTAAACTGGCCAGTTCCCTGACCCCATGTTAGGTAAAATACCCACCCTATTCACTACCCTATAGCATCCTAACCAATCACCTTGTGCCACTCTTCTGGTAGGAATTTTCTCTCTTGTGAGGCTATAAATTGGCTACTAGCCTGTGAAAGGGGTCTACTCAGCCCAGTCTTCTAATAGAGTCTTACACGCTAATAAACTCTATTCTCTTCTCATTCCACTTCATGTCTGGAAAGTTTTTTCTAACCCACGCAGGGACCGCGACATGAGAGATCTTTTGAATGAAGACCCTGCGAGGGTGCCTGAAGTCATGCCATGGAAGCCACCACCTGCTTCCTGCACACTCCTCCATGTATATGTCAGAGACCTGGGATCTGGCTTCATAAAATCTTACTCTTTGGTGTAACCCAACTCATGGGGCACCTCTCCTGCTGAGGAAGGTCAAATCATTGCTACTGTGAGTTCTGCAGCCATGAAGCTATGGCAGGAGCACACAGACTGATGGCCCTGCTCTCCCCTCACACTCCACCCAGAGGGCCACCCAGAACTCAGGTGTGAGGCAAGTGGAGCTCTGGATGCCTTTGACATGACCCCATCCTCCAGGTAGTTCAGGTGGTGAAGAATCCACCTGCAATGCTGGAGACCCGGGCTCGATCCCTGTGTAGGAAGATCCCCAGCAGAAGGGAATGCCAACCCACTCCAGTATTCTTACCTGAAGAATTCCATAGACAGAGGAGCCTGGCTGGCTATAATCCATGGGGTCGCAAAGAGTCAGACAAACTGAGAGACTAACAACATCCTCCAGGGAAGGACCTGACCGAGGAGGTAGGGGATAGGAGTGGGAGAGGGGGAAGGCAGAGGAGGTTCTGCGAAGGAAATCTCACTCTCCTAGGTTTGGGCTCAAATTCCACACTGCAAAGCCCCACGTCCCAAATTACAATTCTCATACTTCCCACTCCAAGAGGCATGCCTGGAGCAAAATGCAAACTAATCAGGCTTCTTCATTGCCTCTGGCTGTACTAACATGGGGTCAAGGCTAGGTGTTCCAGAGAGACTAGAGCCATTAAAAGCTTGATGTCCCAACTCCAGGGCTTAAGATCTGATTTGGAGAAGCAATTACAGGGTAAAGCAGTATTGGTTTGAGAGTGTGGTCAAAACCTTTTGATCTGTAGCAGTAAGAAATGTTGAGTGCTCACTCCCAGCGTAGTATTAGATTCATTCACATGAAAACCGTCATTTTTGTAGGATAAAAAAAAAAGTTCAATACCTTTGTGTAACCCAGTATATGATTATAAATTGCATACATTGAGTTGGCCAAAAAGTTCATTCTGGTTTTTTGTAAGATGTTAAAAAACCTGAATAAAACCTTTTGGCCAACCATGGATCTCCACCAGATTTCATAACAAATATTAAAAAGGATTCACTTCTTTCTTTATTTGAAGAGATGGACTGAATAAAAAGAAGAGTTCTCAAACCTTCCCTTTGTATCCCAAACGATCTTGGTTTGTCCTTAACCTTCCACCCCTGATTCTCTAGATCATTGCTGCAGACAGAGAGGTCTCACCCCAATCCCCAGAGGGACCTCCAGAGGCGGTCATTTTAGCAAGACATGCAAACATTTAACCATCCTCTTGTCCCTCTCCCTTAGGGCCCCATGTACCAAGCACTACTGCCTACAGGGAGGAAGTTCTGGGCCCTCAGGTCAGACCACCTCAGTGACCCAAGGCCTGAAAACAGTTCCCAGCTAATCCCAGCCTAGCTTGGGTCACCATCTGGGGCGGGCCAGTGAGGGGAGGGGCAGGGGGCGATGAAAGGCAGCCACGGTGAGCAACTAGGTGGAGGACACAAAACCCAGGGGGTCACCAGAAGAGCAACACAGGCCTGAGTCACAGCCTGTGCAGCCCTCCAGCCGTGGTCTGAGTCCACTCAGTAAACAAGCCAGCATCCCGCCAGCTATGGGCCTCTTTGTCTGCATCTGTAGATTTAGGCATCAGACCAAATCCACAGGCTCCTCCCAGTTTCAAACAGTTGGGTGAACATACAAATATCTCCATTCAACTCGTTGCTTGTTAATTTCTGAGTTGAGGAACACAACACTTAAAACCCCTGTACAAATCAATTCTGAGCCCGTTTTAACAGGCTAGGCCCTTTGTATTTTCATATAGTTTCGAGTGTAATATCCAGTATCCAGGGGGTTCATACCCATCACTCTGGTCTGGAGGATCTCGGACCTGGTCACTGAGTGTCCTGGACACGGAATAGGAAGGAGCATGGGGGAGAGGAGCTGGTGATTGTTATTTAATCTGGGAGGGGGGTGGTCCATGGCATTCAGCAAAGAGGTAACACATTTAGAATCAATCCCTGTGATTCTTAAATCCAGAGAATCTCATCGTCTTCAATGGGTCCATCAGACACCTTGAGAGAGGCCATGGAAATCAAAGATCTTCTGGAAAGAAAGCCCCAACATCCTCTAACACTTCCAGGATCTCTTTACAGTAATCAGAGGGAAGCCCCGCCAGCCACTGCACAGGCCTGGGCTTCAAATTAGAAAGTGAAAGTGAAGTTGCTCAGTCGTGTCCAACTCTTTGTGACCCGTGGACTCTAGCCCACCAAGCTCCTCGTCCATGGGATTCTCCAGGCAAGAATACTAGAGTGGGTTGCTATTTCCTTCTCCAGGGTCAAATTAGAAATAACATCTGAATATCACTTCAGGCAGAAGTCCCCATACAAACAGCTAGTTTCATATTCATGATGAATCCTAAAAGGAGAGGCTTCCCTGGTGGCTCAGACGGTAAAAACAAAAAAGATACACACAGTCCAGTGTTGACTTATATATAGAAGAAATTCAGTAAAAGCCAATGATTACAGGAAAGAATAGACTCTTTGATGGCTTCAAGACTCAAAATTATGTTTAAAACATTACACACATATGGCAGAATCTGTTTTAAATAGAAATAGGAGAAAACACAAATTTGCATCCAAATACCATAGTCCAGGGAAGCATCTCAAAATCTCTTTTGATGGCGCCTAATATATTCTGACACATCACTGAAGCTTAAACTTTATTCTCTGGGGTCTCTGGCTAATACTTTTACACCAGAGTTATAGTGCCTCCTTATTTAAGACGACGACCAAAGTCTTGACCTGAACCCTGAAACTCAGGACGTGCATTGCAGATCCCTCCAGAGGATGCAATTTTGTGTGATGAGACAAGCTCGGGGTACTTATTTTATTTAAAATAAAACAAATTATGCTCAATTTTCAGAATTTATATTCAATCCATCATCAATCGCCATTTATCCTGAAAAGCCACAATTGCACTTAAGTAATTTTTCAATGGAAGAAATGGAATCTGAATTTTATAAGCACTTGGATCATAGCTGACAAACTAACTTTGAAATACCCTTCATTTTAAGAAAAGGGAACTCTCCTACACTGTTGGTAAGAAGGTAAAAGGGTGTAGCCAGTGTGGAAAATAGTATGGAAGTTCCTCAAAACACCAAAAATAGAGTCTCCATATAATCCAGCAATTCCACTCCTAAGTATATATCTGGACAAAATTCTAATTCAAAAAGATACATGCACCCTTGTGTTCACAGAAGCACTGTTCACAATAGTCAAGATGTGGATACAACCCGAACGTTTGTCAACAGATGAATGGATAAAGGAGATGCAGTATATATACACAGTGAAATGTTAGCCATAAGAAATAATGAAATAATGCCGTTTGTAGCAACACGGATGGACCTAGAGATTATCATACTAAGTGAAGTAAGTCAGAAAGAGAAAGGCAAATACTATATGGAATCTAAGACACAAATCAACTATCTATGAAGCAGAAACAAATTCACAGATAGAGAACAGACTTACGGTTGCCAAGCGGTAGGGTGAGTGGTGGAGGAATGGAGTGGCAGTCTGGGCTTATCAGATGCAAATTATTTATATGGAATAAATGGACAACAAGGTCCTACTGTATAGCACAGGGAAATATATTCTAATTTGTGATAAACCAGAATGGAAACAAATATAAAAAAGAATGTATGTATGTACATCACTGAATCATTGTGTTGTATAGTAGAAATTAACACAATATTGTAAATAAACTATACTTCAAATAAATAAATAAAATACCCTCTATCTTAAAGTGGTCTGACTGTAGACAACTGGTTTGTAGCACATGTCATACTTGGTTCGCCATACAGGTTCAACAGCCCCCAAACTGGTGTAGTAGAGGCTTTCTACTCCAACAAGAGCAGTCCTCAGTTATGACCTTGGATGTCACAGCACTATCAAATTGCCATAAAAGTTTCTTAGTATTTACTTTCAATTTCTGGACTTTTTGTCATGAACCAGTAAGAGTTTTTAGACTACCAGTTAGTCCACCAATGAATCAAATACAACCCCCAACTCTCTCTCTCTTTTTTTAAACACACGACTTCATCCAATCATCCATTTACTCAGCAAATAGCAGCTGAGCATCACACATGTACCAGTCATCAGGGCTAGAGGAGTGAATACTTCAGAGAAGGTCCCTCCCCAGACAAACACAAACATGCAATATAAATTCAGATTGTGACAACTGGTACTCAGAAACACAAAGCAGAGAAAAGGATGGAGAGAGAATGGTAAGGATCCTATTCTGAGACACTCAGAAGACCTCTGAGTGGGTGGAAATGGTGAATATCTGAGTCAAGAAATGAAATGAAACATGGGAGGGGGCTATGTATGGTCCTGGGAGAATTTTGGTGTTTGGAGGAAAACAGAAAAAGGCCAGTGTGCCTGGTGGAGTGAGTGAAAGAGAGAGGAATTAGGAAATGAGGATGCATGGGACTTCCCTGGTGGTCTAGGGGTTAAGATTGCCTTCAAATGCAGAGCATGAGGGGTGAGCTCCTGGTTAGGGGACTGAGGTCCTACATGCCTTGAGGCCAAAAAATCAGAACATACACAACAGAAGCTATACTGTAACAAAGCCAATAAAGACTTTAAAAATAGTCCACATCAAAAAAAAAATCTTAGGAAAAAAAGAAAATTAGAATGTAGAAATGAGGGGTGGCTAGATCACATAAGGCCTTTAGGTAAGAAGTCTGGTTAAGACTTTAGATTTTATTCTGTGTTATGAGGAGCTGTTAGAAGGTTTGGGGCAAGAGAGTAAGTTTGATGTGCAAAAAAAAAAAAAAAAAAAGGTTGGATCCAGTTAGAGTGAATAACTCTATAGTAATGACACCCAAGGATCCTCATCTTATGACATTCACACCCTGTGTAGACCTCCCCAACATAAAATAGGACTGACCTTTGTAACTAATAGAATACTGCAGAAATGGAAGAGTGTGACTTCAGAGGTCAGTTCATAACAGGCCATGCAACTTCCTTCTTGCTTTTACTCTTGGAAAAAGACTGAAAGTCAGCTGCCATGTTGTGGAGATGCTCAGATGACCCTCTGGAGAAGTCTAGGCCCAGGGATTGAACCCTTATCTCCTGCATTTGTTGGTGGATTTTTTACCCCTGAGCCACTGGGGAAGACTGTGGAAAAATCCACGTGAGAGATAACTGAGTCCTCCTAACAACCAGCATTGACCAGTCAGCCATGTGAGTGAGCTGCCTTAGAAATGGATGGTTCAGCACCAACCATCACTGCCACTCACCACAGCCCAGCTGACATCCTGACTGTGACCTCTTGAGAGATTCTGAGCCAGAACCTCCCCACTAAGCAGCTCCCAAGTTTCCAGACCATGGAAACTATGAGACAACATGAGGTCTTTTAAGATGCTGACCTTTGAAGTAACTTGTTATGCAGCAACAGATAAGTGATACAGGGAGTACTTTTGGAATCTTGGAGACTATTTTATCAATGCAACATAGAGGGTAAGGGGATTCTGAAAGAAAAGCTTACTGGTACACCAAGGTGAATAGCACTTTGAAAGGGTGCCAGCCCCAACCTATATGGAATTCTAGAAAGCAAGATGAAAGGTACATCAGGGAGATGGAAGAGACTGTAGAGGTTGGCTGTCACATGGAGTACTTGGGAAAGCGCAGGGAAGATCCATTTTCCACGTAAAGCAATCTCTGAAAAGAGAATGACCAATCCTGGTTGGAGATAAGGCTGGAGAACTGTGAGCAGACCACTACTCATTCAAACAATATTTGCTGAGAACCAACTATGTTCCAAGAAGGTGGACAATATCATATACTAACAAATATATGCGGAATCTAGAAAAATGGTATAGTGAACCTATTTTCAGGGCATGAATATAGACACAGATGTAGAGAACGGACCTGTGGTCACAGCAGAGGAAGGAGAGTGTGGGACGAACTGAGACACCAGCAATGACATATATATGCTACCATGTATAAAATGGACAGCTAGTGGGATGCGGCTGTATAACACAGGGAACTCAGCTTGGTGCTCTGTGATGACCTAGAGGGGTGGGAAGAGGGTAAGAGGGAGGCTCAAGAGGGAGGGGGCATATGTGTTCATATAGCTGATCCATGTTGTACAGAAGAAACCAAAACAACATTGCAAAGGAATTATCCTCCAATTAAAAATTTTAAAAAAATGCTTATGGAACAATAAAAATTTTTTTCTTTATGCTCAAAAAAACAAACAAACAAAAAAACAAGAACATGATAAGTCCCATGGTAGCACATCCCATTTGGATGGATGTTTCTGACATGAGGGTTGGAGACACCAACAGTGATCAAATAATCCCACCAGCAACTAGGAGGTGCAGGTGGGCAAGTACATTGAAGGATATAAAAATATATGGCAGGGACATGAAAACTAGCTTGAGGAAGTTTTCCTGAAACTGAAATGTTTGAGTTGGATCTAAAGGAGACCTTCCTGAAAGGCCTCCTGAAAAAGTAATGTTTGAGCTGGATCTGAAGGACTAGGAGGATTAAGGGGCACTGACAGGGGGGAGGAACATTCCAGCAGAGGGAGCAGCATGGAGGGAAGCCCAGAGGCAGAAAGGACAAAAAGGCCTTTGAGGAACCAAAGGCCAGTATGGTTGGATGCAGAGAGCAAGGGGAGTGAAACCAGAGAAGGCCAGGCAGTGGGTAGGGCCAGGCCAGGCCCAGCCTCATAGCATGTTAAGGATTCAGGTTCTTTCTTTTTAATATTTGAGGTTTTAAAAAATTTATTTATTTTTAATTGAAGGATAATTGCTTTGCAGAATTTTTGTTGTTTTCTGTCAAACCTCAACATGAAGGATTCAGTTTTTTAACCTAGTAGCAATAGGAGACCAGAGAGTTCTGATTCTGCCATTGGTTCCCACTAAGATCAGTTGATGTTATATTGACTCCCCAGTTCATTTTTGTGTTTTCTTCCCGTCATATCCATTTGGGACATCAACCACTTCCCCAGATGAGATGATTGTTGGTTGACAATGGTAGAAGATAGTGCCCAAAGGAGGCTCAAATTGATGCTTTTGAATGTGGTGTTGGAAAAGACTCTTGAGAGTCGCTTGGACTGCAAGCAGATCAAACCTGTCAATTCTAAAGGAAATCAGTCCTGAATATTCATTGGAAGGATTGATGCTGAAGCTGAAACTTCAATACTTTGGCCACCTGATGCAAAGAACTGACTCATTGGAAAAGACTCTGATGCTAGGAAAGATTGAGGGCAGGAGGAGAAGGGGATGACAAAGGATGAGATGGTTGGATGGCATCACCGACTTAACAGATGTGAGTTTGAGCAAGCTCTGAGAGTTGGTGATGGACAGGGAAGCCTGGTGTGCTGCAGTCAATGGGGTCGCAAAGAGTTGAACACAACTGAGACTTAACTGGAAAGGAGGTTCATCTGTGTTTGTGCTTACAGATCAGTGTGAGCTCTGAGTTACCAGCCCCACAGCTCCTCCAGAAGTAACACTGGGGAGTCCGGAGAGGCAACTGTGCCCTGGCAAGATTGCTGCAAGGAGAGCAAACCAGTCAATCCTAAAGGAAATTAACGTTGAATATTCGTTGGGAGGACGGATGCTGAATGAAGCTCCAATACTTTGGCCTCCTGATGCAAGGAGCTGACTCATTGGAAAAGATCCTGATGCTGGAAAAGATTGAAGGCAAAAGGAGAAGGGGGTGACAGAGGATGAGATGGTTAGATAGAATCACTGACTCAATGAACATTAATTTGAGCAAACTCTGGGAGATAATGAAGAATAGGGGCACCTGGCATGCTGCAGTCCAAGGGGTTGCAAACAGTCGGACACAACTGAACAACAGCATTGCCCTGGGTTGGAGCTTTGGATGAAATTTAGCCCCTCTATCGTTATTCCAGAGTCTCCTTCAGGATGAAGCTGTGTCTCCAGCCTTGCATTGAGCCTGAGAACTCAAACAAATATTTGCACGCATTAACTTTGTTTGTCAGGTGACGTTCAACATTACCTATGATGGATGTTAATTTTTCTTCAAAGCAAGCAGTTTTCTTGACTCTGAATGTGCATTCAGGAAATGGAAACGATCATTTCTTCAAGTGAACTGTTGCTCTGGAAAATTATAACATTTCATGCTGCTATGGGGACAGTCCACAACTATAGATTTGCATGCCAGGGCAATGTCATTGGGAAATCAATTGCGTGCTCAGTTGCTCAGTCATTTCTGACTCTTTACAACCCCATGAACTAGCCCATCAGGCTCCTCTGTCCATGGGATTTTCCAGGCAAGAATACTGGAGTGGGTTGCCATTTCTTTCTTTAGGAGATCTTCCTGACCCAGGGATGAAACCCCTGTCTTCTGCGTCTACAGCATTACAGGCAAATTCTTTACCACTAAGCCACCTGAGGAGCTGGGAAATCATGGGGTTGTATTGAAAGGACTTTGACATTGTCAGCAATCATTAAAGCAACAAGCCTGGTTGTCAGAGGGGGCAGAGGGACACAGAAGCTACACCATGTGGTGCCAAGTCTTCCTGGTTCCCAGCTCATTGGGGACCATCTCCAAACTCTGAGAGCAGATATCATGGGATGAATGCTGCTGTAGCCAGTGAGGACAGTTTGACCCATAGTGAGAAACTGCACCTTCCTCTGGCCATTGTCACTGCACAGACTTGTCATCTATAAAGAGAATGGGTCGTCTGTGACTTATTCCCCAACATCCATTATCCCTGAACAGTCATTCTAGGTCAATCTCGGAGCTCAGTCTCCTGGTCAGTGACTGATTTAGAACAGCTGTGCTCAGTCTCTCATTGTGTCCAACTCTTTGTGACCCTATTGACCGTAGCCACCAGGCTCTTCTGTACATGGGATTGTTCAGGCAAGAATAGGTTGCCATTTCCTTCTCCAAGTGATCTTCCCAACCCAGGGATTGAACCCAAGTCTCCCGTGTTTCCTGCATTGGCAGGAAGATTCTTTACCACTGAGCCACCTGGGAAGTCCCTGATATAGAACAGGTGGAAAAATTCCAGACTCCAGACAAGACAGAGGAGGTCTTCTGGGGCTGAGGCCCTCGGGATAAGTAGCTTTATTTCTGAGACTCCATTTCTTCATCTGCATCTTCTGTAAAGAGCTATTTTCGAGGATAAGTTTCCTGCTTATTAAGAGGTAAAAGGGGTCATTTCCCTAGAACAGTGACTTTTAAACTTTTTGATCTCAGGACCACTTTGTATTAAAATACTATTTAAAACCAAATACCTTTTGTTTAGGCTTCCCAGGTGGCACTAGTGGTAAAGAACCTGCCTCTTGATGCAGAAGATGTAAGAGAGGGGGGTTCGATCCCTGGGTGGTGAAGGTCCCCTGGAGAAGCAACCCACTCCAGTATTCCCACTATCGGTGAATCAGGATTCCCTTTTCTTGCTAACACTTGTTCTCTTTTTTTAAATAACAAGTTTGAGGTGATATCTTATTATGGTTATGATTTGCATTCCCCTGATGATTAGTGATGTTGAACAAGTTTTCAAACACCGGTTGGTCATTTGCATGTCTTCTTTGGAGACCCATTAGGCTTCCCTGGTGGCTCAGAGGTTAAAGTGTCTGCCTGCAATGCGGGCCTGCAATGCGGGAGACCCGGGTTTGATCCCTGGGTTGGGAAGATCCTCTGGAGAAGGAAATGGCAGCCCACCCCAGTATTCTTGCCTGGAGAATCCCATGGATGGAGGAGCCTGGTAGGCTACAGTCTACAGGGTCGCAGAGTCGGACACGACTGAGCGGCTTCACTTCACTTCACTTCCAGTATTCTTGTCTGGAGAATCCCATGGACAGAGGAGCCTTGTGGGCTACAGTCTGTAGGGTTGCAAAGAGTCAGACATGACTGAAGTGTCAACACATACATTCATTTCAAACTACAGTTTAAAAAAATGATATAGTAACGTAGCTTAATGAAAAATAACTATATATTCTAAGATGAAAACAATTTTGTGAATTTTTTGAAAATGTTTTGTGAAAAACATTGTTTTTCATTTTTGCAAATCTTCTAATGTCTGATGTAACAGAAGACAGCTGGACTTTCATATTTGCTTCCAAATTCAAGCTGTAGGTTCGGGGTTGAAGTACATGAAGAAAATCACAGATAAGTGAGAAAACAGAGCCTCTGCCTCTTAAGAAGCTTCCAGGATCCCTCAGAAATTCTTGGACCACATCCTAGTATGCTCAGAATCACTACTCTAAAAAACCAAATATCCACCAGGTGATCCAGAGACAAGGTACTGTGTTTTCTAGAAGAGAAATCTTCCAGATAGGATTTGAAACCGAGGGTAGTCATCAGTTAGATCTATTAAACTGGAACTTGCTTAATAAATAATGGACTATAACCTGCCTTCATTGATTGGGTTCTCTTTAATTGTTTTACAAATACTTGCGTGTCCTCCAAGCCTCATGTAGCCAAAACAATAAGATGTTTGCCGGAGTTGTTTTTCAGGAACTTGGAGTCAGCTGTGTCCAGTTTAAGCTTGAGCCTGTTGAGTCTGGTTAGGACGACTGACCTTTCAACTGATCTTGCCCAACAATCCAACCTCAGAACATGCTAACACCCCGTTTTCTGAACATGCATCGCATGAAGAAGCCTGTAGCTCAGTTGCACCTGTGCAGAAAGACAATAACTTCACCGTTCTCTTATTTCCAATCACCTTTCTCCTGAATCTTTATCCCACTAGTGTTCTGAACCCCAAGCCCTGAGGGAGGCAGATTTGAGATTTATTCTCTCATCTCTTCACTTGGCTCCCTTATAAGTTAAACCCTTTCTCTGCCGCAAATCTCAGCGTCTCAGCATTTGGCTTGCTGTACATCAGGCGAAGAACCTGATTGGTTAACCACGTAAGATGGCTATCCGGTCACAGAACAGGAGTCCGGGGATTTTTAAAATTCATTTGTCAACAGACTTCCATGCTGTCATTTAGTTTAGAACATACGCTGACATTCTGATGGACAATGCCTGTGGTACACTGACAACTGATTCAAGGAATCACAGGATCTCAGAGTCTAAAGGACTCTAGAATTCTCTGCCAGTTCTGTGTCCTATCTCGTAGTTCAGGTTCTGTTCGAGCACCTCCCATAAGAGGACGTTTGCTGCTCATGGGACAGTTCAAAGAAGCAAGGGGACTGGGAATCACCTGAACAAAGTCTTAACCTACCATTAAGGAACTTCCCAAGATCACACAGTTCATTGTTGACACAACCCAGTGTTTCCTCACTTTGTATGTTAACTGTTTTTGAGCCCAGTTTATAAAATCATTTGTCCTTGTATGTGTCTACGCTGAAGAAATATTTCCTTCTGGAAATAAACCAACCACTTAGTTTTTCATGGTATAATTTAAGCAGCCATAGCAAGTCTAGGAGCTGTGGGACACTTCTACTAAATAAACTGTTTGAATCGGCCTGTTAAGTTAAAGACAAGGATGGTTTCCAAATCAAACGTTTCCTTAGTGTGTGTTGAAGTCATTGCAGCTCACGTGGCCAATCGGAGCACTCCCACCTGTCTTTGAATGGCCCCTCCCTTAACCCCTTGCAAAAGTCACTGTCCGGAAGGTCCATCCAGTGGTGAGATATTGATCTTCGAAAATCTTTTTGGCAAAGAGCCTCAATGATTCTGTTTTATTTTTTACATTTTTATTTATAAAATTTTTCATAACAAAAGCACAGTGAATAGGATAAACCCCCATAGACCCTTTCCTCCAATTTAGTAATTAGCACTTTCATTTCATCGCACTTGCTTTATCAAACCATTCTTTATCCCTCCCTTCTTCCTTTTCTTCTTTCCTTCCTTTCTTTCTTCCCCTCTTTGGTATTTAACTCTTATCCTCAATACTCTGTCATTTTGCCTTGAAAAATTTCTGTAGATATTTCTAAACTATAAGGCCATTTTCCCACAATACCGTCGTGTCATTTAACTTACACATTCCTTAGAAGTATTAGTCTATTTATACTCTAATTTCTGATGTCCTATGGCTCTTAAGTTCTTTTTTAATCTGGAACAACCACTACTTCTTCCCTCTGTTCTTCTTATGCCCTTGACTTGTTTTAGAAACTGGACTAGTTTTTCTATAGGATGCCCCACATTCTACATTTCTTTCATTTTTTTATCTGAAATCCTTTAACATATTGGTTTGTCCCTTGTTTCTCCTGTAAACTAAAGATGAGGTCTAAAGTCTTGATTAGATTCTTTGGCAAGAATATCTCACAGTGGTACTTTCTATTGTATTCTATTTATGGATGTACTTTCTATTTTATCTCATACCATCCAATCTGGTTGTGCTACATTTAGTGATGCAGTCTGATCCTTCCATTGTAAACTTCCTTGTCAATCATTTTCCATTAGGTTTTGCATCAGTTCAATTTCTGGACCAATTATACCATTAGAAGTTGAAAATAGTGATTTTTTTTCTACCACTTAAATTCAATTATTCCTTCTAAGTCCATTAGGTGGAATTCTCCTACAAAAAAGAACTTTTCCTCATCATCTAGAGCTATTTAGGAACGTGAAAATACAGTTCATGTAGAACAAGCAGGATAAATGCTTATTTCTTTCCCTTTAATGATCAATTCTCAGAGTAAGGAGTTTGCTCTGGTCTATAACAAATACCAGATTGGGTTAACTAGCTATAACAAATACCACAGACTGGGTTAACTAGCAGACACATATTTTTTTATCGTTTTGGAAGCTGCAAAGTCCAAGATCAAGGAGCCATCAGATTCAGTATCTGGTGAGGACCCTGTTCCTGGCTTGTAGACGGTCACCTTCTTGCTGTGTATTCACATGATAGAGTGAAACAGAGGGACCTCTGGTCCCTTCCTGTTTTTGTGCCATGCTGTGCTCAGTCATGTCCAACTCTCCAGTCCATGGGGATTCTCCAGGCAAGAATACTGGAATGGGTTGCCATGCCATGCCTTTCTCTGGGGGATCTTCCCAACCCAGATATCGAACCCAAGTCTCTCACATTGCAGGCATGTTCTTTACTGTCTGAGCCACCAGAGAAGCCCAAGAATACTGGAGTGGGTAGCCTATCCCTTCTTCAGGGGACCATCCCAACCCAGGGATTGAACTGGGATTTCCTGTTTTTAAAAGGACATTAATCCCACCATGGGGCTCCACCTTCATGACCTCAACTAAACCTGAGTTCCTCTCAAAGTCTCCACCTCCAAAACCTTCACATTAGGGGTCAGGGTCTCAATATATAAATTTGGGGAAATACAAACATTTGGCCCATAACAGTGTTGATGCCCCAGCTACCAGTAGTGGCTTCAGTGAATTTTGTAGAGCTACTATTTCCATTCTTCATTCTCGCTCTGATTATTGTGAAACCATTGATTCATATATATATAATGTTAAGTTGCAACACGTGGGATCTAGCTCCCTGATCAGGGATCAAACCTTGGCCCCTGCATTGGGAGCCCAGAGTCTTAGCCACTGGACTGTCAGGAAAGTCCCTCATTGTGATGTTAATTCATGCTTCTCTACTCACATGATATTGAGCATCTTTTAATATGCTTATTTGATATTTATATATCTTCTCTGGTGACTTTTGCTCATTTTGAACTGGATTGTTTGTTCTATTATTGAGTTTTTTTTTAAGTGTTCTTTGTATACTCTAGATACAAATCTTAAAAAAATTTTTTTTTTATTTTGGCTATCCTGGAATGGGAAAGACTAGAGATCTCTTCAAGAAAATTAGATACCAAGGGAACAATTTATGCAAAGATGGGCTCGATAAAGGACAGAAATGGTATGGACCTAACAGAAGCAGAAGATATTAAGAAGAGGTGGCAAGAATATACAGAAGAACTGTACAAAAAAGATCTTCACGACCTAGATAATCACGACGGTGTGATCACTCACCTAGAGCCAGACATCCTGGAATATGAAGTCAAGTGGGCCTTAGGAACCATCACTATGAACAAAGCTAGTAGAGGTGATTGAATTCCAGTTGAGCTATTTCAAATCCTGAAAGATGATGCTGTGAAAGTGCTGCACTCAATATGCCAGCAAATTTGGAAAACTCAGCAGTGGCCACAGGACTGGAAAAGGTCAGTTTTCATTCCAATCCCAAAGAAAGGCAATGCCAAAGAATGCTCCAACTACCACACAATTGCATTCATCTCACACACTAGCAAAGTAATGCTCAAAATTCTCCAAGCCAGCCTTCAGCAATACGTGAACTGTGAGCTTCCAGATGTTCAAGCTGGTTTTAGAAAAAGCAGAGAAACCAGAGATTAAATTGCCAACATCCGCTGGATCATGGAAAAAGCAAGAGAGTTCCAGAAAAACATCAAATTCTGCTTTATTGACTATGCTAAAGTCTTTGACTGTGTGGGTCACAATAAGCTGTGGAAAATTCTGAAAGAGATGGGAATCCCATATCACCTGACCTGTCTCTTGAGAAACCTATATGCAGGTCAGGCAGTAATAGTTAGAACTGGACATGGAACAACAGACTGGTTCCAAATAGGAAAAGGAATATGTCAAGGCTGTATATTGTCACCCTGTTTATTTAACTTATATGCAGAGTACATCATGATAAACGCTGGGCTGAATGAAGCACAAGCTGGAATTAAGCGTGCCGGGAGAAATATCAGTAACCTCAGATATGCAGATGACACCAATCTTATGGCAGAAAGTGAAGAAGAATTAAAGAACCTCTTGTTGAAAGTGAAAGAGCAGAGTGCAAAAGTTGGCTTAAAGCTCAACATTCAGAAAACTAAGATCATGGCATCCAGTCCCATCACTTCATGGCAGGTAGATGGGGAAACAGTGGAAACACTGGCTGACTTTATTTTGGGGGGCTCTAAAATCACTGCAGATGGTGACTGCAGCCATGAAATTAAAAGATGTTTACTCCTTGGAAGGAAAGTTATGACTAACCTAGACTGAATATTAAAAAGCAGAGACATTACTTTGTCAACAAAAGTCCATCTAGTCAAGGCTGTGGTTTTTCCAGTGGTCATGTATGGATGTGACAGTTGGACTACAAAGAAAGCTGAGTGCTGAAGAATTGATGCTTTTGAGCTGTGGTTTTGGAGAAGACTCTTGAAAGTCCCTTGGACTGCAAGGAGATCCAACCAGTCCATCCTAAAGAAGATCAGTCCTGGGTGTTCATTGGTAGGACTGATGCTGAAGCTGAAACTCCAATACTTTGGCCACCTGATGTGAAGAACTGACTCATTTGAAAAGACCCTGATGCTGGGAAAGATTGAGGGCAGGAGGAGAAGGGGATGACAGAGGATGAGATGGCTGGATGGCATCACTGACTCGATGGACATGGGTTTGGGTGGATTCTGGGAGTTGGTGATGGACAGGGAGGCCTGGCGTGCTGGGGTTCATGGGGTCGGAGAGAGTCAGACACGACTGAGCGACTGAGAACTGGTGCTGGGTGTTTGTTGCAGCACTCAGGCTTTCTCTAGGTGTGGAGCTCAGGCTCTAGAGCATGCCTGCCTAGTAGCTTAGGCACCCAAGTTTAGTTTCCCTGTGGCATGTGGGATCTTAGTTCCCCAACTGGGTATCAAACTCAAGTCCCCTGCATTGCAAGGTGGATTCTTAACCACTGGACCACCAGGGAAGTTGCCTTATATATTTATTTTGTGTTAATCAGTTCCAGTCGTTATTCTTTCTGACACACAGATTGTCCCATTTCAGGCCACAGCAACCTCACAAACTGAGTTTTTGACATGGGCCCATTAGTCTTTAATGATGTCCTTTCTTCTGGCATGAGAAGCCCCAGGATCAACTCAAACATTTCCTGCTTCAAATTTGAGCTCAGCCATTTCTCTACAAAGCCCTGTTTGTTTTAGCAGGAAACGGTGTGTTCATTGTATCGAGCTGTTATGCTTCGGTTAATTTATTTAGGAAATACATATTTTTCAAAGGGAAAAAGCCTAAAATATTCACAGTGATTTTTCTCCTTCAAATTTAACATCATTGGGGTTTTTCTTAACTTCTTTGATTTTATATGCGTGTGTCTTTGCTGTTATACTATAAATCTTCATTCCTCAGAACAATTTTTATTGCTGCAATGACTCATTAAAATATGATACACATATAATAATTTAAAAATTGCAATGCCAATATTGCTATTAACAAGACTATTGAATGAAGTTTACATTTTCTTTGCAGTTTGATTTTTTGACCTTAGAATATATCCCAATAATGATGTACAGTTCAAATGTTACATTCGAAAGTGACTTGAAGCAGCTCTAATATTTTTGTGATATGACATCAAGTTGACATGAAATTTAGTACTAGTTTTTATTTGCTTTCAATTTTTAGGGAATGCTCCTTCCCACTGCCCCTCTCTCCTTTTGGTTTAATTTTCTTTTTTGAATTTGTAAAATAATTCCTGATTCCAACCTCAAAGCTTTCTAGCAAGATATATTCAGAGAAGCCTCATTTCCTTTCCTGTTTCTGCCTCTCATTCCCTCTTCTTCCCAATATTTCTCCCATTATTCGTCCTTCTGGCTTTGAAAAAGCAAGAAAATTCGAGAAAGTGTTTGTGTGCGTGTGTATTTCCTCCCCACCTTCACTCAAAAGGTGATATGCTCGGACTTCCTCAGTGGTCCAGTGTTTAAGAATCCATCTTGCAATGCAGAAGATGAGGGTTCCTCTCCTGGTCAGAGAACTAAGATTCCACCTGCTGAATCTGAGCATCATAACTAGTGAGCCCACGTGCCACAACAGAAGATACTGCATGAGGCAACGAAGATCCTGCAGGCCGCAGCTAAGCCCCAACACAGCCAAATAAATGCATAGATATTGTTTAATGTGCTATACTAGATACACTGGTTTTCAGGTGATATTTTCATTTCTTTTGCCAATGTATCCCGGATAGCCCTCCATATATATATAGGTATATTGAGATGTTGCCTCATTATTTTCATGATATGTTGTGCTCCATTGTCTGGGTTTTACATAATTTAGTCAAACATTTCCTTATTGATGGGTATTGGCTTGTTTCCAGTCTTTTACATTATAAAGAATATTGCAATGAATAACATAAACATGTCATTTTATTTGTTTACAAATATATCACCAGAATTCCTGGAATATATTTTTATAGGAATATATAAATATATATATGCAATAAATATACTTTATAAATAAATTTATAATTTATTTATATTTATTTTATATTTATAAAATATTTTATATTTATATTAAATTATATATTTATATAATAAAAATATTTATAAATATATATTTCTAGGAATAAACATATTCCTGGAAATAGAATTGCTGCATCAGGGGGTAAATGCATATGGAATTTTGCTAGATACTGTCAAATGGTTCTCCATCTACCGAGAATGTAAGAGAATTCCAATTTTCCCCACACATTTGCTTATGGTGTGTGCTGTCAAAGTTTTCACTTTTTGTCAGTTCGATAGGTGAGAAATGTTATCACAGTGTGGTTTTCTCATTTTATGAGTAAGGCTGAGCATCTTTTCACATCTTTAAAGACCACTCACTTTTCATTTTCTATGAACTGTTTGAAGCTTTCATCCATTAAAGTAAAAATCACTGGAAGCTCCCTGGCAGTTCAGTGGTTAGGATTCAGCCCTTTGACTGCCATGGCCTGGGTTCAATCCCTGGATGGCGAATGGAGCTCCCACAACCTGCGTGGCATGGTCAAAATAAACATAAAAAAAAAAATAAAAATCACTCCTTTTCTTCTCAACTTTTGGAATTGCTCTCTATAAATTTTTTTATCTGTGATATAGGTTGCAACTATTTTTCCCTGTTTGTTATTTGTTTTTTTGATTTGCTTATACTATTTTCATCTTTTAAAAAGTTTTTCCTTTGATTTTGGTAGTTTAATTCACAGTCTTTTTTTTTTTTTTCTATTCTTCTGGATTCCAAGCCATAATTAACAAGGTTTTTCTCCCCTTCTACATTACAAAGGAGTTCACCTACTTCTTTTCTTGCATTTACGTAATTTAATTTATAATTTAGATCTTTGGTTCACCTTGAAATTATCTTGACATACCACATGAGTGACAGAATATTTTCCTAGTTTCTGTGATTGATTATGTTTTCAACTCAGTTGAAATGATAGATGTTCTGATTCACTGGATATTTGTCATTAACGTAAGATAACATCTTTTTCCAAATTTTCAGCACCTTGTCATTGATAGGTTAAAATTCAAGAATATTCTAAAAGTTACAAGTCAACATTATGGGGAAGAGTTGTTAGCTTCTTTCTATCCTGTCATTTTAGAGCTTTTTAACTGTACTAGTTATATTTCTGTCTCAATACCAGTGCAATGAATAATGTTATACAGGAAGCCAGGAAGAGAAAACTATTCTTCTCAGCCAAGCTGCTGAGACCATCTGCTTCCCCTCGATTTTGGATGCAGTATCATATACCAGATACAGCTGGGGATAGAAGAATCTAATATTTGCTATTGACAAACACAGTGGCTCACACATGTCACAAAACATTGCCCCTAAAGGACTTCCTTGGTGGTCCAGGGTTTAACATTCTGTGTTTCAAATGCAGGGGGCACAGTTTCAATCTCTGCTCAGGAAAATAAGATTCCTCATGACACACAGCATGGCCAAAAATCATAGTAATAATTGCCCCTGAGAACATTTTCTGTCTTGTAACCCCATCGGAAGAATTGCTCTAAGTTACTTTTACTAATGCTGAAGTTGACACTTTAGATACATTAATTCAGAATAATCATGCAATGGATATTTCTGAACTTGGTTCAATGATTTTTAAAGAATTTGTAATGATGATAGCATAATAAAATGAAACTCCATTTGTGAAAAATTCCTAAGTATTTTGAAAGGTGATATATGCTTTTAACTCAAACAGAAATGGAATTGTCAGTGAATTTTTATCAACAGATGAAACTTTTCTTCTGCACTTTCTTGTCATAAAATCTGTGATTCTTCACCTCTTGAAGATAACTGAAGTTATCAACAGATTGCAGAGCATGAACTTCTGTGTTGTTTTTTCAGTAATGGTGAAAGACCCCACATTTGCCAAACGCTTTCAGTGGCTTCAGTAAGGTGGCTGAAGCACAGCCATAGACTTCAAGGAAGTTCATCTGTCTATGAAAAAATCAAAATGTCAGCCTTAGGGACTTCCCTGATGGTCCAATAGTTAAGACTCTGCCCTTCCACTGCAGGGGTGCAGATTTGATCCCTAGTCAGGGATCTCCTGTATGCCATGCTGCTGCTGCTAACTCGCTTCAGTCATGTCCGACTCTGTGCAACCCCATAGACGGAAGCCCACCAGACTCTCCCCATCCCTGGGATTCTCCAGGCAAGAATACTGGAGTGGGTTGCCATTTCCTTCTCCAATGCATGAAAGTGAAAAGTGAAAAGTGAAAGTGAAAGTGAAGTCATGCCCGAGGCTTCAACCAAACCAGCTATGGAATTAAAGTTAAGTAATGCATGTATTACCAGTAAAGTGATTGATGGTGAAGGAGCAGAGTGAAAGAGCCAGCTTAAAACTCAGCATCCAAAAAATGAAGATCATGGCATCTGGCCCCATTACTTCATGACAAACAGAAGGGGAGAAGGTGGAAATAGTGGCAGATTTCCTCTTCTTGGGCTCTAAAATCACTGTAGATGGTGACTGCAGTCATGAAATCAGAAGTTTGTTTCTTGGCAGGAAAGCTATGATAAACCTAAACAGTGTGTTGAAAAGCAGAGACACTACTCTGCCAACAAAGGTCTGTGTAGTCAAAGGCTATGGTCTTCCCCAGTGGCTCAGATGGTAAAATGTCTGCCCGCAATTCGAGAGACCTGGGTTCCATCCCTGGGTCGGGAAGATCCACCCCTCCAGACAGACAGGGGGCTACAGTCCATGGGGTAGCAAAAAGTCGGACATGACTGAGTGACTGAAAAACAACAAAAGTGATTGCTAACTAAAAATGACATTAGTGAGTGGGTAGAAAGATCACCCCACAAAAAATATCATAAGGAAAGCAATAATAAACAACAGAAATAATTGGAAACAAATATTTAGAGAGAATCAATAAAACCAAAAATTAGTTCTTTAAAAAAATGTATTCTTTAAAAAAATGTATAACATTGACAAACTTCTGTGATTTGGAAAAAAAAAAAAGAGAGAGAGAGAGAGAATTCACAACTAACCAATATCTGGAATCAAAAGGAAAAGATACACTGGGAATTTCCTGGCAGTCCAGCAGTTAGGACTCCATGTTCTTTTCTGCCGAGGGCCTGGGCTTAATTCCTGGTCTATGATCCCACAAGCTGCAGGCCACACTGACCCCAAAAGGGTACACTATCAGTGTCATAGACATTAAACAGAAAATAAGATATGATAAACAAAAGTATGGCAAAAAATTTGAATATTTACACAAAATGGACAAATTCTTAATAAAAGAATAGCAAAATTGACTTAAAGGGACCAAACGCCCAATTATAAAATAAATAGGTCTTCCCCGGTGACTTAGATGGTTAAGAATCCGCCTGCAATGCAGGAGACCTGGGTTCCATCCCTGGGTTGGGAAGATCCCATGGATGAGGGCATGGCAACCCATTCCAGTATTCTTGCCTGGAGATCCCCATGGACAGAGGATCCTAGTGGGCTACAATCCATGGGGTCGTAAAGAGTCAGACACGATTGAGTGACTAAGCACATAAAATAAATAAGTCACAGGAATGTAATGTAGAGCACAGGAGATATGCGTGCTCAGTCTTTCAGTCGTATCAGCCTCTTTGTGACCCCCCTGGACTATACTCGGTCCATGGAATTTTCCAGGCAAGAATACTGGAGTGGGTTGCTTTTCCTTCTCCAAGGGAGCTTCCCGACCCAGGGATTAAACCCACGTCCCCTGCATCTCCTGCACTGACAGAAGGATCTTTTACTGAGCCTCCTGGGAAGCCCACAGGGGATATAGTCAACATTGTATTTGCTATAGAGGGTATAATCTATAAAAATACAAATCAGTATGCTGCACACCTGAAACTACATAATATCGTAAGTCAACTATACTTCAGTAGATTTTTTTTTTTTTAAAGAAGAGGAAATACAGCACCTGAAAGTTTCTACAACCATTTAAGAAATTGAAGTGGGGGTAAATTTTTTTTCCGTTAAAAATTCCAGACTCATAGTTCTAATGAAGTGGATGAACCTAGAGCCTATTATGCAGAGTGAAGAAAGTCAGAAAGAGAAAGACAAATATCATATATTAACACATATATATGGAATCTAGAAAGCTAGTAACAATGACCCTACTTGCAGGGCAGCAAAGGAGGCGCAGACACAGAGAACAGACTTTTGGACACAGTGAGGAAAGAAGAGAGCGGGACAACTTGAGAGAATAGCTCTGAAACATATACCTTACCACACGTGAAACAGATACCCAGTGAGGGGCTTGAGAGCTGGGCTGTGAGGAGGCTGAGTGCTGAAGAATTGATGCTTTTGAACTGTGGTGTTGGAGAAGACTCTTGAGGGTCCCTTGGACTGCAAGGAGATCCAACCAGTCCATTCTGAAGGAGATCAACCCTGGGATTTCTTTGGAGGGAATGATGCTAAAGCTGAAACTCCAGTACTTTGGCCACCTCATGCGAAGAGTTGACTCATTGGAAAAGACTCTGATGCTGGGAGGGATTGGGGGCAGGAGGAGAAGGGGATGACCGAGGATGAGATGGCTGGATGGCATCACTGACTCGATGGACGTGAGTCTGAGTGAACTCTGGGAGATGGTGATGGACAGGGAGGCCTGGCGTGCTGCGATTCATGGGGTCGCAAAGAGTCAGACACAACTGAGCGACTGAGCTGAACTGAACTGAAGGAACTTGATATATGATGCAGGGAACCCAAAGCTGGTGCTCTGTGACAACCCAGAGGCATGCGATAAGGGAAGAGGTGAGAGGGAGGTTCAAGGTGGGGCACACATGTATACCCGTGGCTGATTCATGTTGATGCATTGCAGAAGCCATCCCAATATTGTAAAGTAATTATCCTCTAATTAAAATAGTTTTGAAAAGGAAAAAAAAAAATTCCTGACTCAGATGGCTTTCCTGGTGACTCTCACCAAACTCTCATACAAGACATTATTCTAATCTCACACACATTCTTTCAAAGAAAAGAGAATTTGCCAACCCTATTCTGTGAGGCCAGCATAACTGCAATACTAAACCCAAGGAAGACAGATAAAAAAAGAAAGAAAATAAGCCAGTCAATCTATTCCTGAACCTGGAGACAAAAATTCTATTAAAAATCATTAACAAACCAAATCAAGCATTCTATTTAAAATGGATTAAAAAAAAAAAAACAAGTTGAGTTTATTTTTTTATACCAGGAATGTCAGTTTGGTTCATCCTTTAAAAAATTAATGAATGCATTCACAACATCGGAAAGTAAAGGAGAAACATCAAATATTGGTTCAATAAATGCAAAAAAGCATTTGATAAAACTGAATACATATTAATGACAAAATTCAGCAAACTAAAAACCTACAGAAAATGCATTAATAGTGAAATGGTGAAAAGTCTTCATTTGCTATCAGGGACAAGACAAAGATCCCTGCTCTAATCATTACTACTCAACATTGTAAAGGAGTCCAGAAATACACAGTAAGGCAATAAAAAGAAAAATACAGCGAATTAGGAAAATATAAATAGGAAACAGAGGAAGAAGAACTCTGTGGTATTGGATTGAGAGTCTAATGGTGAATTCATATGAAAATAACATAAATGCTAATTGTATCATTGTGTTTGTATATCAATATTTTTTGTTGTTGTTGTTCAGTCTCAGTCATGTCCAACTCTTTGCAACCTCATGGACTGCAGCACACCAGGCTTCCTTGTCCATCACCATCCCCCAGAGCTTGCTCAAAGTCATGTCCGTTGAGTTGGTGATGCCATCCAACCATTTCGTCCTCTGTTGTCCCCATCTCCTTCTGCCCTCAATCTTTCCCAGCATCCGGGTCTTTTCTAATGAGTTGGCTCTTCGCATGAAGTGGCCAAAATACTGGGGTTTCAGCATCTGTTTCAGTCCTTCCAATGAATATTCAGGACGGATTTCCTTTAGGATTGTCTGGTTTGATCCAAGGACTCTCAAGAGTCTTCTCCAGCACCACACTTCTAAAGCATCAATTCTTTGGCACTCAGCCTTCTTTATGGTCCAACTCTCACATCCATAAATGACTCCTGAAAAAAACATAGCTTTGATTAGATGCATCTTTGCTGGCAAAGTAATGAATCTGCTTTTGAATATGCTTTCCAGGTTGGTCGTAGCTTTTCTTTCAAGGAGCAAGCGTCTTTTAATTTCATAGCTGCAGTCACCATCTGCAGATATTTTGGAGCCCAAGAAAATAAAGTCTGTCATTATTGCCATTGTTTCCCCATCTATTTGCCATGAAGTGATGGAATCAGATGCCATGGTCTTAGTTTTTTGAATGTTGAGTTTTAAGCCAGCTTTTTCACTCTCCTCTTTCACTTTCATCAAGAGACTCTTTAGTTCCTCTTCACTTTCTGCCATAAGGGTGGTGTCATCTGCATATCTGAGGTTATTGATAGTTCTGCAAGCAATCTTGATTCCAGCTTGTGCTTCATCTGGCCCAACATTTCGCATGATGTACTCTGCATATAAATTAAATAAGCAGAATGATAATATACTGC
Source organism: Oryx dammah (assembly GCF_014754425.2). Taxonomy (NCBI): domain Eukaryota; kingdom Metazoa; phylum Chordata; class Mammalia; order Artiodactyla; family Bovidae; genus Oryx; species Oryx dammah. The sequence continues at coordinate 26,734,519 of NW_024070205.1, forward strand.
CTTGTCATACTCCTTTCCCAATTTTGAACCAGTCTGTCATTCCATGTCCAGTTATAACTGTTGCTTCTTGACCTGCATACAGGTTTTTCAGGAGGTTAGTAAGGTGGTCTGTTATTTCCATCTCTTCAAGAATTTTTCAGTTTGTTGTGATCCACACAGTCAAAAGTTTTAGTGTAGTCAGTGAAGCAGAAGTACATGTTTTTCTGGAATTCTCTTGCTTTTCCTATGATCCAACAGATGTTGGCAGTTTGATATATACATAAATTTATATATTTATATCGGGCTTCCCTGGTGGCTCAGTGGTAAAGAATCTACCTGCTAATGCAGGAGATGTGGGTTCAGTCCTTGCGTCAGGAAGTTTTACTGGAGAAGGAAATGGCAACCTACTCCAGTATTCTTGCTTGGGAAATCCCATGGACAGAGGAGCCTGGTGGGCTACAGTTCATGGGTCGCAAAGAGTCATGACTTAGCGACTGAGTACACACACATACATTTATATGAATGTCAAATTGTAAAATAAAAAGAGTTCTGGTTATCTAGCCTTATGGTTTCCTTCAAGGAGGACTTTAACCACACAGATTTGGGGGTTAATTTTTTTTTCAGGTTTTGAAAGATTTTATTTTTAAAACAGTTTCACATCACAGCAAAACTGAGCAAAAGTACAGGGATTTCTCATATAGCACCTGTCCTCACACATGCATAGCCTTTCCCCTTTATCAACATTTCTTACCAGAGGGATACAGTTGTTAAAACTGATGAACCTACCCAGACACGTCATGAGTCCATAGTTATATTATGGTTCCCTCTTGGTATTGTACCTTCTGTGGGCTTGGGAAAATGTATTATGATATGTATTTGCTGTTGTATAGTTGCTCAGTCGTGTCTGACTCTTTGTAACCCCATAGGCTGTAGCCCACCAGGCTTCCCTGTCTGTGGGATCTCTCAGGAAAAAATACTGGAGTGGGTTATCATTTCCTTCTCCAAATGACACGTATCCACCATTATAATATCATACAGAGTAGTTTCGCTGCCTAAAATTCCTCTGAGCTCTCCCTAGTCATCTGTACCTCCTAAACACTGTCAATCACTGATCATCTTACTGTCTTTTCATAGTTTTGCATTTTAAAAGCATACTTGGGGATTAATATATTTTTAGATTGCCTTTGTCTTTAAGATCTTTTTGTTGTTCAGTTGCTCATTTGCATCCAACTCTTTGCAACCCCGTGGACTGCAGCACGTCAGGCTTCCCTGTCCTTCACCGTCTCTAGCCAAAACAAATCACTATGTGTAAAATTCAAGAGTAATAAAAATAAGTTTCTGTCTTAAAGGTGATAATGAAATCAGAAACTTCTAGTGTTGAAAAAGACTTTAAAGTTTGTCTCGTTGAGAAGGAAATCTTTTCTGTTTGTAAGTGCAGCTGGGGGTGGCAGGCTTGGAAGACCTGCTTCCTCCACACTGGAAATAACATAAGGGCATGATGTCAAATAAAGAGGAATGACCCACTTAGGGTGACTGATCTAGGCTGATTCCACGTAATTGCATGTTTACTAAATGGTATCCTAGCACCAGCTAGTGGCAAGAATTAATGAAGACATTAATTGCCAGGGAAAATAGAAAGACATTTGTTAAAAGGAAATCTAACAGTTTCTCAACCATTTTTAGGTGCCTTTCATAGTACATAGAAAGGGAAAAAGTGGAAACAGTGACAGATTTTATCTTCTTGGGCTCCAAAATAACTGCAGATGGTGACTGCAGCCATGAAATTCAAAGATGCTTGCTCCTTGGAAGGAAAGCTATGACAAGTCTAGACAGCACATTAAAAAGTAGAGACATCTCTTGCTGATAAAGGTCCATATAGTCGAAGCTCTGGTTTTTCCAGTAGTTATGTACAGATGTGAGAGTTGGACCATAAAGAATTGATGCTTTGGAAGTGTGGTGCTGGAGAAGACTCTTGAGAGTCCCTTGGACAACAGGAAGATCAAACTAGTCAATCCTAAAGGAAATCAACCCTTAAGATTCATTGGTAGGACTGATGCTTAAGCTCTAATACTTTGGCCACTGGCTGCAAATAGCGGACTCATTGGAAAAGACCCTAATGCTGGGAATGATTAAGAACAGGAAGAGAAAGGGGTGACAGAGGATGAGATGGTTGGATAGCATCAGTGGACATGAGTTTGAGCAAACTCCAAGACATATTGAAGGACAGGGAAGCCTAGCATGCTGTAGTCCATGGAGTCGCGAAGAGTCAGACACAACCTAGCGAATGAACATAGTAAAACATAGTACATGATTTTTATCCTCTTAACTAAATAACACAAACATCTTTATTTTAAATGCTGAAGAGTGCTATTTAGCTAAAAATGGATGAGCAACTTACACAGCAGGGTTGTCAGAATTCCAGGAGCAAAGCCAGGATAGGAGTGGCTAAGGAAGGCAATGAAAAACCTTTGTATTTGGGGAAAAAAAACTACCCTTGAACATGTACAGCTGCAGGGAGCATGTAAGTCCATACCAGTGTCTTGGTATCTCATCCTGAAGGACATTCTAGCTGTCCTTGAGAGCAATTATTAACCATTGGAACCCAGCCCATGTATCACATCCAACACCCTGTGATGGAAAATCTGGAATTTCAAATAGACTCACCAATCACATTCTGAGCCAGCTCTGACACTGTCTTGCAGGGTCTAAATAGACAGAGAATTAAGGACTTCAATGGCAAAGTTGACATTGGTAACTAGCCTGCTTGGCCACCGTCATGATGCTTACTTCTGTGATTCAGTCGTGTCCAACTCTTTGTGATCCCATGGACTATAGCCCGCTAGGCTTCTCTGTCCATGGAATTTTGCAAGCAAGAATACTGGAGCGGGTTGCCATTCCCTGATCCAGGGCATCTTCTGGGCCCAGGGATCGAACCTGCCTCTCCTATGTCTTCTGCATCGGCAGGCAGATTCTTTACCACTCTAGTCCCACATGGGAAGCCTGTTTACACACCCAGAAAATCTGTGGAGTCCAAATGCACGTGGTATTAGTTCATGATGGTCATGGGGAAGGATTAAACCGGATGCAGTGGTCACACAGTTGGACACAACTGAGCAACTAACACTTTCACTTTCACTAATGCGAATCCTCTGTGACTATAAAGGAAAGGACAGGAAAACACGCTTTTGTTATCCCAGGCAGGTTCCTGTCAGACTAAAATCCCAGAAATAAAAGTTAAAACACAGTTCAAAAGATTCTTACTGAAGAACAAAATTTACTAGTAAAGCCTTTTGTTCTGTAATGGTCTGCAATTGTTCTGTAATGTAATGTGGTCTAACACATATTTCAAAAAAGATACACAAACCTCCTGTGTAATTTGTTTATACCAAGAAATTATGTGTGTGTGTGTGTATGTGTGTATTAGTCACTCAGTTGCATCTGATTCTTTGATTCCATAGAATTCTTGCCTGGAGAATCCCCATGGACAGAGGAGTCACAAAGAGTCAGATATGACTGAGCGACTAAGCACACACACACATGGACTATAGCCCACCGAGCTCCTCTGTCCAAGGAATTCTCCGGTCGCGAGTACTGGAGTAGGTAGCTATTCCCTTCACCAGGGGATCTTCCCCACCCAGGGATTCTACCTGGGTCTCCCACATTGTAGGCAGATTTTTTACCATCTGAGCCACCAGGGAAGCCCCGTGTGTGTGTATATATATATATATATATATGAATATATTTATAAAATCCAAACACACAATGGAGTTCCTATGGGTGTGCTTTTGCCTTCTGAAAGATAATTGGCTCAAAGTATATAACAATATTGAAAGGTTGTTGTTGAGCCGGGAAAGATGCCAGGATTCTTGGCCTCTGCTGCTGCTGCTGCTGCTGCTAAGTCGCTTCAGTCGTATCCCGACTCTGTGCGACCCTATAGACGGCAGCCCACCAGGCTCTGCCATCCCTGGGATTCTCCAGGCAAGAACACTGGAGTGGGTTGCCATTTCCTTCTCCAATGCATGAAAGTGAAAAGTCAAAGTGAAGTTGTTCAGTCATGTCCGACTCTTAGTGACCTCATGGACTGCAGCCCACCAGGCTCCTCCGTCCATGGCCTCTAGAGGAGAAGAATTCAATCCAGGCTAGTGATAAAGCTTGATCACTCAGAGCTTTTGTATAATAAAGTTTTATCAAAGTATAAAAGAGATAGATAAAGCTTCTGACATAGACATCAGAAGGGGGCAGAAAGAGTGCCTCCCTGCTAGTCTTTAGCTGGATGATTTATGTCTGTTAGAAAGCTATTAATCAGATAAGAGAGATACCTCAAGGCTGAGGGAGTTTCACCCGGCCCCTCTCCCACAACACGCATTTTTGTGATAGGATGGCAGGAGGTGTGTCCTCCCCAAGCCACAAAACAATTGATATGAATACTGGTTTGTTGAGTTATTATCAGCCCAAGGTTTGCGAAAAGAAAAAAGTTAATCTTACGTGGAACCATTTTGAAGAAAGGCAAATTCCAAAGCAAATACATAGTTTCATTAACATAACTTGAGAAAAACATTTCCATGAGAAAAATGCATTGGTTGGCTCAAGGTTTGAGAAAAGTTAAGCTCAGGTGGAACAAGGTGTCATCGTGGCAACACAGAATTTCAAGAGAAACCTCCTTTTAATTTTGTATAAAGAAGGAAAAAATTCTGACACTTGTGGTATGTTTCCTCCCACCACTTAAGGGAGAGATTAAAAAATGTCTGACACCTGTAGCCTATTTCCTCCGTTTGAAAACCCCTGGCCTTCCTGCCTGTTACTTTCTCAATATTTTTTATTGCTGTATAATTGCTATACAATGTTGTTAGTTTCTGCTACACAGCCATGTGAATCAGCTATATGTGTACATATATCCCCTCCCTCGTGAGCCTCCCTCCCACCCCTCTCAGTTCAGTTCCGTTCACTTCAGCTCAGTCGCTCAGTCGTGTCCGACTCTTTGCGACCCCATGAATTGCAGCACGCCAGGCCTCCCTGTCCATCACCAACTCCCGGAGTTCACTCAAACTTATGTCCATCGAGTCGGTGATGCCATCCAGCCATCTCATCCTCGGTCGTCCCCTTCTCCTCCTGCCCTCAATCCCTCCCAGCATCAGAGTCTTTTCCAATGAGTCAACTCTTCGCATGAGGTGGCCAAAGTACTGGAGTTTCAGCTTCAGCATCATTTCTTCCAAAGAAATCCCAGGGCTGATCTCCTTCAGAATGGACTGGTTGGATCTCCTTGCAGTCCAAGGGACTCTCAAGAGTCTTCTCCAACACCACAGTTCAAAAGCATCAATTCTTCGGCGCTCAGCTTTCTTCACAGTCCAACTCTTACATCCATACATGACCACTGGAAAAACCACAGCCTTGACTAGACGGACCTTTCCTGCTACCTCTCTATTTTAAACACAGTAGTGTTTATGTATCAATCCAACTCTCCTAATTCTTCTCACCCTCCCCTCCCTTCCTGTGTCCACAGGTACATTCTCTACATCTGTGTCTATTCTCGCCCTGCAAACAGGCTGGTCTGAACCATCTTTCTAGATTCCATACATATGTGTTAATATATGATAATTTGTTTTCCTCTTTCTGAAGTACTTCACTCTGTGTGACAGACTGTAGGTTCATCCATTTCAGTACAAATGACCCAATTCCTTTCCTTTTTATGGCTGAGTAATATTCCATGGTACATATGTACCACATTTTTATCCATTCCTCTGTTGACAGACATCTAGGTTGCTTCCACTTCCTGATTATCATAAACTGTGCTGCAATGAACATTGAGGTGTGTGCATCTTTTTGAATTATGCTTTTCCCAGGGTATACGTGTTTTAGACAATGTCCTTTAATGACTGTGGCTTATAGGACTTTCAGATGTTAAAGACTCCCTTCTTGTTGAGTTCCATTGTGATGGTAAGCTCTTCTGGAGCTCAGTTGCTAAGCACAGGTGGAAAAGAAGCTCATAGACTCTGCATCTCCAAGAATCAGGCAGGTAGAGCCTCAGCAGCCTGCATACCTCTCTCAAAACAGGAGAATCACTAAACACAGTCACAGCCAAGCCCAGCTCTGCCTCCAGGTAGAGTCCTACATTGTTGCTGCCTCCACACCTACCTCAGCCCCAGTGCCTAGGACTCCCAGTTCACTGAGTCTATAGTCAGTAGAACCACAGTTCCCATCACATTCATACCTCCCTTCACTCACTGGTTCATCTGTTTTTTCAACATATGCTTATTTAAAATCACTATGTGTTAATATACAGTATTTGTTTTTCTCTTTTTGACTTCCTTCACTCTGTATGACAGACTCTAGGCCCATCAACATCTCTACAAATTATCCAATAGCTCATTTCTTTTTTTATGGCTGAGTAATATTCCATGGTATATATGTATGACATCTTTTTAATCCATTCATCTGTATATATATGTACCACCTGGTCTTCCCAGGTGGCGCTAGTGGTAAAGAACCTGCTTGCTAGCGCAGGAGACATAAGAGACATGGGTTCAGTCCCTGGGGTTGGAAAGATTCCCTGGAAAAGCAAATAGAAACCCACTCCAGCATTCATGCCTGGAAAGTCCCATAGACAGACAAGCCTGGCAAACTACAGTCCATGGCATCACAAGAATCAGACACAGCTGAAATGACTTAAGACGGACATGTACCACATCTTTATCTATTCATCTGTATCATATATTAAGGCGTATAAGTGGAATCCAGAAAAATGGTACAGCTGAAACTATTTCCAGGGCAGGAATAGAGATGTAAACGTAGAGAAAGGACATGTGGATACAGAGGGGAAGGAGGGTGGGATGAACAGGAAGATTAGGATCGACATACACTAACTACAGTGTGTAAAATAGATAGCTAGTGGGAAGCTTCTGTATCACAGAGGCAACTCAGCTCGGTGCTCTGTGATGACCTAGGTGGGTGGAATTGGGGGCTAGGAAAGTGGGAGAGAGGTCCAAGAGGGAGGCTATACATGTGTATATGTATATAGCTGATTCAGTTCATTGTACAGCCAAAAAAAAAAAACACATTATAAAGCAACTATACTCCAATAAAAATAATAATATATTAACAATAATCACAGTATATTATATATTATAAATATTATATATTATATAATATATTGCATATAATACATATAATACATAATGTATATAATGTTATATATTATATATATATAAAGCTGATTCAGTTCATTGTACAGCCAAAAAAAAACATTGTAAAGCAACTATACTCCAATAAAAAATAATATATTAATAATAATTATATTATAGTGTATATATTATAAATATTACACAATATATTATATATAATACATATAATATAATGTATATATGTTATATATTATAAAAATAATATATTATATAATTATATTATTTTATATATATATAGCTGATTCAGTTCATTGTACAGCTGACAAGAACACAACATTGTAAAGCAACTATACTCCAATTAAAAATAATAAATAAATAAAATTCACTATATGGTGAATGCTGACCTTTCAGAGATAAAACCCTCAGAAGCTGTCCTTACTGGCTTCACAGTTTAGCAGCAAGAAAGACACATCAACTGACAAACAATACACAGGGAAGGGAAATGTTCTTTAATTTCTAAATCATGCCAGCACAAGAATAAGAGATTTACATGATAACTTCATTTAATTCTTGCACAAAAATGGCGTGAATACCAATACCACCTTCATTTTACACATGCAGGACAGAAAGAGGCTCCAGAAGGATGACTGATTTGCCACAGGTGATAAAGTTTGAAGTGGTAGAGAGAAGATCGGATGTCATCAGACTCCAGAGTCTGTTCTAATGCATCTCTAACAGGCAACTTTTTAATTTTTTTGGACCAGCGGATACAAGCATCTTAGTTCCCCAACCAGGGATTGAACCTGGGCCCTCAGCAGTAAGAGTTCTGAGTCCTAACCACTGGACTGCCAGGGAATTCCCTCTAACAGGAATTTAAAAAATATATTTAAAAACTTTTCTCATCCTCTAACCCCAAATAGATTCATTAATTATTCCCCATTGATGTATATTAGCCTGGAATCATAAATAGCTATTTTATACTTTGGTTTATAATTCAAATACTTCCGACTAAGCACACACACAAGTTTACAATAATGGAGTTAGTTCATTTCTTTCCATTGGTCCCCAAACTTGATGAAACTATCAGTCTTATAATATCACCCTCACCATATTCTACATTTTGCTTTTGTTGAACATTTCTGGAAAAGTGCAAACAGCATTCCATTGTAGCAACATGAAAGTTTAAATTAGTTGTTTTGGAGAAAAATGAGACCAGAAGAACATGCCCCTCTATGACATCTGCAGAGTTCCTCAGCCTCAGCACTATGGGTGTTTGGGGCTGCATGCTTCCCCATCATAGGGGCCGTCTTGTCATTATGGAATGTTTAGCATCATCCTTGGCCCTACACACTAGAGGTCTGTTGGATATGGATGTGTGTGTGTGCTCAGTTGAACCCTATTCTTGGCAACCCCATGGACTGTATCCCACCTGGCTCCTCTGTCCATGGAATTCTCCAGGCAAGAATGCTGGAGTGGGTTGCCATTTCCTCCTCCAGGGGATCTTCCCGACCCAGGGACTGAACCTGCATCTCTATGTCTGCTGCATTGGCAGGTGGATTCTTTACCACCCAGTCTCCTGGAAAGCCCCACTAGATGCCTATATCACCCACCAAGTTGTGACAATCAAAATGTCTCCCCACACTGTCAAACATGCCCATTTGACTAAATCATCCCCCAGTTGAAAACTACTGTTAATAATAATGACAACCTGAGAGCTTTCTTTGTGCAGCATTGCTGCAGACAGGAGACACCAAAGTCTTGAAGTAAATAGTCGTCTACCATGTCAGCTGATCTGTTTTGATTCCCTGGGTGGGATTAATTGGACAAGTCTGGACAAAGGCTACCTCCCAGGACCAACAGGGGTGGTGCTTGGGTAATTTGAAAAGTGACTAAAAAGGCCGGAAGGTCACTCTGGTTCACTTGTTAAGACAGCTGCACCTGGTGGGTGGGAGCTCGCTGTGTGGTCCCGGCCCACTGCCAGCCCAGGTGACTACAGTCTCTACCTTCTCAGTTTCCCTTCCAATTTCCGTTGTGCACAGTGCCTTTCTTTACTTCTGTTCTAACTTGCATGACTAAATCATAATCATTCTCTTAGCTTCCAGCAATTAGTTAGAGGATATTAATCTGCAATTTGTTTGTACTGTTTAAATCAGCAAAGCACTGGAGGATGGAAAGGGCAACTTGAGTTTCCCAGTTTGTCTCTGTGGGATGCAATGGTAGAAAGAAAAATCACCTTTAAATAATCTTGCTAAACAAGAAGAGTTAACCAATTGTTCATAAATCTACACGGGGCTTCCCTAGGTAAAGACCCATTCTAAAGGGACTGAGACCAAGCCAATCAATGTCCAGCACTAGCTGTTCATACGCATTTGAAGGACCTAGTATCCTTAGGTAACATCTTTGCCCAGCTTGCCTCTGATCAGATGCCTTGCCCTTTCAGGAAACTGCACCATTCTCCAGACTTTTCTTAATCTTTGTTCCCAGGTAAACTGCCAGCCCTGTATTTTAACCCCGGTAGAGGCCTGTCTCCATGCAGCAACAGTGAATGGGATAAACCATGGAGGACAAATGTGTCCTGGTTTGTCCAGGACTTGCTGGACTTTGGAACAGAAAGTCTGGGTCCCAAGAAATCCTTCAGCTCCAGGCAAACTGGGTTGACTGGTTACCTTAATTCTTTGAAGGCAACCTCTGTATCTCATCTCCAGTGACCTTAACCCTCTCTTTACGCACCTCCCACCATTAGGTCAGGAAGTGATATTGCAGGTTTTGTTGTTTTGTTGTTGTTCAGTCGCTCAGTCGTGTCTGGCTCTTTGCGACCCTATGTACTACAGCTCACCAGGCTTCCCTGTCCCTCACAATCTCCCGGAGTTTGCTCAAACTCATGTCCGTTGAGTCGATGATGCCATCCAACCATCTTATCCTCTGTCGCCCCCTTCTTCTCCTGTCCTCAATCATTCCTAGCATCAGGATCTTTTCCAGTGAGTTTGCTCTTCGCATCAGGTGGCCCAAGTATTGGATCTTCAGCTTCAGCATCTGTCCTTCCAAAGAATATGCGTCTTTTAAATACCTGAATGAGAGAAAAGGGAAATTAGCTGCAACTCTCTGGCTGGCCACGAGGGGGCGTATCATTCCGCGTAAACAGTGCTGCACGTAAAGGAAGGGAATGTTCCAGGTTAGGAGGATCAAGTTAAAACGGCTCCGTCAGTGAGTGCCCTAGGGGTAGAAATTTTTAAAAAGTCAAGTCAGTATCATTTCTGCCTCTTAAAATAACAAAACAAAAACCAGTGCTCATGAAATTGATGCTCCAGGGGACTTCCTTGGTGGTCCTGTGGTTAAGAACTGGGCTTGCCGTGGAGGGGATGTGGGTTCCATCCCTGGTCAAGGAACTAAGATCCCACACGCGGTAGAACAACTAAGCCACAGGTGTCACAACTACTGAGCTGGGGCACCACAGCTAGAGAGTCTGAACGACACAAGGAAAGATCCACGTGGCACAGTGAAGATTCCATGTGCCGCAACTAAGACCCATTGTAGCCAAGTAAATAATTTTTTAAAAAGAAAAAAACATGGAGAGAACAAGATGGAGGAGGAGTAGGTGGACATGGAGTACATCTCTCTCCAGGGATACATCAGGAATACACCTTTAGACACAGAAGTGCATGCAGAACACCAGCTGAGAGCCGACAGGAGTACCTGACCAGCAGAAAAGAATATATAGAACCATGCAAAACTAGGTAGGACAAGGAACTTGGGGGACAAACAGGAGTGTTAGTGAGACTGGACCTGCCCCTTGGTAGGTGAGGGAACTGAAGCAAGGGTCTGATCCCCACGTGAGGGCCATTGTCTGAGTCAGGGGAGAACCATGTAAAGCTGAGAGTGCAACAGCTGATCTGTGGCAGCCTAAATGGACCGAGAATCAGACAGTCCTTGCCGCAGCTATACACACCTCAGACCGGGATGCAGGTCCCCTGGAAGGCACAGCAGCTGGGACCTGGAGTTTAGGGATTGTGGAGCAATCCCAGGGCGCGGGCTGCTGTTGACTTCGGAGAGATGGATCGAGGGGATGATCGAGGGGATGTGAGGGAGGAGACTGTAGTGGGAAATGCCTGTGGAGGAAGGCTGGGCAGCCACGGAAGCAAAGCAATACTGCCGAGTCACACGAAGGGGGGGGCCATCACCATAGCGTTTCTCCCCGACGCACCAGCATCAGCAGCTGAACAATAGAGAGGCTGGCCCATCAAACTCCTGGCACTGAGCTACAGAGTAGGACCCCACCCAGGGGGCCCCTTTAAGTGTCTGACATGCAGAAAAATGGAGAAGGACCCCAGGCAAGGGAGCCCTCTAAGTGCGTGAATGGGTGGAACTATGGAGAAAGACTGGCCAAAGAGGCCTTCTGATCACCAGCTACAAGAGGTTCAAAAAAGACTCTGATAGGGCCATAACTCCTGCAGCAGAGGTAGTCTGTGTCCCTGCACACTTGGCGCCACCAGGGGCCCCACAAGCCAAGCAGCTGTGCCACCTTCATGCTCAACTCTCAATGGGGCAGAGCTGCCACCGGTAAAAAAACGTCTTGCATCTGTGCACACAGAGTCGCTTCGGTGGTGTTCCACTCTTTGCGACCCTGTAGACTGTGGCCTGCCAGGCTTCTCTGTCAGGGAGGGAGGTTTTCCAGGCAAGAATACTGGAACGTATTGGCCAGTACTGGTTGCCATACCCTTCTAGAACACTATATTTCCTGCTGCCCTAGCCGCCAACTCCCCTAAGTACTTGGTTCTGCCCAAACCCCTGCGATTCAAGTAGCTGCACCACCTCCACACCTGGCCCTCACGGGGGAAACCCAGTTCCTCCAGGGGAGCCCTCAGGAGCAAACCCCAGTGGACGACCCACATGCAGAAGTGGAAATAAAACCACAATTGAAACCCAGGGACAGAGTGGCTAATGAAGAAGATCCAAAACCTTCCCACCAGCTGTACAAGCTGCAGATTAAATCCACACGATCAACTAGGCAGACTCTGTTGAAACATGTATAATATCATGTAAGAATCGAAAAAAATAAAATAAAATAAAGTTAACCATGGTAAAAAAAAAAAAAAAAAGGCATTGAGAGCTCCCACAGAAGAAAACGCACTAGTTCTGACAGCTGTGGACAATGGAGGCAAGAACACACAGGAGTAGGACCAGATTAGAATCCGAGCTGCCCCGACAGCAGGTCCAGAGATCAGCACGGTGTTGGAGGGCATCCTAGGGAGGTGAGGTGGACTGTGACTCCCAGCGAGGGAAAGGACTCTGACAGCAGTGACTCAAGAAAGACATTTATTATTCTTATGTTTTGACTTGCTCTGTAAATTTTTTTTGGATTATTTTCCTCCTTTTTATCCCCCCTCTGTTGTAGTTGTCGATTTTATTGGCACTATGAAATCTAATTAAGCTTTTGAGCTTTTTGGTTTTTTCTCAGTCACATTTTTTGTTGTTGTTATAAATCTCTGCCTCTTCGTTGGGCTTTTGCAGGTCTGTGGAGTTTTCCTTTTTTCTCTCTCTCTCTTTTTTTAATTTTAATTTTTTAAACCTATTGTTATTTTTTCTACATTTATTCCTTTCCTCGCTTTTCCTATTGTTCTTTTCCTCTTGCAGTTAATCTCTAATGTATATAAATCTTCTTAATCTACCTCTATTTAACTTTGCCTATCTATCCTTTCCTTTCCCCTCAACATATTTGTTAGTTTTATTTTCATTGCTTTACTCCCTGATTGGCACCTTGCTATAGTTTTGTTTTCTAGTTTGTGTTTTAGTTGGTTTTGTTCTGGTAGATATACTTTTTGGTTTCCTTGTTGACTGGGTCAATATATTGTACTTTATTTTTGTTGGACTGTTTTGATTTTGCTTATGGGTGTATATGTATACATGTATATTCAGTCACACTTTTTATTGTTGTTATGGACCTCTGCCTTTACATTGTGCTTTTGCAGTTCTGTGGAGTTTTCCATTTTCCCCCCTTTTTTCCTTCTTCTTTTCTCTTTTTAATAATTTTAATTTTCTTGACCTATTATATTTTTTCCACATTTATCCTTTGTTTGCCTTTCCTACTATTCTTTTCCCTTTGCAGTTAGTCTTTAATGTATATAAATCTTCTTCATCTACCTCTATTTAAGCTTTACATATCTATTTCTTTTCTTTCTTTCCTTTCCTCTCAACATATTTGTTAGTTTTGTTTTCATTGCTTTACTCACCACTTGCCACCTTGCTTTAGTTTTGTTTCCCAGTTTGTGCTTTAGTTTTTTTCTTAACAGGTAAATATAATTTTTGATTTCCTTTGTTTGCCGGGTCAATCTACTGTACTTTATTTTTGTTGGACTGTTTTGACTGTGATCATGGATGTATATGTGATTATTCCATTATTTTAGTTATTATGTGCTTGATTTTGTAACTGCCATTTGTCTGGGGTTCATCTTTGGTTTCTCCCTTTTGGATATTTGTCTTAATCTCACTTAATGCCATAACACACCATGTGTGGAATCTTCGTTCCTGACCAGAGATCAAGCCATGAGCCTTTGAAGTGGGAGTACTGACTACAAGACCCTAGACTACCAGAGAACTAATCCTAGGGAGTATTAAATAATGAGAACTCACACAAAGGAAACCACTTGAATATAAGACCCAGCATCACCCAACCACCAGGAGCACCTTGTGCAGGACACCTCATCTAAAGAAAAAACAAAGCAAAAATAAAAACTCAATCATCAGCAGACAAGATTACCACCTCACTCAACCTTGCCCATCAGAGGAAAAACAAACCAACAAAAGCTCAGCACAAATCTCACCCTATAGGAAGCTTACACAAACCACTGGACCAACCTCAGGAGGGCAGAAACAAAAAGGAAGAAAGAATTCAACCCTGAAGCCTGGTAAAAGGAGACCTCAAACACAATAAGTTAAAAAAATTAATGAAAAGGCAGAAAATACTACACAAATGAAAGAACAAACTAGAAACACAGAAGTCCAAATAAATGGAGAGGAAATTGGCAAACTACCTGAAAAAGAATTCAGAATAATGATAGTAAAGATGATCAAAAAACTTGAAAACAAAATGTAGAAAATGTAAATCAATTAATAAAGATATAGAAGAATTAAAGAATAAATGCACAGAGACAAACAACACAATTACTGAAATTAAAAATACTCTAGAAGGAATCAATAACAGAATATCTGAAGCAGAAGAACAAATCAGTGAGCTGGAAGATAAAATCATGGAAATAGCTTCTAAAGAGCAGAATAAAGTAAAAAGAATGAAAAGAACAGAGGATAGTCTCAGAGACATCTGGGACAATATCAAAACACCAACATTCAAATTATAGGGGTCCCGGAAAAAGAAGAGAAAAAGAAAGGGTATGAGAAAATTTTTGAAGAGATTATAGTTGAAAATCTCCCCAACATGGAGAAGGAAATAGTCTATCAAGTCCAAGAGGCACAAAGAGTCCCATACAGGATAAACTCAAGGCGAAACATGCCAAGACACATACTAATCAAACTAACAAAGACTAAACACAAAGAAAGAATATTAAAAGCAGCAAGGGAGAAGCAAGAAGTAACATACAAGGGAAACCCCATACACTTAACAGCTGATCTTTCAGCAGAAGTTCTACAGGCCAGAAGGAAATGGCAGGATATATTTAAAGTACTGAAAGGGAAAAATATACAACCAAGATTACTGTACCCTGAAAGGATCTCATTCAAACTTGATGGAAAAATGAAAAGCTTTTCAGACAAGCAAAAGTTAACAGAATTCAGTACCACCAAACCAGCTTTATAACAACTGTTAAATAGGCTTATATAGCCAACAAATACAAGAGAAGAAAAAAGATCTACAAAATCAATCCCAAACAATTAAGAAAATGGAAATAGGAACATATATATCAATAATTACTTTAAATGTTAATGGATTAAATGCTCCAACCAAAAGACACAGACTGGCTGAATGGATACAAAAAGAAGACACATACATATGCTGTCTACAGGAAACCCGCTTCAGACCTAAAGACACAGATAGACTGAGAGTGAGAGGATGGAAAAATATATTCCATGCAAATGGGAAGCAAAAGAAAGCTAGAGTAGCAATCCTCATATCAGACAAAATAGACCTTAAAATAGAGAAGATTGCAAGAGATAAGGAAGGACACTACATAATGATCAAGGGATCAATCCAAGAAGAAGACATAACAATTGTAAATATCTATGCACCCAACATAGAAGCACCTCAATACAGAAGACAAACACTAACAGGCATAAAAGGAGAAATTGACGGTAGCACAATAATAGTAGGAGACTGTAACACCCCACTCACACCAATGGACAGATCATCAAAACAGAAAATTAATAAGGAAACACAAGTCTTAAAGGATACATTAGATGAGATGGATCTTATTGATATCTTCAGGACATTCCACCCAAATGCCGAAGAATACACCCTCTTCTCAAGTGCACATGGCACGTTCTCTAGGATAGACCACATCTTGGGTCACAAATCAAAACTCAGTAAATTTAAGAAAATGTAAATCATTTCAAGCATCTTCTCTGATCACAATGCTGTGAGACTTGATATCAATTACAAGAAAAAACTGTAAGAAACACAAACACATGAAGATTAAACAACACATTTCTAAATAACCAATAGGTTACTGAAGAAATCAAAAGGGAAATCAAAATATTTCTAGAAACAAATGACAATGAAAACACAACAACTCAAAACCTATGGGATGCAGCAAAAGCAGTCCTAAGACGGAAGTTTATAGCAATACAATCCTGCCTCAAAAAACAAGAAAAATAGCGAATAGACAACCTAAATTTATACCTAAAACAACTGGAAAAAGAAGAACAAAAAAAACCCCCAAAATTAGCAGAAGGAAAAAAATCATCAAGAGCCATACAGAAATAAATGAAAAGGAAATGAAAGAAACAATAGTAAAGATTAATAAAACTAAAAGCTGGTTCTTTGAGAAGATAAAATTGACAAACCTTTAGCGAGCTCATCAAGAAAAAAGGAGAGAAGAATCAAATCAACAACATTAGAAATGAAAAAGGAGAGGTTACAACAGACAATGAAGAAATACAAAGGATTATAAGAGACTATTATGAACAACTATATGGCAATAAAATGGATAATCTGGAAGAAACGGACAAATACTTAGAAAAGTTCAATCTTCCAAGACTGAACCAGGAAGAAATATGTTATGAACAACCCAATTACAAGCACTGAAATTGAAGCTGTGATAAAAAATCTCCCCCAAAACAAAAGCCCAGGTCCAGATGGCTTCACAGGAGAATTCTATTAAACATTTAGAGAAGAGCTAATGCCTATCCTTCTAAAACTCCTGCAAAAAAATTGCAGAGGAAGGAACATTTTCAAACTCTATGAGGCCACCATTACCCTGATACCAAAACCAGACAAAGACAACATAAAAAAAGAAAACTACAAGCCAATATCACTGATGAACAAAAATCCTCAACAAAATTTTAGCAAACAGAATTCAGCAACACATCAAAAAGCTCATGTACCATGATCAAGTTGTGTTTATTTCAGGGATGCAAGGATCCTTCAATATACACAAATCAATAATGTAATACACCATATTAACAAATTGAAATATAAAAACCATATGATAATCTCAATAGATACAGAAAAAGCCTTTGACAAAATCCAGCACATATTTATGATTGAAACCCTTCAAAAAATGGGCATAGAAGGAACCTACCTCAACATAGTAAAGGCTATATATGATAAGTCTACAGCAAACATTATTCTCAGTGGTGAAAAACTTCAAGCATTCCCCGTAAGATCAGGAACAACACAAGGGTGTCTACTTTCACCACTATTATTCAACATAGTTCTGGAAGTCCTAGGTACAGAAATCAGAGAAGTAAAAGAAATAAAAGAATCCAGACCCAGAAGTACAGCTCTCACTGTTTGCAGATGACATGATAGTATACAGAGAAAACCCTAAAGATAGTATCAGAAAATTACTAAAGGTAATCAGTGAATTTAACAGAGTTTCAGGATACAAAATCAATATACAGAAATCACTTGCATCTCTATATACTAACAAAGAGAAATTAAGGAATTAATCCCATTCACCATTGTAACAAAAATAATTAAATATCTAGAAATAAGCTTACCTAAGGAGACAAAAGAACTGTACACAGAATATTATAAGACACTAATAAAAGAAATCAAAGACAACATAAACAGATGGAGAGATATTCCATGTTCCTGGGTAGGAAGAATCAATATTGTGAAAATGACTGTACTACCAAACACAATCTACAGATTCAGTGTGATCCCTATCAGATTACCAATGACATTTTTCACAGAACTGGAACAAAAAATCCCACAATTCATATGGAAACACAAAAGACCTCAAATAGCCAAGGCAGTCTTGAGAAAGAAGAATGGAGCTGGAGGAATCAACCTTCCTTACTTCAGATTATACTACAAAGCTACAGTCATCAAGACAGTATGGTACTGGCACAAAAACAGAAATATAGACCAATGGAACAAGATAGAAAGCCCAGAAATAAATCCATGCACCTATAGGTACCTTATTTTTGGCAAAAGAGGCAAGAATATACAATGGGGCAAAACAGCCTCTTTAATAAATGGTGCTGGGAAAACTGGACAGATACACGTAAAAGAATGAAATTAGAACACTTCCTAACTCCATACACAAAGATAAACTCAAAATGGATCAAAGACCTAAATGTAAGACCAGAAACGATAAAACTCTTAGAGGAAAACATAGGCAGAACACTCAATGTCATAAATTAAGATTCTCTATGACCCACTTCCTAGAGTAATGGAAATAAAAGCAAAAGTAAATAAGTGCAACCTGATTAAACTTAAAAGATTTTGCACAGCAAAGGAAACTATAAGCAAAGTGAAAAGACAACCCTCAGAATGGGAGAAAATAATAGCAAATGAAACAACTGACAAAGGATTAATTTCCAAAATACACAAGCAGCTTATACAACTCAATACCAGAAAAACAAACAACCCAATCAAAAAGTGGGGAAAAAACCTAAACAGACATTTCTCCAAAGAAGACATACATATGGCTAACAAACACATGAAAAGATGCTCAACATCACTCATTATTAGAGAAATGCAAATCAAAACTACAATCAGATATCACTGCACACCAGTCAGAATGGCCCTCATCAAAAAGTCTACAAACAATAAACACTGGGGAGGATGTAAAGGGAATGTTCTTGCACTGTTGGTGGGAATGTAAACTGGTACAGCCACTATGGAACACGGTACGGAGATTCCTTAAAAAACTAGGAATAAAACCACCACGTGACCCAGCAATCCCACTCCTAGGCATTTACCCTGAGGAAAGCAAAATTGGAAAAGACACATGTATCCCATTATTCATTGCAGCACTATTTACAATAGCTAGAATATGAATCAAAAATACCTAGATGTCCATTGACAGATGAATGGATAAAGAAGTTGTGGTACATATACACAATGGAATATTACTCAGCCACGAAAAGGAATGCATTTGACTCAGTTCTGATGAGGTGGATGAGCCTAGAACCTATTACACAGAGTGAAGTAAGTCAGAAAGAGGAAGATAAATATTGTATTCTAAAGCATATATACAGAATCTAGAAAAATGGTACTGAAGAATTTATTTACAGGGCAGCAATGGAGAAACAGATATAGAGAATAAACTTATGAACATGGGGAGAGGGGAGGAGAGGGTGAAATGTATGGAAAGAGTAACATGGAAATGTACATTGCCATATATAAAATAGATAGCCAATGGGAATTTTCTGTATGGCTCAGGAACCTCAAGCAGGGGTTCTGTATCAACCTAAAGGCGTGGGATGTGGAGGGAGATGGGAAGAAGTTTCAAAAGGGAGGGCACATATGTATACCTATGGCTGTTTCATGTTGAGGTTTGACAGAAAACAACAAAATTCTGTAAAGCAATTATCCTTCAATGAAAAAATAATTAAAAAAAAAAAAAAAAGAAATTGACCCTCTACTCTGAGTACCACCAGGTCCCTGAAGCCTTGAATACATTATTCTCAGTCCTCACAAAGATCTTGCGAACTGGGAACTGTGGTTAAGTAGCTTAAAGTCACAAAATTGGGTGAAACCTCACAAAAACCACCATCTTTCCACTATATCACATCACCCTTTTAGTTCAAAGAGCCATGAAATGGGAGCATTCAAAACTGATCCCTTGGGACTTTCCAGGTTGCTCAGTGGTAAAGAATCTGCCTGTCATTGCAGGAGACACTGGCTCGATCCCCGGTCTGGAAAGATCCCACATGCCACGGAGCGACTAAATCCAAGTGCCACCACTATTGAGCCTGGCTGTGCTCTAGAACCTGGGGAGCTGCAACTACTGAGCCCACACACCGCAACCACGGAAGTCTGCGTGTGCTAGAGCCCAGGCTTCACAAGAGAAGCCACCGAAATGAGAAGCCTTTGCACTGCGAGGAAGAGGAGTCCCCACTCGCCACAACTAGAGAAAAGCCTGTGCAGCAACGAAGACCCAGCATAGCCAAAAATAAAATAAAAATAAATGCATTAAAAAACAAAAGCAAAACTGTTCCCTTGACTTAAGACAGGGAGGGGGCTGTGATACGGATGGTGCCTGAAGGAAATCTTTGTCCATGCCCACCAGGTGGAGCCGAGTGGAGGGGTGTCAGGCATCACTTCCCAGTGTGCACACCAACAAGAGGCTGGGTAGGAAATAGGAGCACCCCGGCCCCAGAGTGATGAGGAGGCAGGGATCCCCAATGTTTGTCCCTTTCCTTTTTCAGGACAGCTGAGAGCAGAGGTCATTATCAGTGCTGCACCATGTTTGGATACTCAGAGAGCAAAGCAAATGTGACTTAGGCACAGAGTCTGGGGCTGTTCAGCCTAAGAGCTAACCAAGGAGTCCATAATGGAAACCTAGGGAGGAGGGCCAGGTGGGAAGGCTTGGTGCTTCAGGCACCCAGCCACCTGTGACTGCCGCCTGCCAAAAGGAGCTGGCAAAGCCAAGGCAAACTAAATTCAGAACTGAAATACCAAGCATACCCCTAGGGGGAAAAAAATATATATATATATGATGGTCGATGTTAAAGCAAAGACAAAGAAAGAGCATGGCAATTCTACTAATAGGCAAGTTAAACATCTTAACCCTGGGTTGGTGGGGAGGTGGGGTGTGGGCTTCTCTTAGAAATCTAAATTCAGTTTGATTTAGATTCCTTGCTGCTTTTCACACCTTACAGATGTGTTCAGGAGTCCTGGGGTTCACTTGTTCTTTCCTCTCTTTTTTAATGAGAAGCCTCAGCAATAGTTTTCATTGTGCAATAGAATTGATTTTCTCCTTTTTTGTCAGTCCCTACCATTTTGGCAGTCACAGCTTGGGAGACCTGCTGAGCTGTCAGGAAAAGGGCTCATCTTTGCATTACTTTAACCAAGACAAATATGGTTTTAAAGACTATAAACTAGATTACCATATCAGTCCCAACTTACTTGGCTTCCACCAAACGAACAAGGCTAACATTTCTGAATTGCAAATAATCCTTTCCCGTGGATATATTTTTATCCAGGGCAATATCCCTCTAATTCAAGGCTTGAAAATTGAAGCCCACATGATTTCAAGAAGATGAGCACTTTTAAGTTGCAAAGCATGTTGCAGCCTAAAAAAGAAATATATATCTTTCCAAGAGAATCATCTCTCCGGTAACCAAAGGGGAAAAAAAAATTCTGACTGACAGCTCTTTTCAAGTGCAAATGAGAGTGACAGCAAGAAGAGGTTTAAAATTCTCATTAAGTGTGATGGTACTTTTACTCTTTCCATGTAAATATTGATATGTAATCTGGTCTCGCCCTTCCAGAAGTCACTCGTGCATACAAAGATGCTCAGTTTTTAATACACATGTTCTCAGTTCCTTTCCTAAGTCCTGTAGTCTTTTCTTTATAACACACTCCTCAGAGGAGCAGAGTGTGACCTATGACCAATTCCAAGATGGAAGTACAGAAGAGCAATCAAAATATTTGCCCATAAACCAGCAAAAGGACCAACGTGTTTACACAAAAGAAAGTCTCATCCCGTTAAAATTTTTTTCAACAGGCGTTCTGAAAAGGGGTCCAAAAGACATACTTCCAAGTAGAACTGGAATGTCATAAATCCACTGTGGAAGGGGATGGGACACAAGGGGAAAACTTCAGCCTGGGTTTCTCAAACTAGCAGCAGCTGTAGGATGTTTAATGGCTTTTTGGTGAACAGACAGCTCTCCAAATTTATTTAAAAATTCAGCATATTTTAAATTTTATTATAGTTCTTTATGTTGTAAACAAAATAAAGCTCATTTCTAAAATTAAGAATACTACTTGTTTTTGCACTTCTCTGGTGCCACAGTGGTTAAGAATCTGCCTGCAGGGGATGTGGCTTTGATCCCTGGTCCTGGAAGATTCAGCATGCCGCAGAGCAACTAAGCCCATGCACTGTAACTACCAAGCTCTCATGTCCTAGAGCCTGTGCTCCACAAGAGAAGCTACTGCAATGAGAAGCCTGTAGTAGCAGTCCCCACTCTCTGAAACTAGAGAAAGTCAGTGTGCAGCAACAAAGACTCAGCACAACCAAAAAAAAAAAAAAAAGAAGAAGAATTGTTTTTATCAGTGAATAGAATAGTGCTGTCCCTTCTTTTAAGAAGGTATCCATAGTGTGTTAATGATGGGTAGCTTGAGCCAAAAGTCTGGCTCCAAATTCAACAGGTTTCTGTTTTTCTACTTTTCATTAGTTGCTTTATTGGCCAGTGGTAAAACCAATACAGTGAATATGAGTTCAAGCAAACTCCAGGAGATAGTGAAGGACAGGGAAGCCTGGTGTGCTACAGTTCATGGGTTGCTAAGAGTCAGATACGACTGAGTGACTGAACAACAACAACTTTCTCTTGCCAGTGATAAATCCCAAATTAGCTTAATCTAAAAACAGAATTTATTGGCTTGCATAATCAGAAAGTTCAGAGGTACTCCAGTTTTAGGAATGACTGGATCTAGGTGCCTTAATGAAGTAATCAAGAATGAGTCCCTCTTCACCTGTTGACTCCATTTTTCTTTTTGGTTTTATTTTTCCTGTGTTACCTTAATTCTAGGCCCTCTGTCCATGTGGCAAGAAAGATGACCCCAAGCTACTCTAGACTTACATACCTTATTATGTAAGGTATCACATAATATATGCATAATATATTAACAGACATACCTTACTGTCTATGTTTCCAAAAGGACAGAAAATATCTCCTTCAATGAAAATTTTGCCCTCAAAAAGGGAACTTCTCCAGTGGTCCAGTGGTTAAGACCCTGCACTTACACTTCAGGGACCACAGGTTCGCTCCCTGGTCTGGGAATTAAGATTCCACATGCTGCATTGTAGGCCAAAAAACAATTTTTTAAAGAAATAAACCTTAGAAAAGTCTCCTGAAGGGCAGATCCATGACAGACTCATCCTCCTAGATCTAAAACAATGTCTGTCCCAGGAAATGTAGGAACCCACTAGGCAGGCCTAGATTCTTCCCCATCCTTCAAACTTAGTATGGCAGCCACATGAATGACATGGTCTGGGAGCAAGGAAGGGAAATTTCCCACAAAAAATTTAGGACATGAGTTTGAGCGAGCTCCAAGAGATGGTGAAGGACAGGGAGACCTGGTGTGCTGCAGTCCATGTGGTTGCAAAGAACTGGACACAACTGAGCAACTGAACAACAACAGCAAATTAATATCAAAAGTGGGGCCTAATGTCTGGCAGGGAAAAATAACACTTGTCCAGTTCATACACTAAATGAGAAGTTTCTCACTAATAGTTTGCATTATTGAGAATGGCAGTGGGTGGCTCACTCAGAGTGTAATGAACAAACTAGAACAAGGACCAGAAATCACGGGCAGGTCTCCCAGGAAAGCTACTTTCCAGGGCTCATTCCCAGGCTACCACAACCAGAATGTCACATTCATTCTGGAAGATTCCCATTTCTGCTTGGGAAGGAGCCGAATGTGAATTCCTGTCCCCTTTTCAGCTGCTGTTGGCATAGCAACCATTTCTTCCTGTTGCCTGAAGCATTTGGGTGTGATATTAAGATTATTTTCAACAACACATCAATAAGTTATTTCTTTAGTGAGTATAGAAAAGTATTGTTTTTTTCAGGGGAAAAAAGCGAACACTTAACTTTTGAACCACGTTGCAGATTTTTGTTGTTTCTCAGTTGCTCAGTCATGTCCGATTCTTAGCAACCCCATAGACTGTAGCATGCTAGGCTCCTCTGTCCATGGAATTCTCCAGGCAAGAATACTGGAGAGGTAGCCATTCCCATCTCCAGTGGATCTTCTAGACCCAGGGATCAAACCTGGGTCTCCTTCTTTGAAGGCAGATTATTTACAGTCTGAACCACGAGGGAAACCCAGCAAATCAAGAGATACCTGGAATAACAGGTGAATTTGGCCATAGAGTACAAAATGAAACGGGCAAAGGCTAACAGAGTTTTGTCAAAAGAACATGTTAATCATAGCAAACATGCTTTTCCAACCACTGAAGAGATGACTCTACAATGGACATCACCAGATGGTCAATATCGAAATCAGACTGATTATGGTTTTTTGCAGTCAAAGATGGAGAAACTCTATACAGTCAGCAAAAAAAAGAACTGGAGCTCCTTATTACAAAATTCATGCTTAAATTGAAGAAAGTAGGGAAAATCACTAGGTCATTCAGGTGTGGCCTAAATCAAATTCCTTATGATTATATGTTGGAGGCGATGAATAGATTCAAGGGATTAGATCTGGTAGACAGAGTGCCTGAAGAACTATGGACAGAGGTTTGTAATATTGTGTAAGAAGTGGTGACCAAAGAAATAGAGATGCCCCACAGTTTGGTCTCCTTATAAATCCAAATCCCTTATGAACTTAATGTTAAAGACCATGTCATTTCGTCTTCAGGTGAGAGGTTCCATCTTGTGGAGCACAGCACCAATCATGATAGAAATGGTCTTTATTGGATTATCAAGTTTATGGAGAACTGTTTTCGTTATCATTCAGTTCTAAGAATTTCTTCATTTCCCTTTTTCATTTCCTCTGCATCCTATAGAGTGTTTTAAGATATAGTTTTCCAGACATATGGTATTTTTGTAGTCATACTGCATTCTGAAATTCTAATTGCATTATGGCTGAAGAACTTGGTCAATATGGTGTATGTGATCTTGGCTCCTCTGGAATTTATTGAGGGTTCTTTTATGGCCTAATTCATGGTCTACTTTTTTGGATATTTTTTCCATATGTACTGGAAAATATGCAAGAAAAAGATGGTGTGTTCTTTTTTTTTTTTTTTTTTTGGTCCCTTCTCTTTCTCTATATATTATGCTGAGCAAAGATCTGAAAATTCAAAAAGTGCAATTAATAAATTCAAGATGTACAAATATCTGTATGTATTACAGATATATGCATACATATCATATACATCAATGCCTCAGCCCAGCAGGGACTTATGGTGCCCTCAAACACCGGTGACCCCGAATTTCCACAGGGAGAGGGAGATAATCATTGTTTAAGAGCATTTTGGGGAAGAATCCAGAACAGAACTTTGAAATCTTTCCTCCCACCTGACCCCTTAGTGACACTGCAGCTTCCACCACCCAGAATCACATATACCCACAACCACATCAAGACAGGTTTTAGCCAGAGTTTCCAACCTTTTGTTACTGTTTTCTGTTCTTACTTTATGGAAGCCACATCTCTGTGGCTTGTTCATTTTTCAATAGTTTCTCCAAGGTTGGTTTTGGGAGGAAAGAAAGAGCAGCCTTTATTATCTTGCCATTTTGACACTCTGCAGATCAAAGAAATATATTCACTTAGCATTCTTTTCAGAGTCGTCTGGGAAACGTTTGCTCTTGGTATATTCCAGAGTACTTCCTGTTCATTTTATTGCACACTATGCTCAAAGTATGTAAGTCAACAACAGACATCTGACTGTCTTTACAACTGAAAAGTTGAGATATAATTCACATACTGTACTTTAAAGTTCAGAATTCAGTGACTTTTAGCATATTTACAAAGTTGTACAATCATCATCATTATCGAATTCCAGAAATTTTTCATCACCCCCAAAAGAAACCCCATGCTTATTTGCAATCACTCCCCATTTCTCTCTCTCCCTAACCGTGGCAAACATTAATCAGATTTCTGTGTTATGAATTTGATTTACCTATTCTGAATATACATTATAAATGAAAGCACACAAATGTGGCCTTTGGTGTCTGACTTCTTTCACCTAATATTTTCAAGTTTCATCAGTGCTTCATTCTGTTTTATGACTAAACAATATTCCATTGTATGAATTACAACACATTTTGTTTACTCGTTCATTACTGGATGGGTGATTTGCACCTTTGGATATTACACACAATGCTGTATTGATTATTCGTGTACAAATTGTTGTGTGGACATATGTTTTCAATTCTCTTGGATATATATCTAAGAGTGGAATTGATGGGTCCTATCGTAACTCTGTGTTTAACTTTTGAGGAATTGACAAAGTTTTCCAAAGCTGCAGCACCATTTTAAATTCCCACCAGCAATGTATGAAGATTCCCATTGATTTAATTGCTCCCTGCCAACACTTGTTATTGTCTCTCTTTTTGATGATAGCCATTCTGGTGAGTATAAAGTGGTATCTCACTGGGGTTTTGATTTGCATTTCCCTATGACTAATTAGGTAGAACAGCTTTTCATGGCTTATTGACCATTTAAAAGACTTGTTTGGAGAAAAGTCCCTTGAAGTCTTTTGCCTTTTTGAAAAATTGGGCTATTTTTCTCTTTATTGTTGAGTATCCATTTCTGGATTCTAGATCCTTACCAGATATATGATTTGCAGATATTTTCTCCCATTGTCTGAGTTGCCTTTGCACTTTCCTGACAGTGTGCTTTTGATGGACACAAGTTTTAAATTTTGATGTAGTCCAAGTTATCTTTTTTTTTTTCCTTTATTTTCTTTTGTTGTCATGTCTAAAAAACCATCTACTCAAGTTTCATTTCATGAAGATTTATTCTTACATTTTCTTCTAAAACCTTTACAATTTTAGCTCTTACATTTAGATATTTGATCATTTGATCCATTTTGAGCTGATTTTTGTGTTTGGTGAGAGAGGTAGGGGTTCAACTTCTGTCTTTAGCCTGTGGATTTTCAGTTGTACTGGGCTTCCCAAGTGGCCCTAGTGGTAAAGAACCCGCCTGCCAATGCAGGAGATGCAAGATATGTGGATTTGATTCCTGGGTCAGGAAGATCCCCTGGAGTAGGAAATGACACCCCAGTATTCTTGCCTGGAAAATTCCGTGGGCAGAGGAGCCTAGTGGGCTATAGTCCATGGGACCACTAAGAGTCAGACATGACTGAGCGACTGAACATACATTCGCTGTTCCAGCACCATTTGTTGAAAAGACTATTCTTTCCCTATCGTATTGCTTGGCACCTGTGTCAAAAATCAGTTAACCATAAATATATGGGCTTATTTCTGGGCTCTCAGTTCCATTTTATTGATCTATGTCTGGCCACAACAACTGAGCCCACACTCTAGAGCCCTAGAGCTGCAACTTCTAAGCCCACGTGGCTAGAGCTCATGCTCTGCAACAAGAAAAGGCACTGCAGCGAGAAGCTACACACCACAGCAAAGAATAGCCCCCACTCACCACCGCTGGAAAAAGCCCTCACGCAGCAACAAAGACCCCCTGCAGCCAAAGAAATGAGTCTTCTATTTTTAAAAGAAGAGGAATAGGTCATATTAGGGACATTAAATGACCTTTTGGGCTTCCCTTGTGGCTCAGCTGGTAAAGAGGAGAAGGGAAAGGCTACCCACTCCAGTACTCTGGCCTGGAAAATTCCATGGACTGTATAGTCCATGGGGTCACAAAGAGTTAGACACAACAACTGAGAGATTTTCACTTTCACTTTTAATTTCAAATGAGCCATTTGAGTTTGATTGTTAAGATTTTTTTTTTAATGAATTTTACCTTCAAATACTTTTCTCTCTGAAATTCTGAGAGAATAAGAATAAATTGTTTCCCTTATTTTTATTACCTTGGCAAGGGGTAATGTCAACTTCAGCCTCATTTAGTTTTTTTCTGCATCAGAGTGAGGGACACTCTTCAAGTTCATTTTCACACTACACTGAACTCATCATGTCATCTTTCATTTACTCATTCTACAAACATGCTTGAGTACCTACTATAGGTAAGGCACAGTGACAGATACAGAGGAGATAGAAAGGGTATCTCTGTTAGGTGAGCACCTTGTTAGTATGTGACAGGCGTGGTGACAAATGCTTCATATACATTATCTCTGTCTTCACTACCCCCTGCTGAGGCAAGTTTATCATTATTATGATCATACCTTTGGTATTATTCTTGTTATTTACCTAGGCCTAGAAAGGTTGAGTGGTTTGTCCAAGATCATCCAGCCAATTAGTGGTGGAGGTAGGATGCAAACCCAGGACTAGCTAAGTGAAGAATACAAAACAGCCCTGAGAACTAGAGCCAGCTCTCCATATTACAGAGGTAAGTAACTCACAGTCCTTACCCTCCTGCTTCTAATAGCTTCCTGGGGACAGACTGACATATATACCAAGTAACTGGAGGACGCATGCTAACATAAGGGGGGTTTAGAAGAGTTACACATTCCAGGGGATCCAAAGAGGGCTTCCACCTGGGGGTCAAGAAAAGCAGTAAGTTGAAGGCAGGAAGAAGGAGGAGGAGAAGGAGAATAAGGAGGATGAGGAAGAGAACAGAAAAAAAAAAAAGGAGGAGGGGAAGGAAGGAAGAAGAAGAGGAAGAGGAGGAAGAGAGGGAGAAGGCAGTAAGTTGAATCTTGATGGCTGGGGACACTCCAAAGCAGTGAGCGAGGGAAGAACATTCTGAAGAGCAGTAGTGTCAAAGAGAGGCAGGTGCATGCTGCATTTGAGAATATGTGTAAACTGTCACTCACTATGTCTGCATGTGCGGGGAGCTAAGGCTGGATGGGGAGATGGGAGCAGATGCCTGGGAGAGCAGAGCAGAGGAGGGGACATTTCGAGATGTGAAGGAGAGGGTTGGGAGGGGTGGATTTCTGCACACGAGGAAGATAACCATCCAGGCTAACAGCCATTTCATTATTGTCTCTGTGAAGGTCGGATGGGTCTGGAGAAGCTAGGGACCTGAAAAGCTTGCTCCTCACCCTTTCAGCTCAAGATTCTGGATCCAGACTTTCATATGTGATTGAGATATGGTTAATTAGATCCTTAAATATCTAAGATTTAAGACAGGATGAAAGTTGTCCTTGAAAACCTTTACAGAACTGGAAAGTTGGTGTTTACACCCAAATTCACTTTCAGATCTGACTAAATGAGGGTAATTTACTAATCCCATCAGTAGCATCTATTGTATGCAGGGTACTGTGTGACAGGTGTTGTGACAGGACTAAACTTAGCCCTGGACCCTGTCCTGAGATAATTAATAGTCTAGAGAGACAGAATGACATGTATACTGATAATTAGGATTACAAGGTAGGAAGGTGTAAATGCGATAAAAGCAGACCATGAGCCCTAGGAAGTACAGAGAGTTTAGAGATGGGGGTGGGAGGGGCGGGATTTCTCTCCACCATGGGATGAGGAAGGACCAGGGAATGGCTGACAAAGAGGCAGGTGAAGACAGAATAGGATGTGAACACGTGGACCCACAGGAGAGGGGTTTCTTGGGAGAAGAAGAGCTGGGAAGGAAAGCAGTATGGGGGGGGGAGGGTGGTGATGAGTCAGAGAGAATAAAGAAGATAAGGCTGCAAGGTTAGTTAGTGATCCTCACTTTCAGGGAAAGCAGACTGTGCCTTAATCCACTGACTGTGAATTCTTATCCCATAGAGCCAGGACCAGGGTCTGTCTTGCTCTCATGATATTGACGCTGAGTGAATGGATGAATCTGCACTAACTAAACCATACTTCGACATCTGGTCAGTTTAGTGCTATAGTTAGCAACTTTGTCTTGATTCTGGCTCAGTTAATCTAAATGTGAACAGGGGGATAAAATCAGACAAAGAAGGCAAAGTGAAAGGAAAAACAGGGTAAGGTACATCAGGTTCAGTTCCTATGGAGTTTCCGAGAGAAAAAAGTTACTTAGTAAATAATTTTACAATTGCTGCTCTATTTATTTGTATTCTTGTTTTTGCTTTTAGATACAATCTCATATAATATTTTTCCTAATAAATGCTGTGTGTGTGCACATGCATGCTGGGAAAAAAAGAACTTTCCTCTAGGAATTTGTAAGTGCTTTAGTAGAAATACATTTCTTTCTACTTGTTGATAATACTCTTTAAACATGTTTATAATAAAAAATAAATTAATGTGTGTTATAAAATATTCCAAAGCAATAACAAATTTTCCCAAACTTCACATCAAGACTTGTCTGAGTCGCACATGTTAATCTGTAGCTAAACAAGTGAAAATGCTAAAAGAGGTAAAACATGATGAAGCTTGTCTTTTCTTTGATTTAACACATTCTTTTCCTTTTCATAAAATAATCCTCACTTAGACGTTCACATGCACGGATAAAGAATAAAATGAAACCAAGTGCAGAAGATTCAACAGCAAGCATTTCATGCTACACTTTAAGGGGAAATATTGTAGGTCTGTGAAAAACCAAGTTTATCTGCAAGCATGGCCTCCAATATAAAAATCACTGAAAGGAAAAAGAAAAAAATTTAGCTGTTCAGTTTAGTTCAGTCGCTCAATCGTGTCCAACTCTTTGTGACCCCATGAACTGCAGCACACCAGGCCTCCCTGTCCATCACCAACTCCCGGAGTCCACCCAAACTCATGTCCATTGAGTCGGTGATGCCATCCAACCATCTCATCCTCTGTCATCCCCTTCTCCTCCTGCCCCCAGTCCCTCCCAGCATCAGGGTCTTTTCAAATGAGTCAGCTCTTCACATCAGGTGGCCAAATTATTGGAGTTTCAGCTTCAACATCAGTCCCACCAATGAACACCCAGGACTGATCTCCTTTAGGATGGACTGGTTGGATCTCCTTGCAGTCCAAGGGACTCTCGAGTCTTCTCCAACACCATAGCTCAAAAGCATCAATTCTTTGGCGCTCAGCTTTCTTTATAGTCCAACGTTCACATCCATACATGACTACTGGAAAAACAATAGCCTTGACTAGATGGACCTTTGTTGGCAAAGTAATGCCTCTGCTTCTTAATATGCTGTCTAGATTGGTCATAACTTTTCTTCCAAGGAGCAAGCATCTTTTAATTTCATGACTTCAGTCACCATCTGCAGTAGTTTTGGAGCCCAAGAAAATAAAGTCTGACACTGTTTCCATTGTTTCCCTATCTATTTGCCATGAAGTGATGGGACCAGATGCCATGATCTTAGTTTTCTGAATGTTGAGCTTTAAGCCAACTTTTTCACTCTCCTCTTTAACTTTCATCAAGAGGCTCTTTACATTCTAGCTGTACTGTTGCCTAATATTATTATAATATGCTTAGTACCAATGCTACATTTCCATTATATTAAGCATGATCAGATGCCATTTCACAGTATTACTATATCTTTGTGATGATTAATTGTATGTATCAAGTTGGAGGGTGTTTTGGATGAGATTAGCATTAAGGGACTTCCCTGGTGGTCTGGGCTTCCCCGGTGGCGCTAGTGGTAAAGAACCTGTCTGCCAGTGCAGGAGGTGTAAAAGATGTGGATTTGATCCTTATCTCGAGTTCGGGAAGATCCCATGGAAGAGGAGATGGCAACCCACTCCAGTGTTTGTGCCTGAAGAATCCCATGGATAGAGAAGCCTGGAAGGCTACAGTCCACAGGGTCGCAAAGAGTGGGACACGATGACTGAAGTGACTTAGCAGCAGTAGCAATAGTGGCTGTACCAATTCACGTTCCCACTAATAGTGTAGGAGGGCCCCCTTTTCTCCCCACCCTCTCCAGCATTTATCGTTGGTGGATTTTTTATGGGGGCTTCCCAGGGGGCGCTAGTGACTGAATGGTTTTCTTTGTTTTGCGTATGTTTGTTCACTCTCTGTATGTCGCCCATAATAAAAAGTGAATTGCATATGATTTTTACTTAACTAGTTTTTTTTTTAATGTGTATTTTTGGAGTGTTTCTCATAAAGTAAGAGATATCCCAACTACTCTCTTTTTAACCCAAAATACCCCTCTTGTCAATTATGAAGCTTTTCTGCAGTTATTTATATAAACAATCAGAATAATAGATCTTAGAACTAGAAGGACTCTTAGGGGTTTGGTCTAGCTCCTTAATTTCACAGGTATAAAAATCAGACCCAAAGACATTATGCACCAAACTTTAAGAATGTGTATGACCTTTAAGAAGTCATACACACTCAAAGATTCTTAACCACGAATTCTTAAAAACAAAAACAGAACACTAAAATAGTTTTCTAATACTGAATCAAGTATTTTAAAAAGAAACACCGGAACCAGCTTTACATTGAAGAGCCTTTCATAATCCTACATAAAAGATTAGTTTTGTTGTTGTTCAGTTGCTCAGTCATGTCCGACTCTCCGACCTCATGGACTGCAGCATGCCAAGCTTCCCTGTGCTTTACCATCTCCAGGAGCGTATAAGGAGTAAAATATTTCTTTGCTTGGCTGTAACTATAATTGCCATATTTCACCACAATCGACTATAAAACATGGTTGGGGTATTGCAATTTGCGATGTCACCTGAATAAATAAGAAGCAATTCATAGGAAGGACTGTTACTTTTAATCCTATCAGGAGAAGAAAACGTTCCAAAAACATTGCCCAGGGTGTGTGGCTTTCTCAGACATGGGGTGCTTGCTGTCTCTGAAAGTAGATATAACCCTGACTGGCATAAAAAGATGTTAAGAGGTTTCAGTCTTACTAGTTAATTTTTTTTGACATTTGTTCTCAAATATTGTTAATATTAAACTTTCCCTATTGCCATCTTTATATACTGCATCATGAAATACATATGGAAATAGGCAAGGTCCCTCTTTAGTCCAAGTGGAATCTGAGTTTGCTGATATCTTTAGTTCAAGTAACAACAGTATGAGGTTCAGTTTTTTCTCATTGTTAGAGGGTTCCAGCTGGTTTTGGGCAAGATTCCTCTTTGGCTCTGTTAAGCATAGTCCTGATCTCATAATGGAAATACACTTGGCATGAACAGTATTCATTATTAAAAATAATAGGGGGAATGATATGTTATGGATACAACATCCCTATTTTGATCAGTGTATTCAACCTTTGTGCCAATCATTTTTCTCCCTTATTCAGAATGAAATTGATTTGGGTTCATACATTCTAAGTAGGGGCAAAAATTGGTTTCTTGGGAGATACAAAAATCTAAGCCATAAAACATTTAAAAATTCTTGGCCGTACATTCTAAAAACAGAACACCAAGAACTTTTCAAAGTCTGAAACAAATATATTTAAGAAGAAATATAGGAGCTAAATTTATATTTAAAAGCCATTTATAAGCCCAGAAGTAAATGCTTGCATACAAAGTCAAATTATTTTCAACAAGGGTACCAAGATCATTCAATGGCAAAAATACAGTCTTTTGAGGACATTATGCTAAGTGAAATAAGTGAGTTACAAAAAAAAACCTTAACACTACTGAACTGTACACTTAAAAATGGCTAAGATGGTAGCTTTTATGTGTATTTTACCACAATTAAAAAAACTGTTTAAAACCATCATAAAATATTGATTTATTCCCTGTTACAATATTTGTTTGCTTGTAAGTGACTACAGCCATGGTATTTCACCAGAGTGTAAAAATCTCAGTTGTACAGATCTTCCCGACCCAGGATCGAACTCAAACCTCTTTTGTCTCTTGCACTGGCAGGTGAGTTCTTTACTGCAAGCGCCACTTGGGAAGCCCCCAGATATAAGGTATAGCTATGATACTAAGATTTCATGGCAGGGGAAGGACATTAGGGGGGAAAATGTCTAAAAAAAAGACTTTTAAGATGGGGAAGGTAAGGAAAAACAAGTTGAGAAATACTTTTTCCTTAATGAGTTACTGCTTTGTACTTCAAAGGGGCTTCCCTTGTGGCTCAGCTGGTAAACAATCCGCCTGCAATGCCGGAGACCTGGGTTCGATCCCTGGGTTGGGAAGATCCCCTGGAGAAGGGAAAGGCTGCCCACTCCAGTGTTCTGGCCTGGAGAATTCCATGGACTGTATAGTCCATGGGGTCGCAACGAGTCGGACACTACTGAGTGACTTTCACTCACTCACTCACTTCAAATTGGACAGACACATGTCTAATGGTGAGACTGGAAAAAAGCAAAATAATCTACAGTAGGGTTTCTCAGCATTTGGACATTTGGGGCCAAAACAGTTCTTTGTCATGGAGGGGGCTGTCCTGTATATGGTAGAGTGTTGAGCAGCCTTCCTGGGTTGGGAAGGAAATCCCTGGAGAAGGAAATGGCTACCCACTCCAGTATTCCTTGCCTGGGAAATCCCCTGAAAGAGGAGCTTGGATGGCTACAGTCCACGGGGTTGCAAACAGTTTGACACGACTGAGCCACGAACACACAGACACATACAGACACAGACACATACAGACACACAGACACACAGACACACACTGTCCTCTGCCACTAGAGTCCACTAGCACCTCCAGTCCAGATATAACAACCCCATTTATCTCCAGACATCCACTTAGGGCAAAACCACTACTCCACAATTAATGAAAGTTAATCATAACTTGGACAAAGGGTAGGTTCTGAATAGGGGCTCAGGCTCAGGTGTCTCAGCCCTGGCGGGTATCAACAGGTGTTGTTTTCAGCTGTGACCTGTGTATGAATGCTTTATATTAAATGATGATCTCTGTGACAAAGGAATGCCATGCCTCCTGAACCTGTTTGGGAAGCTTTGGGAAGGTATCATTACTTCTATTGTTAGCCAAAGAATCTGGGGATGACAACAAAGTTTAAATGTTTGGGAGGGGTGGAGGAGGCAAACAGTCAAATTAAACTGGAAGAAAAATGAATTCACAGTTCAGGCCTAGAGTTCTTGCTAACATGGTCTCGCTAACATGGCTAGTGGAGGTGATGGAATTCCAGTTGAGCTATTTCAAATCTGAAAAGATGATGCTGTTAAAGTGCTGCACTCAATATGCCAGCAAATTTGGAAAACTCAACAGTGGCTACAGGACTGGAAAAGGTCAGTTTTCATTCCAATCCCTAAGAAAGACGGTGCCAAAGAATGTTCAAACTACTGCACAATTTCATTCATCTCACACACTAGCAAAGTAATGCTCAAAATTCTCCAAGTCAGGCTTCAACAGTAGGTGAACCATGAACTTCCAGATGTTCAAGCTAGATTTAGAAAAGGCAGAGGAACCAGAGATCAAGTTGCCAACATCCGTTGGATCATCGAAAAAGCAAGGGAGTTCCAGTAAAACATCTACTTCTGTTTTATTGATTATGCCAAAGCCTTTGACTGTGTGGATCACAACTATGGAAAATTCTGAAAGAGATGGGAATACCAGATCACCTTACCTGCCTCTTGAGAAATCTGTATGCAGGTGAAGAAGCAACAGTTAGAACTGGAAATGGAACAACAGACTGGTTCCAAATGGAGAAAGGAGTACATCAAGGCTGTATATTGTCACCTTGCTTATTTAACTTATATGCAGAGTACATCATGCAAAATGCCAGGATGGATGAAGCACAAACTGGAATCAAGATTGCCAGGAGAAATATCAATAAACTCAGATATGCAGATGACACCCCCCCTTATGGCAGAAAGTGAAGAACTAAAGAGCCTCTTGATGAAAGTGAAGGAGGAGAGTAAAAAAGTTGGCTTACAACTCAACCTTCAATGGCAACCCACTCCAGTATTCTTGCCTGGAAAATCCCATGGACAGAGGAGCCTGGTAGGCTACAGTCCATGGGGTCACAAACAGTCGAACATGACTGAGTGACTTCACTTTCACTTTTCAGAAAACTAAGATCATGGCATCTGGTCCCATCACTTCATGGCAAATAGATAGGGAAACAATGGAAACAGTGTCAGACTTTATTTTCTTGGGCTCCAAAATTACTGCAGATGGTGACTGAAGTCATGAAATTAAAAGATGCTTGCTCCTTGGAAGAAAAGTTATGACCAATCTAGACAGCATATTAAAAAGCAGAGGCATTACTTTGCCAACAAAGGTCCATCTAGTCAAGGCTACGGTTTTTCCAGTAGTCATGTATGGATGTGAACGTTGGACTATAAAGAAAGCTGAGCGCCAAAGAATTGATGCTTTTGAGCTATGGTGTTGGAGAAGACTCTTGAGAGTCCCTTGGACTGCAAGGAGATCCAATCAGTCCATCCTAAAGGAGATCAGTCCTGGGTATTCATTGGTGGGACTGATGCTGAAGCTGAAACTCTAATACTGACTCCAATCAGTTCTTCACTTGATGTTAAGAACTGACTCATTTGAAAAGACCCTGATGCTGGGAAAGATTGAAGGCAGGAGGAAAAGGGGATGACAGAGGATGAGATGGTTGGATGGCATCACCAACTCAATGGACATGAGTTTGAGTAAACTCCGGGAGTTGGTGATGGACAGGGAAGTCTGGCGTGCTGCAGTCCATGGGGTTGCAAAGAGTCGGACACGACTGAGCGACTGAACTGAACATGGCTAATGTGCTTCTATTTCACAGTTCACATTTAAATTACAAGACAGTGCATAGGTTTTTATCAATCTATATTATTTATTGAGGGAACAAGTGTCTACCACTATGCAGATAATGCAGGTATGTGCAACCTTGTTTTCACTCTATGGGGTGTAGTATATGTTTGGGACTTAAAATATACTCATGCATTTGCACCACTAGCTTTTGATTAATTGCTGACAGTGATTGTGTGGATTCATATAAAGATGAAGCCATCAATATGGGCTCTACTCCTATAATGGGTTTAATAGGGTCCCCCTCCCCAAAATTCATTTACACCCAGATCCATGTGATCTTATTTGTAAATACTGGGTTTACAGATGTAATTGGTTAAGATGAAGTCATATTAGACTTCTTGTTGTTCAGTTACTAAGCTGTGTCTGACTCTCTGCCAGTATCATACCAGGCTTCCCTGTCCTTCACCATCTCCCAGAGTTTGCTCAGACTCATGTCCATCGAGTCAGTGATGTTATTGGACTAGGATGCATCTAAAGCCAATGACTAGAATTCTCACTAGAAGGCCATATGAAGACACAGAGAGACAGAGGGAACATGACCATGTGAACATGAGAGATTCGGAAGGATGTATCCTCCCAGCCAGGGAACGACAAGGAAACCACCAGAATCTAGGCGAGGCATGGATAGAGAAAGACAGGGAAGCCTGGCACACTGCAGTCCATGAGGTCTCAAAGGGTCAGACATGATTTAGAGACTGAACAACAGCAGTAGCCTCCAGAAATATGAGAGAATACGTTTCTATTGTCTTAAGCCATCCTGTTTTGTGATACTCTGTTAAGGCAGCCCTAGGAATCTAACGTAACTCCTAAGTGGGGATTTCATCAAAATGCTGAAGAGAGACAAGGTGATGAGTGAATTCTAGATGAAAATCAAGGTAAAGGAAAACAGAGAGCAAAGAGTTTCCAGGACGTAGGTGTGGATGGTGAGAAGTGGAAAATTAGTGCTACACATGCTTCAGGTTGATGATGAATGAGCTCTGTCTGGGTAGGTAGGACAGGCTGTCCTCTCTGTGGACACCCTGGGAAGGGACACACAAGAGTTTCCAATCTGCAGAAACAAATGCAAGTCAAGGCTTCACCTCCTCAGGGCTATCTGCATATTTCTCTACCTGATTTATTTTCTATTCCTTCTCATGCTGCTTGCTATTTCCTGCTGAAAAATATTTTCACTTTATGTCTTTGTTGCCAACCTATATGTTTTATTCATGCTCTCATGGTGGTGTATCAGTGAATTAATTCTGCCTTCAAGGAAGATGAAGTCTTTAATAAACTTCCCTTTGTATTCTCTAGAACAAAACTACACTGGCTTTGAGCTAGTTACACAAGTGGTTCTGAAATAGGAGTGAATGCTGCTACTTAGGGACTTCTGTGTGGGAAATTCAGTACTTTTTAACAGATTTATTAACGTGTTTGGTTCTAAAAATGTGGTATAAGAGATGTGATGAAAAATCTAGATACAGTACTCTGAATCTTTTTAGAGGATGGATTACATTTATTTTAGGGGTCATGAATTTTTAGAAATGTTAGCATGTTGTAGTTGATTTTCTTTCTCTTCTTTCTATATAATTCTTTGCTGCTGTTCCAATCCAGAAAAGGTTACTAGACAAACCACAACTGTACAAAATAACAATCCATTCACTTTTGTGCAGCCCCTCCCCAACATTCCTCCCTTTAAAAAAAAAGTGACTTGAGGGACTTCCCTAGGGGTCCACTGGTTAAGATTCCATTTCCAATGCAGGGGTTGCAGGATCAATACCTGGTTGGGGAACTAAAATCTCACAAGCTGCAAGGCGCAGCCAAAAAGTAAATAAATAAAATAAAAAATAAAAAGCATTTAATATTAGTTATATTACAAAACCACTATAATAAGTCTAGTTAACATCTGTCATCACACATACATAAATTTTTTTTTCTTGTGATGAGAACTTACAAGATTTTTTCTTAGCAATTTTCAAATCTGCAATATTGTATTATTAACTATAGTTGCCATGCTGTACGTTTCATGCCTGTGACTTATTTGATGACTGGAAGCTTGTACCTTTGAACTACCTTCATCCATTTTGCCCATCTCTCACTCCCACCTCTGTTCTCTGTATCTATAATCTCTTAGTTTTTCTGATGTTGTTGCTGTTTTATTTTTTAGATTCCACATATAAATGAGATAGTATGATATTTATCTTTCTCTTACTTCACTTAATGCCCTTGAGGCTCATCCATACTGTCATAAGTGATAAGATTTCATTTTTTATGGCTGAGTAGTATTCCATTTTGTTTGTGTGTGTCTATTGCATTTCTTTATCCATTCCTCTATTTATGGGCACTTGGGTTGCTTTTGTATCTTGGCTATTATAAACAATAAACAATGCTGCAATGAAGATGGGGGTACATATATCTTCTTGAGTTAGTGTTTTCATTTTCTCAGATAAAAATACAGAAGTGGAATTGCTGGATCATATGGTAGTTCTGTTTTTAATTTTTTGAGAAAACTCCATGTGCCTTTCCATAGCAGTTGTATCAATTTACATTAACACCAATACTGCACGAGTTTCCTTTCCTTTACATCCTTGCCAACATTTGCTATTTCTTGTCTTTTTGATAGTAGCCACCATAGGTATGAGGTGATGTCTCATTGTGGTTTTGATTTTCATTTTCCTTATGATTAATGATGTTGAGCACTTTTTCATGTGCCTGTTGTCCATTGATATGTCTTTGGAAAAGTGTCTATTCAGATCCTCTGCCCATTTTTTAAATCGGATGGTTTTTTGTTTTTTGTTTGCTATTGAGTTGTATGAGTTCTTTATATATTTTGGATATTAACTCTTTATCAGATATATTTTCTCACATTCAGTAGGTTGCCTTAAAGTAATATTGAAATATTTAAAAAAGGAGTGGGGAGCAAACCCTCATGAAACACATATGGAGCAACAGGCTGCTGTTCTCATCTTAGTCTATGGCCATACCACCTTGAATGTGCCCAATCTGGTATGTTCTAGACTTACACTGTGCCCTGCTGCAGTTTTATAAGCAAGTCCAGTCTGCTCCACTAGACCCTAAGTTCTTGGTGTGCAGGTTGGTGTACCTCTGTGCTCTTCCTAGTGCCTAGAAAGTGTATTGCTAAGAGCACCTTGATGCCTGGGAAGCGGTCTGGCCAGTAGAGCAATAGTGGACTTTGACCCTGGACAAGTCCTTGAATTCTGCCTCTCCACCACTGTGCCCCCTACAGCCTGTGCTTTATTGTCTTCACTTGAAAAGCAGCAGCCACTGTTGCTGCTGTCATGAGGATTACAAAAACACACTATCAAGTTCACACACAGATTAACCCTCATAAAGGTTCCCGCCTTTCCCCTTCTTCCCATTACATCTCACCACTGTTAAGATTCCTCTATATATCTGGAGGCTGCACAAGTCTTTTCATTGAAAATGTGCAGCCAAAAGTGTCCATCATGCAATAACTTGTCTCTTTAGTCCCTAGAGTTTCTATCTTTGAACTTCATTCGTTTATCTTTAATCTGAACCCAGAATCCAAGCCTCAAATCTTCTGGCTGCTGGTGTGCTTGCTCAGACGTCACTCCTTGTTTGGGTAAGTGACTTGGCAGAGAGGTGATGAGCAGAGAGGGGGAGGTGGAGAAACTGGGAGAAGAGACTCTGGATCTCATCCAACACAACTTGCAGTCAGGAGGAAAGGGGGCTCAGTATTTCTAAAAGAAAAAGAAAAGTAAGTGATGCATTATTTGAACAAAACATGAGTTCATTTGATGTCATTGCCCTTAGACACTTCATCCTTTATCTCCTCATGTTCTTCCCTGATAGTCCAGGGAGAGTATTTAGAATGGTCTCTTTATGCAGGTGGCTCAGCTGGTAAAGAACCTGCCTGTAATGTGGGAGACCTGGGTTTGATCCCTGAGTTGGGAAGATACCCTGGAGAAGGGAAAGGCTACCCACTCCAATATTCTGGCCTGGAGAATTTCATGGACTATATAGTCCATGGGGTCACAAAGAGTTGGACATGATTGAGCAACTTTCACTTTTCACTTTATACAGGTATTTAAAAAAATACTTCCCAACTACTACCCCAACTATCTTGGGAATAAACAGTTGAGAGCATGTAGCGACAGAGTTGCCTAGAGCAGTTCTCAAGTTTCTTTTAGTTGAGGGGAGTAAGTTAATTTGTTAGATAGCTTAGTAGGGAGCTAAGCTGTCTAGGTTCAAAACCTGGTTCTGAGGACTTCCCTGGTGGTCCAGTGGTTAAGAATGCTCCCAAAGCTGGGGATGTGGGTTCTATCCTTAGTCAGGGATCTAAGATCCCACATACCTTGGGGCAACTAGGTCACAATGCCACAACTACACAGGCTGCAAGAAGATCCCACGTGTTGCAATTAAGACCCGATGCAGCC
Source organism: Oryx dammah (assembly GCF_014754425.2). Classification (NCBI taxonomy): domain Eukaryota; kingdom Metazoa; phylum Chordata; class Mammalia; order Artiodactyla; family Bovidae; genus Oryx; species Oryx dammah. The sequence continues at coordinate 26,774,751 of NW_024070205.1, forward strand.
AAAAATAATATTAAAAAGCAAACACACCAATCACCCCTCTCCCCCAAACCTAGTTGTTTCTAAGCTTTCCTGGCCTCCATTTCCTCATCTGTAAAGTGAGGACAGTGCTTATCATATACAGTTGCTATGAGGATGAATGAGAGAGTCCATGTAAAATACCCAGAATGGAAGCCAGTGGAGAGTTACCATTGTTATCATCCAGGTAATCTGAAGTCCACTGACTTTCTCATTGGCAATGGGCTATAAATTCTTTAATCTTGGCAGTAAGGTCTTTCATCTTTTTAGGAGCACTGCTGTAGGTCTCCTGGCTGGATGCTTAGCAGGAGCTCTGTGGTTCCTATTGTAACCATATGCTGTCTTTCCAAAGCACAGTGTCTCTGGTCCATACATATTTGCTGAAATCTAGCCACATCCGAAGAAGCAGGGAGAAGACTTTTTTTTCCCATTAAAAGGCTCTGTCTAGCATTTCTTCTCGGAGAAGGCAATGGCACCCCACTCCAGTACTCTTGCCTGGAGAATCCCATGGACAGAGGAGCCTGGTGGGCTGCAGTCCATGCGGTCGCTAAGAGTCGGACACGACTGAGTGACTTCACTTTCACTTTTCACATTCATGCACTGGAGAAAGAAATGGCAACCCACTCCAGTGTTCTTGCCTGGAGAATCCCAGGGACGGGGGAGCCTGGTGGGCTGCCGTCTATGGGATCGCACAGTCGGACACGACTGAAGCGACTCAGCAGCAGCAGCAGCAGCAGCATTTGTTATGTGCTAGACACAGTTCTGGGTATTGGGATGACAAATGACGACTGTCCTCTATAATGGTTCTGCATGCCATGGTACAAAACTGGCCAGGACCTGTGCTAGATGTATCTGTGTAGAATGGAGTTTCATTCCTGTTGTAGATCCAAAGTCTGCATTTTACATTTCTATCCCTTGATACAGAAATGGCCCATGAGACGTGATGAAATGTCTCAAAATCCTTCCTTCTTCCTTTAGCAATATTTTTGCCTTTTAAAACCTTTTCAAAGAGGCAAAAGAGTGATATCAGACAGATAATGAACACAAAATCACACTGTATTATCAATAGTTCATATATTTTTGGATTGAGAAAATATTTATTATTTTTCCTGAGATGTAGCACAAATTGAAAAATATATAATGTTCAAGAGACATATGTAGATAAAAAATACACAATGGATGAAGAAGAGGTGGAATTAAGAAGTGCTAAAGATAGACTCAATGTAGCAGGCTAAATAATGTCCCCAGAATACAAATTTGAGGTTCCCAGGTGGCTCAGTGTTAAGAATACACCTGCCTGTGCAGGAGACTTGGGTTGGATCCCTGGGTGGAGAAGATCCCCTAGAGAAGGAAATGGGAACCCACTCCAGTATTCTTGAGAATGCCTGGGAAATCCCATGGACAGAAGAGCCTGGTGGGCTTACTGACTCAAAAACAACAACAAAGATATTTTCATGTCCTAGTCCACCATGGAAAGAGGATTTTGTGATTAAGTGAGAGATTTGAGATGAGATTATATTGGGTTACTTGGGTGGGTCCCAAACGCAATTACATGTATCCTTAGAAGAGGAGTGCAGAGGGAAATTCAACTGCACACAGAGGAGGTGAAGAGAGGATGGAGCACAGTGTTAAAGATGCTGGTCTTGAAGACTGATGTAGCCACAAGCCTAGGAATGCTGGCAGTTGCTAGAAGCTGCAAGAGGCAAGATTCTCCCCTAGGGCCTCTAGAGGGAGAGTGGTCTTGTTGATGTCTTGATTTTGGCTCAGTGATACTGATTTTAGACTTTTGACCTCTAGAACTGTGAGAGAATGTATTTCTGGTGTTTTAAGCCACCCAGTTTGCAATAATTTGCTGCAAGAGCAACAGGAAACTAAAATACCCATTTAAATGAATGGCAAGGAGGACAACCACTCTTTTCCATTTTTCACCATCTCTTGGCATGTTGCTTCCTAGTACACCTTCTGGCTCACTGTGTCACTTTTAACTTATATGTTCCTTTATTTTCTTTTGCATTCTTTTGAATGCCAGATGGCACATAGCTTTTATTTATTAATTTTTTTAGGTTTATTTGGATACTGGTGTTTTGATTATGGGCGGAATATGGGTGGTGGAGTCTCCCTCACTTATTTATCTGATGAGGTTATTATCTTGATTTGTTCACTATACTGGACTAAGTCGTTAGCATCATCCCTTCACAATAAGACGATAATGCACGTTGACTCATCATGTTTTCTTAAAATTAAACCCTAGTTACATAAACAGATTTGTAAGCTCCTTCAGAAGTTTCCAAAGAGAGACCAACTGCATCTAATTTAGTGTGTCTCCTCCTTTGGGTGGGTCCTTTCCACAGGCGCCTTATGCCGCCCATTTCATTTAGATTCTCCCTGATTCCATTCTCAGGGCTTTATCTTCAAGTCGTCATGGCCTTAAATACCATCCATATGGGATATAACCCAACTTTCTATCTCATCTTCAGCCTGCAGCTTTCTCTCTCACTTCGGACTCCTTGCCGACGACTTCCTGCTAGATGTCGCTCCTTGGAAATCTATAATAGACACCTCCGACTCGACTAGGCTCATCTCCATGAGAGCATTTATTCATCATCATCCAGGCTGTCTACTTCCTCATTTGTAAACAGTTAAGTTCCACAGGACAAGGCCAAAGTCATGTCTGTGCATTACTCTCAGCACGTAGCACACTGCTAGCCACATGGCCAGCAGGCAAGAAATACTCTTTTGTAACGAAGGAACAAATAAACCCAGCTGCATCCTCCCCTTGGAGCTGGATCTTTGGGGGTAGGCTAGACTGGTCCTTTAGAGAGGAGTGAAGAAAGGGGTCTATGTTTCCTCATTTGACAGGAACTTAGTGATGAAGCCATTTTCTTTTTCCCTCCAGGTTCTCGTAGTAACTTTCGATTGCGCAGAATCCCAAGCCTTTGGGGCAGGCAGACTGGTGGCGGCAAGCCCGGGCCTGGCCGCCGGGGTCCTCGGGGTCCCTGTGAGGACGGCCGCGTGTCGGGACGTGAGCAGTCCCGGTCGTCGTGCCAGCGAGAACCGAAGTCGGGGATTCCGGGCGAACACACCTCGGAGCCAGGGCGGCCCGGGTCGGGGCCCTCCGGGAGTGTGAGGCCGGGGTCGGGGTCCTCCGGTGGAGGCGCGTCAGGGGTCTGCGCAGTCGGGGGTCGAGGCCCTTGGCGACGGCGCGGGTCCCGGAGGTCGCGCGGCCGGCGCCGCCCGACGTCACTTCCGACCGGAGCCAAGATGGCGGTGGCGCGGCCGCGGGCGCCGGGGCGGGCGGAGCGGTGGCGGCGGTTCGGGCGGCGGCTCTCGGTGCTCTGAGGCGCGGGGCGCGGCGGGCGCAGCCAGGTAAGAAGCAGCCAGGGCGGGTGGCTTCCGGGACGGCGGCGGGCTCCGCGCCGGGACTCGAATCTCTGTCCGCGAGGAGCGAGGCGGCGGCGGCGGGAGCGACACGCCGGGGACCCGGGCGCGCAGGGCCAAGCGGGCCGGCGGGCGCGCCCCCTTCGAGGTCTCAGCGTCCCGCGCTCGCGGGGCCCCCCGCTATGAGGCGCGGCTCGCGGGCGGCCGGAGTCCGTCCCACCCACGCCGAGCACCCGGGCCCGGCCTTGGGCCCCGGCGCGGGGAAGTTGTGGGGTCCGCTTTGTCGCCGTTGGCTAGCCGCGCGCCCCGCGGGGAGTACGCGGGTGGGCTGCCGGGCGGCGGCGCCGGGCGGGCGGCTGCGACTCCCCCGGGATCCCGGTCCTGGGCCCGCGAGGGTGCCCACCGGTCCCAGGGCCGTTCCAATTTCAAGGGATCTTGTTCTTCTTTTTGTGTGTTCCAACCGAACGTGTCTCTCACACTTGCAGTCTGAATTTGTTCAGTGTTTCGCGTCTTTGTGTTTCCTAAATCCACGAAGTGTAGTTTAAGCTCGGAAACGTTCTCCCGCGATAATCCCATCACAGACCCACCGGTGTTTTTGTGTTTAACAGACAGCGCATTTATCTCTTACGCATTTTGTTACCAAAGATGCCCACGAACCTATTTTTGATGGTGGCAGGAGAGACACGAAGTAGACCAAGCCGGTCAGCGTCTTTCCCTTCACCTCCGCGGTGGCTCCCGACCCACGCGTAAACCCCTGGCCACCATGTGTCCAGACACGAGCTTCGGAAACAATCCCACGTCGACCCGGAGAGTCCACAGTACCTCCACTACGCAGCTGTAATTTCCCCAGAGAGAGGACACGCATGCTGGCCCCTCATCTTCCATTGAGCGTTGTGTTGGGGTTTTGGTTTTATTTCAGAACGCGTTTTGGTGAATCCTAGTTAAGTCTTTTAAATCCCTCTGATCGGACACTAAAATGGCCCTACCCAGAAGGCGATTAAAATATTAAAGTTTTTGTTTACTACAGGATTATTGTTAAAAGCAGTCACAATCTTTTAACAACAAACAGACCCTTTCAGTGGTTCTCTTAAGATGCCAGACTTCATCTCGATTTGATCACTTGCATGCATGTATGTTGGGGAAATGTAGGCCTTTAAACATTTTTTAAAAACATGTTATGAAATGTGCTGTACAGATATTAAGGAGGAGGAACTGAGAGACATATTGTCTGTTCCTTTTTAGTAGGGTCTTGTTTTTGAGGTGGCACGCAGCTGCCCCTTCATTCTCCTGTAGGCTTCCTTACAAACACTCATTTGCCCACATTGTTTACACATAGAATCTCAGGATAGCCTTGAGGGGATCGTTAAAGCTAGTCCAGCTCCCTCATTTCAAGCATTGGAAACTGAGATTGAAATTCATAGTGGGACTGACGTTTGTTCACAGCTTCTGGTATTCCAGGGCTCTTTTTACACATCTAATTTGGTTTGGTTTAAATAAGTTAATATATTTGAAGTGCTTAGAAAATCACCACGTGCATAATCAAAGCGCTCAGTAGAGGTTCGTTTTTGTTGATTCTGAAGACGGTTTTTTTTTTCATAGAAAAGTCGGCAGGTTCACATTTGTTTTTTTTCTCATTTTGTGGACAGCTCCTGAAACAATTGGGCGTAAATCTGTAATAACGTGTTAGTTTTGTAAGTACAAAATGGAACAAAAGATTCTCACTCTAGGAGAGTTTGAAAATGGAGAAAAACACAAAGAAGGAATAGAAATAGACCATTCCCTTCCCACTCAGATAACCACTGTGAACATTTTGGCAGACCTCCTCCTTACTGTCTCTCGGTGTGCGTGTGTATATTTTCTTTCCTTGTTTATATTTATTCACTACTATATGTTTGCACTTTGTACGGGATAGATATCATATGCTATATATTGTTTATAATCTCTCTTCCTTTATGATATTGTGAGCATATATCCATGCCACTAAATCTTCAATGCGATTTTTAATGGCCACATTGTATAGGGTGGGCCATAATTTATTTATCAATTCCGTATTGATCAGTAAGGTTTCAACAGCTTGAGATTTTCTTTTCTTTAAGATTTGTTTAAAAGTTTTTTCTATTGTGGATTTTCAACCCCTGTCATCTTTTAAGATACGTGAAAAATATAAATTCTGTTTTTTAGCCTCTAAAGACTCATTTTTCCTGCCAGTGCAGTTTGAAGAAATAGCGCTCCATTTCAGCTCCGTTTTATTCTCCCTCATCTGGGTCTGTGCAGTTATAGACATATATCTGCACGAATATTCTTTTGATGACTATTTTACCTTAGATGTTTGTTTATTCATGGGACTGTTTCTTTAAGCTACCCATCTCTTTTCAAGTTCCAGATCTGATTTACAAACCTTTTAAGTCCTGTTAAATCAGAGACTTTCCAGGATGGAAAGCACCTTAGGTTATTTACTATTTTCATGTCTTCTGACTTGGCTTTTCATGCTATTTTTAATCCTCGTGCAGAAGAAAAAAAAGCCCGTGGGCTGCCTTAGAAAACTCCGTAGTGGGGAGTAAAGAGGGAGTAGGTGGGCAGTGGGGGGAAATTGTCAGGCTTGTGGCAACGTGTAGATCCAGGGAGTTTCCAGGTGATGGGGACGTTACCCGACAGTGGTGACTGCTGATCCTGCTGACATCTGTCCAGGGCTGTGCAGTTGGCCTAGAGCTCATCAGCTATGCCTTCGCTCCTCCGAGTGTTTGCTTAGAGGTCTGGGATACTGTTCTGGCCCTCTCCTTTTGAAATTAGATGCTTATACTTATAGCCAATAATAATCAACTTCATAGGGTGACTGAAAGTAGTACTTAGATCTCATTGAAACAAGGTTTCTTACCTCAACATGGTTGTGGGGCTGGATCATTCTTTGTCGTGGGAACTGTCCTGTACCCTGTAGGATATCTGGCAGCGTCCCTGACCTTTGCCCACCAGATGCCAGTGGCACCCCCGCTGCCCAAGTTGTGACAATCCATAAACCCTCCAGACATTGCAAGATGTCCCTGTAGGGCTACCCCAGTTTTTAGCCACTGCTTTAAAGGAAGGCCCATCTCACTGGATGGTTGAATCATAGAAGCGGTTTTTGGAATCTCTTTAGTCAAAGAACTGTAAGAATATATGCCACTGGTTTATGTGAAGTTCCCCTTGAAGCCAGGGAACAGGCTTGTTACAGGTGGAAGTTCTTCTCCTGAGTTTGATTTTATGACTGTCCATTTAATTTTTTTTTTTTTAATCTTTTGGCCGTGCTGCATGGCATGTAGGCTCTTTGTTCCTCCATGAGGGATTGAACCCGTGCCTCCTACATTGGCAATGCACAGTCTTAACCATTGTACCACTAGGGCACTCCCAATTTTATGACTTTTTTGAATGGTCACTTTCGGCAGTTTTGCTTTGGTGCCCCTTTCATAGCAAGAGATAAAGGAACTTGAGGTAACACGGAAACTATGGAGAAGTTTTCCTGATATAGGATCAGCATTCCCAGTATGTAGATTAAATGATTATGAACTTTAAATTTTCATAGACTTGAAACATGGTGAATAATTTAAGCTTGTGGTCTGTTATACTGAATAGCACAAAAACAGTGGTCTTTTCTTCTAGAAAATGGAACTTTGTGAAGCAGCCCCTTGAATATTGCAGGAAGAAGCCTAATTTTTTCTAAAATTTCCTTTTTTTAAAAAAACAAAACAAAACAATTCAGGGTTATGAACTGAAAGTGAAAAATTTGTCCTGAAGAAATAAAATTGATTTTTGCAGTGTTTAGCTAAGTTTATTGCTTTATAACTTAAAGATAGGTTATTGATATTTGTGACACACCTGCACCTTCCCCTGGGGGGAAAATGTAAGTTGTCAAGTCTTTATTTGAATTCTTTAAAAGAATAGATAGTATAGATTGAATTTTTATCATGGCATAAGTAACCTTTAATAAGTTGTAATAATAGTAATAATAATAATAGTGTTAGAACTCACTGAAAAAAAGAGAGGCGCTCTTGAATCACATTTGGTAATGGAGTTGTTTTCTGAATGACAGATTATTTGAATGTACAGAATCACATTCATTCACTGGAATGAATGCTTATGTCATTTAACTATTCTTTCTTAAAGAGAATGCCTTTCTTTCCCTACCTCCACTTCCCTGAAGCATGAATTAGAGTTACTGTATGTAATAAATCTGGTTCATTGGAGTGAAATATGCTTATAATATTTTTCTCAGTACAGTATAATGTTTTTTCTTAGATTCTTGGTTCATGTCATCTACTCTGTTTTCACTTATTAGTCCTTTGGAACATGCAACTGAATACTTATATATTTGCCAGCCATTTCAGTGAAAAGAATATTTTGTACCTCTTGCAATAAATCATATGATAGGCTTTGCTTTGAAAGAGCTAAATTATTTCTTGGCATAGCTTGCCTGAAATATGGAAAGCAAAATGCAACTGTTAGTTTGATTACAATGGGCAGCCTGTCTGGAAATTGGTAACACCTACAGATTTTACATGTGCTTGTATGTAGTTCCACTAAGACTACGTTAAATTCTGGTGGGAAAATTCTGTGGTATTTTAAAGTAATTTAAATGATGCCATCAATATTTGAAAAGAGTTGTGAGATTCATCAGCCCTTATTATATACAAGTATGAATGCTGCCCATTTCATAAGGCCTTTTTAAGACCACGTAAATTAAGCATACATTGGAGGATCATTATGAAAACTAGATCCTAAATATTTCCCATTCCATGAGATTTGTTTTTGGAACTTTGCCATCATCCTGAAAGGCCTAATATTAAAGTATACCTAAAAGAAGGAATTTTAAAAAGGAAGGAGTCTTAGGACAGATGTGTGAAGCTCTGCTACCTGAGGTTGTTGAGCAGCTCAGTCCCCTTGATTTGGGAGATGAATTTTGTGTCAGTGCAGTTCTCTGATAATAGAGTGCTGCCTCGATATACGGAATGAACTATATCCCAGCTATGTTCAGGGGCGGCATTATTTCTGGCAGTGGGAAGGGTAGGACAGTTACCCCCTCTATCCTCTTTGTATTTGAAAAGTGAGTACAGTGATTACCTCCATCTTTTATTCGGATATTTTAAGGTGAACAGATGAATATGTGAGCAAGCAATTTGAGATTCTTTAGGTTTTTCAAAAACAATACTAGCATTTTGCTTAAAATTTTTTAAAAATAGGTATTGAGGGATGTTGTTGTTCTTTAGTCTCTAAGTCATTTCCGACTCTTTTGCAGCCTGTGGACTGTAGCCCGCCAGGCCCCTCTGTCCATGGCATTTCCCAGGCGAGAACCCTGGAGTGGGTTGCCATTTCCTTGTCCAGGGAGTATTCCCCACCCAGGGATCCACCCCACATCTCCTGCATTGGCAGGCGGATTCTTTACCACTGAACCACCAGGGAAGCCCATTGAAGGCTAATGTGGCACAAGGATTTCTTGGAAGAGAAATCCTTCCAGGTTATTTCTGAGTCCTAAAGTTTTTTCGCTTATCCCATCCTCCCTCTACTGAACATGGTGAAAGGGGAAACTTTTTTCCTACTTTCCTCCATGCCTTTCACAAAGCCCAGTCCTTTGTCTTCTATACTCTTGCTGGGTACTTTTTCCCTTGGGATTTCCTCTGTCTTTGGGTCTTCCCCTGGTGGCTCAGAAGGTAAAGAATCTGCGTGCAGTGCAGGAGACCCAGGTTCAATCCCTGGGTCAGGAAGATCCCCTGGAGAAGGGAATGGCTACCCAGTCCAGTATTCCTGCCTGGAGAATTCTATGGACAGAGAAGCCTGGAGGGCAACCCGACTCAGCGACTAGACTAACACACTTTCCTCTGTCCCTAGGCACCCCCTTGTGGCTGAAGACTTCTAAATCTCAGTCCCCCGCCTTGAAGACAGTCTGTGCTGGGACTTTTTTCCCCGTTTAGTGGATGCGGTTTTCCAGGTCCCTCTTCTCAGAGTCTCTCAAATGGAACTCGGCACCTTCCACTTAAATGCTACCTGTACTCCTGGCTTATCTGTCTTTAAAATACACTCATTCTTCTTGTCAGTCACATTCCAGATTTTGTTGAACTCATCTTCACCATCTCTTTTTACCTCCTGTTAGGTTTGAAAACACATTCTGTTCATTCTTCCTCTGCAGCGTTAGTCACATTTGTCATTTCTTTTCTGCTGTCATGAGCGTTTCAAAGGTTTATTGCTTATCATCCAGATTCTTAGCCGGCTTGCCTGGCCCCAGTCTTTCTGGCTGCCCTTTCCTCTCCTGCCTCTTCACTCTTAACCTGTCAGTTTAACCTTCCTACACTGTAAGGCCTCACTTGGTTTGTGGCAGTTCTCAAACTTTTCTGGGGCATGTTACCCACCCCAGGGCAAAGCTGCCCTCCTGATGGGCAGCCCTGGAGGCAGACTGTTTCCCTGGGCTCCTTCTGCCTGCACGCGTTCACTGGCTCTGTTTTTAAGAAAATCCTTGTTTCCATCTTTCTCTAAAGACCCTCAGGATTTGTGTCAGGAGGAGATTGGGTGGATACTGACTTCTTCACTATCTTTGAGGAACATTTCCTACAGGTCAAGTTTACTTTTAACCTGGAACTCAGACACCACCCTTTATGCTGGGAAAGATTGAAGGCAGGAGGAGAAGGGGACGCAGAGGACGAGATGGTTGGATGGCATTACTGACATGATTTGAGCAAACTCCGGGAGATGGTGAAGGACGGGGAAGCCTGGCGTGCCGGTTGGATGGCATTACTGACTCAGTGGACATGATTTGAGCAAACTCCGGGAGATGGTGTAGGACAGAGAAGCCTGGCGTGCCGGTTGGATGGCATTACTGACTCAGTGGACATGATTTGAGCAAACTCCGGGAGATGGTGTAGGACGGGGAAGCCTGGCGTGCCGGTTGGATGGCATTACTGACTCAGTGGACATGATTTGAGCAAACTCCGGGAGATGGTGTAGGACGGGGAAGCCTGGCGTGCCGGTGTCCGTGGGGTCACAAAGAATCAGGCAGGACTGAGCGACTAACAACAACAACAGATGCCCCAAGAACTGTAGCGTCTGCAGTGGGACAAAGCTGTGGGCTCGGCACACACCCTGGCTTGAGGGGCACTGCCTGGATTACTCCAGCTGGTGGCACCAAGAGGTGGTCCTTCATCCTCTGTGTCATATGTTGAGTCCCCGGGTAGGGGGAGGCATTCCTCTTTACCTTGAAACCAGAACCACTAATTATTTATTTTGAGAAAATGTGTTGTTCAGTTACTGAGTCATGGAGAAGTTGAGGAAACATACTTTCCTTTAAACAATAAAAATTCATATATGTATAAGAACTTCTTTTTTAAAAAAAATTTATTTATTTTAATTGGAGGCTAATTACTTTCAATAATGTATTGGTTTTGCCATACATCGATATGAATCCGCCACGGGTGTACACGTGTTCCCCATCCTGAACCCCGCTCCAACCTCCCTCCCCATACTGTCCCTCTGGGTCATCCCAGTGCACCAGCCCTGAGCATCCTGTCTATCGTACCTGGACTGGTGATCTGTTTCACGTATGATAATATGCATGTTTCAATGCCATTCTCCCAAATCATCCCACCCTCACCCTCTCCCACAGAGTCCGAAAGGCTGTTCTACACATCTGTGTCTCTTTACTTAAACTGTAGAGCAGTACACAAACATCACTTTGCAAAGAGTTTTTGTTGTTTAGTTGTTAAGTTGTGTCCAACTCTTTTGCTACCCCGTGAACTGTAGCTTGCCAGGCTCCTCTGTCCGTGGGATTTCTCAGGCAAAAATACTGGAGTGGGTTGCCATTTCCTTCTTCAGCGGATCTTCCCAACCCAGGGATCAAACCCAGGTAGGACTCCTGCATTGGCAGGAGGATTCTTTACCACGGAGCCACCAGGGAAGCCCCTGCAAACAGTAGATGTTGCTGTTACTTTAAAATGCTGTTGAGACTAGAAGTAGTTACACACTTAGAGGATAGACTCCAGATTTCAGGTTTCATTTAAAGTAGAAGAGTTGCTCCCTACCAAAATAATAATAAACTCTTGGGAGAAAATCTCAAGAAATGCACTGACTGTTGACCCTGGCATATTAGCAAAATATAGTTGTTACTCTTATCTGGTGTAACTTGTAATTTTGCTATAGGTTGTTCACTTACGAGTTTCAGAAGTCTCCTTGTCATTTATGTGTAGTTTGTGGATGGTGAGTTTTCCTATATACTTTATTGTATAGGAGAAACCAGAAAGCCTCTGAGCAGCCACTTGTAAGATGACTATATTGATGCTCAGGTTTGAAAAGATGCATATTGAGTGGCAAGAACAGTTCCTCACAGTACTGAAGCTTTCGTCCCCTTTACAGAAAATTCACAAGTATTTTGCAGGGTTCCTGAAAGTCCCTTAATTTTTAATGTTTAATCACATCAGTTACATCTGCTTTGGGAACTCCAGTGGAAGAATAGTAACTCAAAGGGGTTAATTGAGAGTACATTTTATTTGGGGAATTGTGAAGTGAGCTGTCACGGGGTAACTCCTTGTAGAAAGTCTGTGTTTGAGTTGGAAGCTTGGATGTGAGAAAAGAATCAGTTTAATTTTCCTTGTATAATAAGTTAAAGTTTTTAATGCAACTAACATGGGAAAATGTTACAAAAGCATCATTTTATAGGAAATTCTTTAAGTTTAATGCTGTTTTGCAGAATGTATGGAGAATACATAGTCAACAGTTGGTTATAATTTTCAGCAGAGAGGTGGGAATTATAATAATGATCTTGAATCTGTGCATAGTTCTCATCAGACAGCAGGGACTGGCTAGAAAGCACTTGTAGAATTTTTGTAGAAACCCAAAACAAAACCTAAAAGTTTTGATGTAGTAAATTATATGTTCAGCATAATATAATGATGTAGGTGTATACATTTAATCAGAATTATAAGAAAGTGAAAGTTGCTCAGTCATGTCCGACTCTTTGCGACCGCATGAACTGTACAATCCATGGAATTCTCCAGGCCAGAATACTGGAGTGGGTAGCCTTTCCCTTCTCCAGGGGATCTTCCCAACCCAGGGATCAAACCCAGGTCTCCCACATTGCAGGTGGATTCTTTACCAGCTGAGCCACCAGGGAAGCCCTTTCACTTTCACTTCAGAGTGAGACAGTGCATGTGATAGCCATCCCTAACATTACCAGGTAAATGATAAATAATCAGCACTTGCTATACATTTAGTTTTAGCTCTTTACTAGTGAATACTTGGAGAGGTGTTTCTTGAAAATTTTCCCTTATATTAAAAATTTTTTTTTTCAAGTAAAGGAGATATTCTAGGGGAAGAAAAGGCCCCTAGAGTGCCATAATCTAAATTTGCATTCATATTACTCTCCTAGTTTATCTGCTGGTCTCTTATTAAACATTCTACTATGGTGTTGTTTAACTTAGAGATATTTCAGACAAAAGTAATCAACCTCATCCCATCAGAGCTCTGTGGCTCTAAAGCCATTCGAAACAGTAGACCTCATCTTCCTCTCACGTCTGGGGGAACTGCGTTGTCAATATCAAGTTCTCCTGTGTTGTGTTAGTTGCTCAGTCGTGTCTGACTGTTTGCTCTCTGTGGACTGTAGCCCACCAGGCTCCAGTGTTCCTGTACTTTCCCAGGCAAGAATACTGGAGTGGGTTGCCATTTCCTTCTCCAGGGGATCTTCCCAACCCAGGAATTGAACCCAGGTCTCTTGCATTGTCAGCAGATTCTTCACCATCTGAGCTACCAGGGAGCCTGTCAAGTTCTACCTGGAGTAAATTCTCTAAGCTCTGCCTCCTTATTTAGGTTGGTGTCAGGACACTCTGCTCTGTGAATTTGGGGAATCAGGCCCTGGGATATTTGTCTGTGGTTTTCAGGGTATCACTGAGGAAACCAGTTTATTGAAATGGGATAACTTACTGATTTATTTGTGAGCATTAAGTTCTTTATATCTCTTAATACACACTTGAGTTTGAGAAATTCCTCTCTTGATGTGCTGTTATACTGTTGCTTTTGCCTTGGCTAGAAATCATTCTAGAGGGTGAGAGGCATGAGCAGTTTTAAGCTGTAAGAGTTCATATTGTCCGATTTACCAAAGGGTTATTACCTGATAGCTCAGTTGGTAAATAATCCACCTGAAATGCAGGAGACCCTGGTTCGATTCCTGGGTTGGAGGAAAGGCTACCCATTGCAGTATTCTTGGGCTTCCCTGGTGGCTCAGCTGGTAAAGAATCCGCCTGCAATGTGGGAAACCTGGGTTCGATTCTTGGGTCGGGAAGATCCCCTGGAGAAGGGAAAGACTACCCACTGTAGTATTCTGGCCTGGAGAATTCCATGGATTGTATAGTCCAAGAGGTCGCAAAGAGTTGGACACGACTAAGTGACTTGAACTTCACTCACCAAAGGGTTGCCAAATCTTTGCTGTATTCTCAAATCTGTTTTTTTCTCTTCACACACACACGCACACACCCCTAATGAAAGTGATAGACATACCAGTTTTGATTTTTCACTTTAGCTTATTTAATTTGGTGACATAGTCTGTCATTTTAAAGGAAAGTTGGGTGTATATTTTTCAGTGTGAAACTAAATGTTCTGGATGATTATTTCAGTGATATTTTATGTATAATTTTAGAAAAGGAAAATGAATGACTTCATTCAGCAAATTCCTAGGCAGATTCAGTATTTATGAATTATGTGATTCTTCTTAATCCCCAAGAATGGATGCTAGATGTTTTCCTGTTGATAGCTGGAGTTTATAGATTGTAACTTGGTGATTCCATTCTTCTGGTAGGAATTGTGAATGGTAGTTTTTGATAGTACATTAGCTGAGTTTGTTAATGAAAACTGCCTTTGAGAAGTTGGCATGCTTTGGATATTTTAATTATTTTTCTAAAAGTTTCTGGGGACTGCAAGAATCTTTGGTTAGAGAAAGTTAAGATTTACAGTGTAAATCTGTAAATCTACTCTGCTAAAAGGTTGATCATCTCGGTGTTTGCCACAATGATATTCATTTACCGTGAGAGATCTACTTTATGTAGTGATTAGTTTTAGAATTATTTTTCTTTTCTTATGTAGGTCATAAACATTCCAAGACTTCTTTTACGCAATGATATTTTTAAAATTTTTTCTTTTAGTCCATGTTTTCAACATATTTTTGATTTTTAAAATTTTGCTGCAGTCATGCCAGTTCTCTTTTTTCTGTTTTACTATTTGTCCAGTTAGTTAGTTTCTTCTGAGTCTTGATGTTGTTGTTGTTCAGTCACTAGGTTGTGTCTGACCCTCTTGGACTGTAGCACGCCAGGCTTCCCTGTCCTTCACTATCTCCTGGAGTTTGCTTATATTCATGTCCATTGAGTCAGTGATGCCATCCAATCATCTCATCCTCTCTCGCCCCCTTCTCTTCCTGCCTCAATCTTTCCCAGCATCAGGATCTTTATGAGTCAGCTCTTCCCATCAGGTGGCCAAAATACTGGAGATTCAGCTTCAGTCCTTCCAATGAACACCCAGGACTGATCTCCTTTAGGATGGACTGGTTGGATCTCCTTGCAGTCCAAGGGACTCTCAAGAGTCTTCTCCAACACCACAGCTTAAAAGCATCAATTCTTCAGCGTCAGCTTTATTTATGGTCCAACTCTCACGTCCATACGTGACTACTGGAAGAACCATAGCTTTGTCAGCAAAGTAACATCTCTGCTTTTTAATATGCTGTCTAGGTTGGTCATAACTGGTTAGTTGCTATCATGTGAAATGAGCACAATTGTATGGTAGTTTGAACATTTTTTGGCATTTTCTTTCTTTGAGATTGGAATAAAGACTGATCTTTTCTAATCTTTATGTTACAATGTGGAATTTGTAATCTAAGAAAATATTATAACATTAGTGGCCTCTAAGCAAATAATTTATTTTCCAAATAGCGCCCCCCCCCAAACCTAAATTGAGTCAAAAGAAAAGACCCTTAGGCTGGGAAAGATTAAAGGCAGGAGGAGAAGGGGATGACAGAGCATGAGATGGTTGGATGGCATCGCTGACTTGATGGACAGGAGTTTGAGCAAGCTCCAGAGTTGCCAGGCGTGCTGCAGTCCATGGGGTTGCAAAGAGTTGGACAGGACTGAGCGACTGAACTGAACGGAATGTCAGTAACTTACAGGTGGCCTTCCCGGTGGTGCTAGTGGTAAAGAGCCTGCCTGCAATGTAGGAGACATAAGAGACACCGTTTCGATCCCTGGGTAGGGAACGTCCCCTGGAGGAGGGCATGACAACCCACTTCAGTGTTCTTGCCTGGAGAATCTCATTGGCAGAGGAGCCTGGCAGGGTACAAAGTGGGGTCGCAAAGAGTCGGACACAGCTGAAGTGATTTAGCGTGCACATAGTGAATGTGCAAATCAAATACTTATCTTCCTAATTCTCTGCCCTTCCTCTCAGACTAGTCTTAAAGAATCTGCTATTGCTTTCTCTTTAAAGGCTTTTCATATTGTTTTGTAGGCTTCACAAGTCTACAAAGGACAGATACGACAGTTTGATGTGTTATATGTATTGCATTAATGTTAGTCTGTGTCTGTCTTTTGTTTGATCTGCCTTATCTCAGATGATGTGATAGAAGTATGGCTGGGCCTGCAGGGATGGTCTGACCCTGAAACTGCCTGTTTGTATGGGGTTTCCTGCATATTTCTAGATTTTCTGGTCTCTGGCTGCCGTGTCAGATGACATCAGCTTAATAGTTGTTCAGATTGTCTTGACCTTCTAAGGGACCAGTATTTGAATAAAGACCCTCCTAATTATTTTATTGTTGCTGTATTCATACTGATCATACTGATATAGTTAAATCATCTTTATGATATTACTAAATTAAATATTTGTACAGATGATTTGTCCTAGAATTTGGAAGCAGTATCTTGAAAAGTTAAGTACGTGTATGTTATTAAAACCTTGGATCAGTAAAATCAAGATCAAACTTTTAGTTTTCTAAGAGTATATGCTGTTAGTGAAGTATATTTGGTGATAGAAATTCACATGCTCTAAATTTGTGGATCTGTCTAATGTAGTTTATCTGAAAGACAGCAGCAGGTAGAATGGAAGGAAATGTAGACATTTTAAAGAAGGTTTGGTCAGGCATAGAAATCCAAACAAGAAACTAAGAATCTATGGTCAGAAAAGTCCAGGATTTTAAATTTTTCATTATTTACTACTGGAAAATTGGAGGCACTTAATTATTAAGCATTTTATTTAAAGTTTGATAGAATTCCTCAGTTTCAGTGGTAGGTGTGGAAAGATTCCTCTCGGCCGCTACACTGGTATGATTGATACTTCAAGCTACCATG
This sequence comes from Oryx dammah, assembly GCF_014754425.2. Taxonomy (NCBI): domain Eukaryota; kingdom Metazoa; phylum Chordata; class Mammalia; order Artiodactyla; family Bovidae; genus Oryx; species Oryx dammah. Next base: position 26,791,472 of record NW_024070205.1, read on the forward strand.
TTTGATAAAACACAGACCCTGAGATAACTGTGTTAGAAAGGTGGGTATATAAATCAGTGCTGTTTAAGTCAACACTGAATGTAAAAGTTATGTAGAACTGCCATGCACTTCCATAGGGGTTTTGCAATTCTGGAGGAATCTTAAGGAAGTTATTCCAATAACAGTTTAGAATCTATAGTTGCTTTAAAATGTATTATCATAGTGCAACTAGTACATGATTACTACAGTTCAGAGGTTCTCCACCAGAAGGGGATCTGGGGATATGTTTGTGGGTAGTTTTGGTTGACAAGATGCTCAGAGGGAGCTGCTGGCATTGATTTCGCAGTGCAGAGCTAAGTGGCCTTAATGAAAGGGACAGTCCCGCACTGGAGTGAGTACTCAGCTCAAAATGCAATGGTCCTGTGTTGAGAGACACTGCCAAAATCTTAATTCTTTTCTTGTAACATCTCTTGTTTTTAGTATAGTTTAATATCCTAATTTAAAATATCATTTGAGAAGTCAGTGTTAGATTTGCGATGTTTTTGATTATTGTAAAATATTTTAGATATATGATCTGATAATATTGTGAGTCAAGAGAGAGAAAGAAAAAAAAGGGGGGGTCTTGTTTTTAGCAATTAGGATTAGAAGTGATTGAGAGGAGGGTCCAAGCATACAGCATCAAGAATAAATAGTGAACCCTTAAAGATGTTAAGGTCCTTCTGGTTTTTGGAAAGAAATGATATTGTTGCTGCTGTTTAGTCGCTAAGTTGTGTCTGACTCTTTGCGACCCCATGAACTGTAGCCGACCAGGCTCCTCTGTTCATGGGATTTCCCAGGTAAGAATACTGGAGTGGGTTGCCATTTCCTTCTCCAGGGGATCTTTCCGACCCAGGGATCGAACCCGCATCTCCTGCGTTGGTAGGCTGGTTCTTTACCATTGAGCCACCAGGGAAGCCTGAAGAAAGGATGCTGCTGCTGCTGCTAAGCCACTTCAGTCGTTTCCGACTCTGTGCGACCCCATAGACGGCAGCCCACCAGGCTCCTCCGTCCCTGGGATTCTCCAGGCAAGAACACTGGAGTGGGTTGCCATTTCCTTCTCCAGTGCATGAAAGTGAAAAGTGAAAGTGAAGCCCCTCAGTCCTGTCTGACTCTTAGTGACCCCATGGACTGCAGCCCACCAGGCTCCTCCATCCATAGGATTTTCCAGGCAAGAGTACTGGAGTGGGTTGCCATTGCCTTCTCCTTAAAAAAGGATGAATGCTGTCTAATTTGGACAGAGAGGGAACAGACAGTGTAGAAAGATTATTACTAACTCATGTAACAATCTGAATTACAAGTTTTTCATTAAAAAATTGAGATTCATGGAAATAAATGAAAGAGTAAGATGTTTTAAGTACTTTAATATTTTAGCTCTTCATTTTTAGATGTCACAGTATCTGAGTTGTTTGGTTTGTGCCTGTGAGCTAGTGGTTTGTGCCTGTGAGCTGGCAACTATGAAAGGGGAGGAAAAGGGAGGGAAATTTTATTAAATAAAGAGGGAAAATAAGTGAAAAGCAGATGGAAAGAAGGAGGTAGCATCTCAGAAAATGGCTGCTCTATCCTTCCATGTCCTGAGGATGAAAACCCTGGTGTCATCTTTGACTTCCTCTTTTTTTTTTTTTTCCATACATAGCATCAAATCTGGCAGCAAATCCTGGGGACTCTATTTTAAAAATAGGTCAGGATCTGCTGACTTGTCCCATCTCTGCTATGTGGGCCAAGGCCCCATCATCTCTTGCCTAGATGGGGACATTAGCCTCCTAAGAGGTCTGCTTGCTTCCATCCTACTCCCTTATAGTCTCCTTTTAAATCTAAGTCACGCTAGGTCGCTTCTGCCACCGTAAGCCTCCCAGTGGCTTTCCATCTCTGGATGAAAAAGCTGTAGCCATTCTGGTGAACAGTGCTTACCTTGCAAAGTTTATGCTTAAATCTGTCTCTCCTGTTCTCCACCCGACTCTGTACCGTTGTGTCCTGCACTTGGCCTCTTGTCTGCTGTGTGCAGTCTTACTTCTTATGATGCTTCTCCTCCATCCCTTGTTGACTCTCAGCTCCTCACCTTCTGCTTTCTCAGTGAGGCCTTCTCTGACCATGTGATGGATTAACTGGCCAGTGTTGCGATAGAGATGATGATTCCTGTCTCCCTCTCCAGGTGCCTGTTTTTCTCTAAAGCACTTTGATTATCTGACATACTACACATTTTGCTTGCTTATTTGTTAGAGGGCAGGGATCTGTCTGCTCACTGCTCAAAAGTAGCGCTTGGCATATAGTAGGTGCAAGGTGAGGCAGGAATAAAAAAGCTGGTGAAATATGGTTCAGAAGCCATAGCAGAAACCAAAGTTAACGAGTAATTTTAGCTTCCCTGATTCTCTGTCATTAGTTGAGAAACTAACCTTGTGAAAATTAACTGAGCTGGTTTGTGACGGTAGCCCAGAGCCTGCTTGTCTTAGAGGAAGCTTCCTAATGATAATCAATGATTCTTGCGAGAAGGAAAAGACAGAGCAAAGGAAATGGTAAAACATCTTTCCAAAGATCTTTATTAAAACAGTTGCATTTTACTACAGGGGTTTTTTCCTCCCCCCCGCCCCCCGCCAAAGCTAGTCTTCATGGCCAGTGTTAGTAAATCCATTTATAAAAGTGTAGTGAGAGGGTAGATGAAATCCCTGCCATTTCTTTCACTCCTGGGTGCCTCAGGTGTCACCAGGGCCCTCCTGGTGGAACTGTATAGCCATAATAGAAAAGGCTTAATTTCAGTGAAGAATACATATGCTAAGGAAGGACATTTTAAATGTATGTGAGAAAGATGCTGAATATTATAAAGTTAAAGGAATGAACTTCATGGGTTAATTACCAGTTTTCTGAAATCATATTCACTGCGTATTTACTTCTGCAGAGTGTATATTGATTTGGCTAGCACTGAGCTTTCTAACAAATTGCAAGTTGTCAAATAACATTACCTGTGCCAGTTATGAATAAAAACTAGTTCAGGTGACTAAGCCTTAACTTAAATACAGTGCCTTTGACTGTTAAAGGTGTTCAGGTGAGTGTGGTTAAAGACCTCAAGGAGAAAAATCTGAAATAATCCTTATTAATGAAACCGGGAGAAATGTCAAAGCACTGTTCTTGGTGATAGGTGGCAGGCAGTATGTTTTAGGATGAAGAATGTCCCTAAGTTATAATTTCCTGGGGTATTAGCAGTTAGAACATGAAGTGCAACGTGAGTCTTGTGCGTCTAGGAAAGAAACATGAATGTAGGTAAATCTGTGAAGAAATAGAATTCTATTTAATGATGTGTATATATGCATGATGAAAACAAGAATATTACAGTGGCAGTGCTGCTTTCATGATTTCCATAGATTATGAATGACTCCGAAGAGAGAAGGTTGCAGAAAGGACCATCTTCAGAGATTGTTCTTTAGAAACAAGGATGTCATTTGCATTTGCAAGAAATAATTCTGTCTTCCCATTCCTATACTATGAATAAATTGAAGAAAAATTTTAAAGGAGTAATTGTAGTTCTTTCCAAACAGCTTTTATTAAAATATTTGCATTTTACTACAAGGTTTCCATTCTTTTTCTCAAAGAGAAATCTCCATGGAAATGTTAGTAAACTCACCCTTTCTGCTTCAGGAACTTGAAAAACAAAATAATGTATAGGGGTCTAATTGTGTTTGTATTAAACACAGTATTGATGTAAGTCAAAGAAGAACCTTTACATTGCTTAATAAATTACTTAGCACTGCTTTGTGTTTCTACTAACAAAGCTAATTTATTTCTTCTTAGGTATGCTTCAGTTCCAAAGCAAAAATCTGATGTCATTCTAATGAGTCTGCTTTCAATTGTAGAGTACAATGAAGCCCCAGTAAAGGATAGTAAGACATCTATTTTATTGTAGATAATAAATCTGCAAAGTAAGTTCTTAGCGTAGATTGAAGTTGATCTAGCATGGAGTTGCTTTATGAATAGTCCTTTGAGCAGACTCTACAGTTCGGTATGTGGTTTTAAATCACTGTAAATTTGTAGGCAGGTACATATCACAATTGTCTGTTTTTCTTTTTAGGGCTCATGTAATCAAAGAAGTTTCTTTGTTGTGTGTATCTTTTCAGAACACAACAGGAATTGAAAATGAATCAGGTGAGTTTAAAAATAAGAATTTATACAAATACATTTTCTAGATGTTAGACCAGTTCTTAATTTTTAAAAGATAGTAACACACACCTTCATTCCTCCTAGATTTTCCTTTCTGTTGCTTAATACCATTCATTAGTTCGTCATTTTCATAGTGTGTGTTTGTTCGTGGAATGGAGTGTACATTGTCTTGGCGTGAGTTGGCGTTTCTGTGGCATTCTTAGGGACCTCAGTTCAGGCTTACCTTTTTTTTTGCTTTCCCTAGTGTTATTTTGTTTTTGTTTTGAAGCTTACTAAGCTTCCATTTTTAGTGCTTTTTATTTTGTAATAACTCTTTGATTGCAAGGAGAAAATTGAAAGTTATTTTTAGAGACCAAAACCGAATGGGAAACTTTAAGCCTTCTGTCCTTTAAAAACCAATTTAGAATAAAAACAAGAGGATGGATATTGAAACATAAGATATGTTTCTCCTTACAGGAGGGTGTGGGATTACCTGGAGATTAAATAATTCTGTAGCCTTAAGGGTGTTCTGATAAATAGAACCAATTATGTAGATTTTATATATTCTAAAGTAGGATTCTTGTTTTCTAATCTTAATATCTTTTCACTTGCAGTTACAGGAATGTATGGATATTAGAAGCGTTCTCTCTTGACATCTTTATAAAACTTTTTTTTTTTAATATGAAGGAAAGAACTTAAATATGAGAAGTCTGTAATTTTTGGTGCTTAGCTTAAAACTCTCAGGCTTGAAAATGTACTCTTTATCAACTGAAACTTCAGACACCTTTTTTATCCTTTACAGGTGCCTCTTGCTGGAGATCACAAGTCCAATTTCATTAGGTGACCAGGTTTAATACATTCAGTCCTCTGTTGAGATTGAGAGATGTGAAATTTTTGGAATGGATTCTTTTGATTTCTTTTCATTACTTTCTTTATCAAAAATTTGTTGATTTTAATCCAGAGGACCATACATCATAAAAAATGAATCTGGCGAACACATGGGGCACATGGTTTCTATTATTCTTAAAGCTTGCAGATTTACTGACATGCTTTTGAAGGCAAATTATTTTTGAAATGGTGAGATGGGGGAGGGAAAAAGAGAACAGAATGGATTTTTTCATAGTCACTGTCCATCAAAGTTATGTGCATATACATGTCATAAAGTTCATTTATTTTCCTGTTTTAAGATTAAGTCTTAATGCTGACCTTGTCTCCTCATGGAACTTGCTTTTCTACTGTCTCAGAGCTGTTGTTAGAGGAGTCTTGATTCTGGACTGGAATAACGGTGAAAGCTTCCAAAGCGGAATCTAAATATTGACATCACTTAGGTTGCATTACTCTTCAGTGTCATTTATTTCAGGTGGCTAACTGTACTAAGCTAGTAATATTTTATTTCAAGTATATTTAGACCTGTTTGACACCTCACACTTTTGCTTTAATATTGCAGTTATATCAGAAGAACTTGCATTTAAGGAAAGTCCACATGCCATTCAAAGAGTTGGAGCAATAACCAGTTCTTTTTTTGGCTCTTTTACAATTTCTTGCAGAGGACTCCCTTTGATGCCAAATATCAGTGGAAAAGGGTCCTCTTATGTTTCTAATGGCTAGCGCATTTCTGATTTGGGTGTAACTTTAGTGGTCTGGTAGTGATGAAACTTTTATTTGGATTATAAAAATGTCCACTTTTTATAGTAAAAATTTCAACATCTTTAGTTATATTTTTATTCTTTGAAGAGTATTAGTCTCATGATACTGAGACCTGATTATTATATCATGACATACAATCTGTGAGTATTTTTCAACAACTGTCCCATCTCCATGATTTTTAAAAATTATGAATTGTTTCAGGACATTTGCTGTTTTTCCCTCTTGTGTTTATTTTTATTTTCAGCCAGTGAAATTGAGCAGTAAGTGCCTGAAAAGCCTCAAAACAACTACACAAAAATTTAGATACTAAGTTTTAACTTGAACAGGGTTAATTTTTAATGACAATCTTGATGATGACTTTAGGGTTAGATATTTCTCTCTAGGGCCTGGTCAACATTGCTTTGCTGAATCTTATGGTTGGTATCTAAGTTTCTAAGACAATATCATGGAGTCTATCATTTATACATGCCTGACAGCTGAGTTTTAGGGACTGAAGGATCCTGGGAGTCAGCATACCATATTGTTTACAAGTGAGTCCTTTAGAAGAAACCACAGAGTCCAAAGCCTTCTGGCATTTTAAGCACCCACTGTTGAAGCAGCGTTTTGAACTGCTGTCTTATCAATCAGTGTTCCAAGGCGTTGCAGGTGTAGCAGGCCAGGCTGTATCTCCCCCCTCAGCCCTGGGATCCACAAAGCTCTAGGCCCACATGCTCTTTGCTTATTTTCTCTTTCTGTCTGTTCTCAGCACTTAACTTTTTCTTACTGTTCCTTATCTTCCTAATTTAGAACCCAGCCTTTCCAGACACTGTACCGTCTCCCCTCACTCTCCATTTTCTTTTCTTTCTACTTTCAAATCATAGATATCTTTTGCTTGCTTCACTATCATTCCACACCCATCCCTGTTAACTGAGATGTTCCACAATTCTTATCTTTTCCTAGATTTTTCTAGAAGAAACTAGAACTTTATAAATGGCTGTCCCAGAGTTTAGAATGCTTTCTTTATAGAACATCCAGGGCCACCAAGTCCCATAATGTAAATATGTTCATAGTGGCTTAAAGTAGATGTGCTAAAGTTTAATGCCACTTGCTGTCTAGTGAGTACTGAATCAACATGCCAGGCACTGTAGTGTGTGTTACATATATATTCTCTCAACTCAAGTCTTTGCAGCCACTGTATCAAGAGTGTGGTGGTTTGGTCACTAAGTTGTGTCCAACTCATGTCTAACTCTCTATGAAGAGTAGGTATGATAAGTATTTTATGGATGAAGACATTAAGGCCAGAGGCCTATGATCTCTCAAATAGTAAGTGACAGAGCTCTGTGTCACACCCAGGCTGGTCAGATTCCACAGCCCAGGTTCTTGATTCCCATGCTATACTGCTACACTGGTCAGGATGAGCTGTGTTATGCTGTACTTACAGACAGGCAGCTCCAAAATCTCAGCATTTTATATAGCAACTGATTTCTTGTTCTTGCTAATTAACATCCAGTGTGGATCTACTATTGTATTAATAGTTGCTTAAGAACCAAGGATGATGGAGGCTTTGTGTCAGTACACATGTCTTTTACATAATTGGCCAAAGTTACTTCTATGGCTACATCTCATTTAAAACTCAAGAGGGGAAAGCAGTGCAAACCCATCAGGCGCTTAGGAGGAGGAGATAACTGTACTATTGAGGTAGAGCCCAGTGATTTCCCCTGCTTCATCGAGATATTTTGATGGATAACACTGTGTAGCTTTAAGCCCTAATGGTTTAATACAGGTGTCTTGATGACTAACTTACTGAGTCACACAGTTTTTTTTAAGAACCATTATATAACTCATTGCTATGAATATATAAAACTTTCTGTCAGTATAATAGATTTATGATTTGCTGTTGTTTTAGTTGCTGTCGTGTCCAACTCTTTGCGATCCCATGATGCCAGTCTACTCTGTCCATGGGATTTTCGAGGCAAGAATACTGGACTGGGTTACCATTTCCTTCTCCAAGGGATCTTCCTGACCCAGGGACCTAACCTGCGGCTTCTGCCGCATCTCCTGCGTTTCAGGTGGATTCTGTACTGCTGAGCCACCGGCAGCAACTTAATATATTGATCAATCATCCATGGTATTGTCAGTAATGAGTAGCAAAGCAATTTAGCCTTCCAAACTTGTTCTAAAATTTTACATACTGAAATAAGCTTTTAATCACTGATGCTGCAGATCCAACTCTTAGGATTGTAATAAGCTGTCAGAATAATGGAAAGATCCAGAGTGCATTACTTTAGCTGTTCTGAATGTTCTCTCATCCCCTCTTTTGTCCTGCATAGACTGGATCCCTGCCTGCAGGGAACTAGACAGGCAAGGGCTGTGCTTTGTAACTTACCTTCTCTTAGAGGGAGACAGTTAAAAAGCAAGATGGCAAACAAGATAATTTCAGATAGTGAAAAATGCGGTGAAGACGGTGAAATAAGATAATGTGATAAAGAATGATGGGTGAAGATGGGGGAAGGTTCTCTGGATTACATGGTCAGGGAAGGCTGTTCTGAAGAACTGATTAAAAATAGAACAGAGACTCAAGTAATAACCAGGAACCAGATGTGTGTAGCTCTGGGGAAAGAAAATTATTGGCAGCGTGAACAAATAGTGAGTGCATAGACTGTGAGGTAAGAATGAGCTTGCTGGTTCAAGGAACAGAGAGCAGCCGGGCCTGGTGCTTGGTGAGCCTTAGGGACTCTGGATGGGATGAAGTTGATGTGAGAGGTGAGGGCCAGTTTTGTAGGACTTCCTGGGTATTCTCAAACGGTAAAGAATGTGCCTGCAATGCAAGAGACCTGGGTTCAATCCCTGGGACAGGAAGATCCCCTGGAGAAGGGCATGGTAACCCACTCCAGTATTCTTGCCTGGAGAATTCCATGGACAGAGAAGTCTGGTGGGCTCCAGGCCATGGGGTCGCAAAGAGTCAAAGATGACTGAGCGACTAACACTTTGACTTCACTTTTAAGGGCCATGAGAAGTTATCTTTTAGTTTGAATGCAATGGAGGGGCCTTCCCTGGTGGCACAATAGATGGGAACCTGCCTCCCAATGCAGGAGACATAGGTTCGATCTCTGGTTCAGGAAGCCACATGCATCAGAGCAACTAAGCCCACGTGCCACAACCACTGAACCTGTGCTCTAGAGTCCAGGAACCATAGCTACTGAGCCCATACAGCTAGAGCCCCTGCTCCACAATAAGAGAAGTTAATGACAGCGAGAAGCCTGCATGCAGCAACAAAGACCCAGTGCAACCAAAAATAAATACATTAAAAAAAATAAATGCAATGGGAAGCCACTGGACAGAGACATACTCTGATTTCCAGTTTTGTAGAATGTCACTTTTCCTGCCCTGGGGATATGAGATTGTTAGTGGGCAAGAGTGTGCTAATATGTTTGTTCACTATTAATACCATACTTGAGGACAGCTTCTTCAGCTGGACAGCCTAATGGACCTGCCAGCCTTCTGAAAGAGGGCACTTTTTAGTGTGTTTCTGGAACTGTTTGACTGCTGTTCTCTTGCAAAGATGGTGTATGTGATTTTCTTGTTCTTTGTCTTATCTGCTTATCCTTTCTGCAGTTTCACTCATTCCTTAACCAAGTACAATTTAATGCTATTTCAGGAGACTGAAGCTCATTTTATTTTTTTTTCCCCAGCATCTAGAACAGTAACCAAGAATATTGTTTGCAAGTCTAAACAAAGAAGAATTGTTTATGGAATTTGAGTGTTTTAATACTCTCTGATTCAGATGTTTTTGCTGGTGACAACAATTGCTGTGGTGATTAGTATTAGTCTGTTGTGCAGGAATATGTATTGTATTGTGAATATACTATGTTGTATACTTAAGGGATATTGAATCTGAACTCTCCTGTCACCTGCTGCTGTTGCTCCCCACCCCCCACCTCCACCCCAGTGCTGGTTTTGGTCAAATCGATATTTAAGAAACGAGGTGCTTTAATTAAATAGGTTAAAACTGATACAGTGACTTGCAGTCAATCTCTGGGTGAAGTGTATAAAAGGAGTTACTGATAGAAATTTAAGTGAAATGTCAGTAAAGCTTGTTTCTTCTTATACTCTTAAAAATGAAGACATTAGTATGAGACGTCACATGCAGTCTTACGTAATAGCAGCCAGTGCCTCTGCTCTGCTATGTGCTAAACCCAGTGTCTGTATCTGAGACTGGAGAGCAGGTGGAGCGGACTGGTTCCAGGCCACATGTGGTATTGGATCAGACCTGTGGTCGTTGTGAGGTCCAGAGTGGGCTTTGCTTAGGGAGATGGGACATTTTTGGAGGTTTTTGAGCAAAATAATGCTTGACTTGGGTTAAAGAAAAACCTTGAAAAATTTTTTCTATGGCATTGACGTTTTTGTTCTTTATTTTCTTGGAGCATTAAACTTTCATTTTTGTTGTTGTTTTTAGTCACTAAGTCACGTCTGACTCTGATCCCATGGACTGCAGCACACCAGACTCCTCTGTCCTCCCTCTGTCTCCTGGAATTTGCTCAATTCATGTCCATTAAGTTGGTGGTGCTATCAAACCATCTCATCCTCTGCCGCCTCTGTCTCCTTTTGCCTTCAATCTTCCCCAGCATCAGGGTCTTTTCCAGTGAGTTGGCTCTTCTCATCAGGTGTTCAAAGTATTGAAGCTTCAGCTTCAGCATTAGTCCTTCCAATGAATATTTAGGGTTGATTTCCTTTAGGACTGACTGGTTTGATCTCCTTGCAGTCCAAGAGACTCTCAAAAGAGTCTTCTCCAGCACCACAGTTCGAAAGCATCAGTTCTTCGGCGCTCAGCCTTCTTTATGGTCTAACTATTACATCCGTTCATGACTACTGAAAAAAACAAAATTTTGACTATGTGGACCTTTATTGGCAAGGTGATGTCTTTGCTTTTTCATAGGCTAAGTTTGTCATAGCTTTCCTTCTAAGGAGCAAGTTACATTTTAGCATGATTTAAAGAGAGAGTGTAGGATTCAATTAGTTATTTTACTTTAAAATCAACTTTGCGGTGTAATTTACGTATAGTAAAATATACTCATTCAAAAGAGTGTTGACAAATGTTCACACTCATGGCATTACCCACCACTCTCAATATATAGGGCGTTTCCATCACCCTCAAAAGCTCCTTCTTGCTGCTCTGCACCCCTCAGCCTCCACCCCAGGTGACCACTAGCTTGGTTTCTGTCCCTGTGGTTTGGTCTTTTTCTGTTCAAGACTTTCAGGTAAATGAAATCATATAGTATGTGTTCCTTTGTGTTTATCTCCCTTTGGCCAGCATATGTTTTTGAGATTGATCCATTGGTTCTGCATATTAATGGTTTATTTATTCCTTTTACAGGAAATCTTTTATGGGAGACCATCTGACCATCAGATAAATCTGTAATATTTCTAAAGATTTGGTGAAACTATGGGATGGCTGCTATCTTTCATTTTCAGTGTCTCTCCTGCTTTTTTTGTAATCCTAAAAATATATATGGTGTAAAATATCAAAACCACTTTTGCTGTTGTAGCATATCATTAATATAGAATTTTATTTTTTGTAGGTAACTCTAAATACCAATTTGATGTTAAAGACTTAAAAAAGCTTTCCAAGTAAAGTGATTCCAATCCGTTATAACTTGAACCTCAGTTAGAGAACATGTAGTTTAGGAAACTAACGCATTGAATAATGACAGCACGTAAATCTCATTTTGAATCATGTATTCTACTAGGTAAATAGCAATTTTTATAAAATCCAGGACATTTTCTTTTGATTAGAAAATGTTAGGTTATTTCTGAAATTTGAGAAAGAAATAAGCAACTCGAACAGCATTTCTTTACATAACTGTGGAGGGAACTACGACAGAAGGCTTATCTTTCTTCTTGCTCAGATGTTAATACTTCATTAGAGAAGGTTACAGGGTAGTTGAGCTCTGCCTCACCTTTGCTGTCTTCTGACTCATATTTCTCCTTCAGTCCTGGCTTTGCCTCTCCAGCTGTGTGAACTTGGGCAAGTCACTGCCTTCTCGGTGTTTGTTCTCACCTGTTAAATAGGGATAGCAGTGGTTCCCATCGCATGTGATTGTGGGCAAGAGTAAGCAAGTAATAAATGTGAAGCACTGAGGCTTTATCACATCTTGTCACGCCCCTGCTCCAAACCCTGCAGTGCCCCACGCTTTCCAAAGGCTGGTCTCTGAGGCTTGGTGGTGAAGGTGCTGCAGCACCTGCTGGCGGCCGCCTTTGCTTTCTCCTGGCTCACTCTGACCTGACTTCTTTCGGTTCGTAAACTTGGCAAAGCCTTTGTCTCCTCAGGATGTTTCTCTGGAATGCTTAGTCCTCCCACATGGCTCACTCTCATCTTTCAAGACCAAGTCTCTATCATCTTCTCTGAGATGTGCCTGCCTCACCCCCAGCTACCCTAACTAAAACAGAGTTCCCTCCTTATCTCTGATTATCACAGTCTTCTTTCACTGGTCCCAATGGGAACTCCCCATCAGTCTCCTGCATTAGCCAATGGGCAGGACCCCGCCTCCTCCTTGTTGCTTTCTGCGGTTCCTAGGGTAGCTGGTGCTGGCACGAGGGGCACCAATTGGACATCTGTTGGAAAAGTGGGAATTGCTGTGCTATTTCAGGTTTAACGGATGGGCAGTGGGCATTGGAGGGAGGGATCAGATACAGCATATTTTAAAGGCTCACCAGCAGTGTTTGACTGTTGACCTCCCTCTGTTCCCTGAACCTTTTCCTGGCCTTTCTGACACCATGCTCCTGGTGCCCCTCCTGCCTCTGGGATGTCTTCGTCTAGGTCTGCTCTGCTCCTTCGACCCTGAAACAGTGGTGTCCTGAGGGCTGGTCCTCACCATTCTCTTGCTCTCTGCTCCCTGGTCTCATCCACTTCCTTGGACTCCATTACCAGCTGAGTCCGTCTCCTCTTAAAGCCATCATGGCTCCGGTACCTCCTGGCACTTGACTGTCAGACGCTTGTTTGTTTGATCGCTCACAGTGACCACTGCTCTGAGCTAGGCATCTGTGCTCGGCTCTGGGTGTGAGGCAAGTGAAGCAGACCTGCCCTGTGTGTCTGGGACCTGTTTGCTAGAGAGACCATCAACCAGATCAGACTGTAAGTGTGTCAGAGTGTAGTGTGCAGTGAAAGGCAAGAGTGGGAAGCAGGCCTGATAGGGACCCTGCTGGGTAGGACTGTGGGGACAGCCTTCCTCTGGGTGGGGAGGGGCATACAGTGTACACACACACACACTCCCTTGGGAATCCCCAGGCCTTTGCTGAGATCGCAGCAGCCCCACCATCACACAGACACACACACACATACACACAGACACAGACACACACACATACTTGTTTTGGAATCCCCAAGCATTGCTGAGATGGTAGCAGTCCCACCATCTGGGGCTTAAAAGCAAAAGGTAAGAACTCTGTTTTCCTTGTCCATTCTTACAGGAGCCCAAATGGGACAAAAAGCTGTTGCCTTTAATATATCTCAGTTTGTTCTAGTCTCTTTTACTTGTTGTTCTTTAGTGATTAGCCATGAAACCTTTAAAAAAAGCCAAACCCTTGTGCCTGTAGAGGAACAGCCCCTCCCATCGTACTTAGGAAGTTGTAGGGGTGAGGGGGCCTGACTGTGTGGCTCCGGCCTCCCTTGATCCTCTTGTCACCACACACTCCTGTTCTCTGCCTCTTGGTCCTGAGCTAGGATGTGCCAGAAGGTCAGGGGTGGTCTTCCTTAGTCGAGCCATCCTCAAGATTTTTGTTTACGTCGATTATGTATTTAGATATTTCCCGTGAAATCGAAACAGGTTTTAGGGAGAAATAGATTCACAGGGAATTGTAAAAGTATTAATAGTAGAGCCTTGTGTGATCCTTTGCACTCAGCTTCCCTTGATGGTAACGTTTTTACTCCAGTGCAGTATCAACACCAGGGAATCAACATGGTCCGGTGATATTAGTCAGACTATAGGCCTTACTCATGACTCAGAATATTGAAAACACAAGGTTAAACAATCACACATTCCATTAGCCCGTGGAATGATGACATCATCATATGTCAAAGGCTCCAGAAAACTCCCCTGTACACACCTGAGAGTCAAAAAGGCAGGTGTGGTTATAAAAATGGCCCTGACCGTATGGATGCCCGAAAGGGACTTTCCAGGCATCTCCGGGTTGCAGTGATGGTTTAGTAGTGAAAATGTGGACACCTGTATGGGTTTACTTTGGCTCCATGACTCTGTGATATGGGAAAATTACTTGACCAGGCTCCTCTGAGGCATGGTGTTTGAGAGTCTTGCCCCTGAAGCCGACTGTTTGGGTTTGAATCCTAGCTTTGCCACTTACTGGCTGTGAGCACAGGCAGGTTTCAGTTTCATCTGTAAAATGTGTTATAACAGGACCCACAGCCGGGTGGTAGTGTAAAGATTACATGAGGTGCTGCAGAAAGAGCTTGGAATTGTGCCTGGTTAGTACCCTAAGTACTGTCAGTGTTTGCTGTGAATATGGTGAGGACTCTCTGAGGCCGTGTGTGGAAATTGCTTGGTAGCACAGAGCTTGGCCCAGAGGAAGGCGTGAGAGTCCTGTTCCCTGAGCAGCCGCCATCCAGCCTGGAAGGTCACCCTTGGTCAGAGGATGAGTATCAGAGGAAAGCATAGAGGACCTTTGAGAGGTTCTGCAGCAAAGTCAAAACTGGAGACTCCAAATACCTGTAAGGTTTTTTGTGTTAGGAAGCAGAGCAGGAGCAGTCCCTCTGCTGGTGGTCTTGAGGAAGAGGGCTGGGGCAGCTGTGTTAACCGTTGTGTCTTCCCTGCCAGCATGTGCCAGCACTTGGGAGGTGTTTGTTAGTGACCGAGTGATGGGCAGGATGCTTGTGGCCATTGATTGGGGCAGAGAGGGGATACTGACTTTCTTTCACTTTGAGAGAGGAATTTGTGACATAGAATGAAGGAGATCAGTTAATAGTTAATAACTACATAGCTTACTAACTTAATCTTACTATATTAAATCTGATACTGCCATTCCAGATCAGTTCACTGATAACTTGTTTCACTAAGTAGGGAATTCAAGAGTTCTTATGCTTTCTGTTACATAACAGGTAAGTAGAGAATCCTCAGAGTTTCTACTGTACTTGTCACAGTGATCAGTTTCAGAAATCTTTGAAATGGGCCTGGGCCTTGATTCTGGGCTATTTCAAATCCTAAAAGATGTTGCTATGAAAGTGCTGCACTCATTATACCAGAACATTGGAAAACTCAGCAGTGGCCACAGGACTGGAAAAGGTCAGTTTTCATTCCAATCCCAAAGAAAGACAGTGCCAAAGAATGCTCAAACTACCACACAATTGCACTCATCTCACATACTAGCAAAGTGATGCTCAAGATTTTCCAAGCCAGGCTTCAACAGTACGTGAACTGTGAACTTCCAGATGTTCAAGCTGGGTTTAGAAAAGACAGAGGAACCAGAGATCAAATTGCCAATATCTGTTGGATCATCAAAAAAGCAAGAGAGTTCCAGAAAAACATCTATTTCTGCTTTATTGACTATACCAAAGCCTTTGACTGTGTGGATCACAGCAAACTGGAAAATTCTTTGAGAGATGGGAATACCAGACCATCTTACCTGCCTCCTGAGAAATCTGTATGCAGGTGAAGAAGCAACAATTAGAACCGGTCATAAAACAACAGACTGGTTCCAAATCAGGAAAGGAGTACAGCAAGGGTGTATATTGTCATCCTGCTCATTTAACTTCTATGCAGAGCACATCATGAGAAATGCTGGACTGGATAAAGCACAAACTGGAATCAGCATTGCTGGGAGAAATATCAATAACCTCAGATATGCAGATGACAGCACCCTTATGACAGAAAGCGAAGAACTAGCAGAGACATTACTTTGCCGACTAAGGTCCGTCTAGTCAAGGCTATGGTTTTTCCAGTGGTCATGTATGGATGTGAGAGTTGGACTGTGAAGAAGGCAGAGCGCTGAAGAATTGATGCTTTTGAAGTGTGGTGTTGGAGAAGACTCTTGAGAGTCCCTTGGACTGCAAGGAGATCCAACCAGTCTATTCTGAAGGAGATCAGCCCTGGGATTTCTTTGGAAGGAATGATGCTAAAGCTTGGCCACCTCATGCGAAGAGTTGACTCATTGGAAAAGACTCTGATGCTGGGAGGGATTGGGGGCAGGAGGAGAAGGGGACGACCGAGGATGAGATGGCTGGATGGCATCACTGACTTGATGGACGTGAGTCTGAGTGAACTCCGGAGTTGGTGATGGACAGGGAGGCCTGGCGTGCTGCAATTCATGGGGTCGCAAAGAGTCAGCACGACTGAGCGACTGAACTGAACTGAACTGAAAGAGCCTCTTGATGAAAGTGAAAGAGGAGAGTGAAAAAGTTGGCTTAAAACTCAACCTTTAGAAAAGTAAGATCATGGCATCTGGTCCCATCAGTTCAGTTCAGTTCAGTCGCTTAGTCGTGTCCAACTCTTTGCACACTTCATGGCAAATAGATGGGGAAACAGTGGCTGACTTTATTTTTCTGGGTTCCAGAATCACTGCAGATGGTGACTGCAGCCATGAAATTAAAAGATGCTTGTTTCTTGGAAGAAAAACTATGACCAACCTAGACAGCATATTAAAAAGCAGAGACATTACTTTGCAAGCAAAGATCTGTCTACTTATAGCTATGGTTTTTCCAGTGGTCATGTATGGATGTGAGGTGGACTGTAAAGAAAGCTGAGCACTGAAGAATTGATGCTTTTGAACTGTGCTATTGGAGAAGACTCTTGAGAGTCCCTTGGACTGCAAGGAGATCCAACTAGTCCATCCTAAAGGAAATCAGTACTGAATATTCATTGAAAGGACTGATGCTGAAGCTGAAACTCCAATACTTTGGCCACCTGATGCAAAAAACTGACTCATTTGAAAAGACCCTGATGCTGGGAAAGATTGAAGGTGGGAGGAGAAGGGGATGACAAAGGATAAGATGGTTGGATGGCATCACTGACTTAATGGATATGAGTTTGATTAAGCTCTGAGAGTTGGTGATGGACAGTGAGGCCTAGTGTGTTGCAGTCCATCGGGTGACAAAGAGTTAGACACGACTGAGCGACTGAACTGAATTGAACTTGATTCTGGGACAGCAGAGTTGGGCCTCTGGGAGGCTGCTGGCCCGTCTGGAGGGAGGAGTGTGCAGCCTGGCCTCTGCCCCTCTCATTCTGTGTGATTCATGTCTCTCCAGTGGCATTACCCTGCGTCCCTCCCCTGCCACAGCTCTGGACATGTTGGTCTCTTTGCCTGTCTGATCCCTGAATTCACCACACTTATTCCTGTCTCAGCAAGGTCCTCTCCTGGCCTGTTTTTCCTGCATGTTGTCACCCAGTTTCCTTCCTGCTTCTCGAGAGGTCTCCCATGAGCACTTTGTCTGAAATACACCTTTTCCTTTCTCCCTTCACTGTGTCCTCTTCTCATTCTTGATTTCTCTTCAGAGCATCAATAGCTACCAAGCACTGTATATCTTTGTTTAATTTTGTCCATCTTCTTCACTAGAGTGACACAGTATTGAGGTATGTGTGATGCTTAAAACATTACCTGGCCCACAGAATGGACTTAGAAATCTTTTAATAAATCGAGACGCTTCAGTTTCTTTTAGAGAAAATCAACCTGAGATGTAGTCCCAGGCCTGTGATTCTTTAGTGTATGAACGAAGGTTACCCTGTTTTGATTATAGTATTACATGTAATATATATATAAAACCCCAGTTTCCCAATTATGGATATGTTGAGAAGTAAAATTTTCTTTTAAATATGCTTTTGTTCCAAAGGTTTACTTGTCAAATGATTGCTTGAAATTGAGAGCATGCCACATTTTCTGAAAAAGAATCCTTACATTGACCCAGAAATACCTATCTCAAATTCAGGCATGCATAGAGAAAATACTTTCAGATAGATGACTCAGCTGTGCTTTCCCAGCCTTCTTTTTTCTAAAAAGTTTAAAGTTAACTTGCAAGAATCACTTATTCATTCAAGTATATAAGTGACAAATGTTTCAGGTCTGCTGCTGAGTATTGAGAATGGAGCATGGAGTGAGGTGGATGCCATCTGTCTTCCCTGCAGTCTGATGGGGGAGGTACAGTAAACATAATTATACAAGCAGTTATTTAAAATTGTGATAAGAGCTATGAAGGAAAAACAAGGAAGGAGAGAGGATGGTTCTGTTTAGGCAAGCCATCCTACTTCCTCCTACTTCTGACTTCCTAAAAAATGTTCCCTGCAGTTTCTAGCAGTAGGCATCACAGTGGTGGTTCTGACAGCTGGAGAGGTGAGAGGAAGGCCCTGGAGCTGGCCAGTGTCTGGAAGGAGGTCCTCGGGTTTTAGTTGAGCCCTGTTGTATTGTGAAGGATATTAAAACAGGAAAAAAGCATTCCTCTTCTAACGAAAGGAGCCCAAATTAAAAATCATGGATTTGCTAAAGGCAAGTAAGTATGTATATGGGAATTTTTCTTGTTTATTTTTCCTTTGGTACTACTGCTGACGTCCTTTATATTCCCAGGTGTCTCAGAAATTTTAATATAGATGGTCTCCAACTTAGACTCAAGTTACAAATTTCCTGTGGGGATGACCATTCCTGCCTTAGGTTACCATCTCCTGTTGATATTTCTATGGAAATTTGGAGATTTTAGGGCAGAAGTTGTTAGATTGTATTTCAACAGAATCTTTTCCTTTTGAACTCTTTGCTTTACTGAGGTATAATTGACAAAACTGTAAGATACTTAAACTGTGTGTACATTGTGGTGGTTCGATATACCTACACATTGCAAAAGGATTCCTACTGTCCAGTTAATTAACATACCCATCAGCTTACATATTTCTCTTTTTCTTTCTTTTAGGGAGGAGGAGGGAGCATTTAAGTTCTACTCTCTTAGCAATTTCAGTTCTGTAATACAGTGCTATCAACCAGAGTCACCATGTTTTACATTAGGACCTCAAAGCCGATCTAGTAGAATTTTAACTGTAAACACCACAGTGGTTATGGGCTTGGGCTCTGGGGATAGACAGAGACTCAATTCCTATCCTTGAGCAGCTTGGACCACTTCCCTAAGCCTCAATTTCCTCTTCTGTGTGTGTGTGGTAGTGGGGCAGGGAGCTGGGAGGAGGCACTAACAGGGCCTTCCTGTTGGCCTGTCTGGAGTAAACTATCTTACACACAAGATGGTTAGCACAGTGCCTTGCACTGAGGCCCAAGGAAGTTCCAGTACACATTAAGTCTTTTAGTAGTTATCGTAATAGTGCCTGGAAGTATCAGTTTGAGTTAGCTGACACACTGTCTTTTCAAAGTTCCTGGGAAGGTTAGATGGTGTCACATCCTTTAAAGTCTTTTCTAGGGTTCACTCTGAAAAAGAGGAAGGAAATTCCCACTTACCATACTAACTGGCTATGTGCTAATGACTGTGGCTATGGCTTGTTAATATTGTTTAATTTATCCAAGTTAAAAATAATTATTATGTAGCATGGATATCAGTTACCAATGTAATACCTTTTCCCTCTTTTGAAAAATTTAGTCACATTTCCAAAATTCTGGTTTATAGATTAAAATTTTTTAAAAATGAGAGTACTGTATTTAGAAGTGAGAAATTTGTGTGCTAAATTTATTCACACTTTAGCTACTAAAAAATACCATAAGATCATTTTCTGGGGCAGTTTTGATATTCACATGTTTAGGAAGGTGTTGACCTTGTGCTTGGTGATACTGTCAGGACCAAGGCCTAATCAAGCAGGATGGAAGTGTGTGTGCTTCTGGAGTGCACACAACGTCACATCTGCCCTGTCCAGGGAACGATCCCCAGGCCTTACGTGCCCACTTTTGCACATTCCAACTCAAAATAGCAGAGTAGACTTGCACAATGACTTGCTTGTTGTTGTGGGACTACTTCTTTCCAAGCAACCTGTTGATATTTTTTTTAAGTTGAAATGCTAGGAATATAGAAATTTGAATGATACTCTCTTCTTGGCACGAAGCATTCTTAAAACTACAAGATCTTCATTGTGGGAAAATTAATCATTTTATCTTGGAGTTTGCTGCTTCCCTGCTGGCACAGAGAGACAGGAAAGAACCTGCCTGTGATACAGGAGATCTGGGTTTGGTCCCTGGATTGGGAAGATCCTCTGGACAAGGGAATGGCAACCCACTGCTGTATTCTTGCCTGGAGAATCCCATGGACAGAGGAGCCTGGCAGGCAACAGTCCCTGGAGTTGCCAGGAGTCGTACACGACTGAGTGACTTAAACTTCCACTTTGCTGTTTGCCTATGTTGGTTCCTTTGAAAGTCCTTCAGAAATATTTCCCTTTGTGAAGTAAAATAAAGAACATTCAGACTACAAAACCTATCATTCTTAGCAGGGTCGTGATCTGCACGTCGATTCTTTAGGGTCTATGTGGTGCCAGTTAATAGCCACCTGATTTTCCTTTGATTTGAAAGTTAGTTTTAGAATAACAGTCATGATCTATGAGTTGACTTGGTTCTCCCCTTTCTATTCCCTTAGATTTCTATTTTTTTTCTATTCCTTTAGGTACAAATCTAATAGAAATTTTATTTAATATTTACAATGAGTTTTCGCATATACTTAGTAATTTCTAAATTCTCTATTTCTCTGAGACTGTGTAATTTTGTGGAGGTGTTGCTGTTTAGTTACTTGGTATACGGTGATATAGTACTGTTTCCTGGAAAGGTCACACTTCCGTGGAGGGCCCCAAATAAATTGTAGTGTTCTTGCTGGAAATTGTCAAGCTTTTGTTGCTGGAAGAATGAAAGCATGGATAGGATGGGGTCCAGTTGGCTGGCATGGCCTTTACAGCATGTGCCAAAAGTGTTCACTTAAATAGGGAGTGTTAATTGTTTTTTTTAACATCCTGAGATGCTGATGGTAGTCTTTGATTTAAAAGTAAGCTTAAGATGTAATTTGCTACCAGATTAAAACAGTATGGTGCCAAAGGTTTACATATTTTTAAAATGGTCACAGGTGGCTGGAGCAAACGAAATGAACACAGACATGCTTGAAGGTTACAGTGGTTTCCTTTGGAGACTCACAAACAAGCAAAAAAGCACCTTCTGAAATGCTTGACATCATCGTTTTAGTCTGGCTTGCCAGCTTTAGGTTTCACTTACATTTTTGCATATTTGTTTATTGGACCGGAAAAAAAAGTCAAAACAGAACTGGGTTTTCTTCTTTTTGGTATTATCCTTCTGTTTCTTAACTTGCAGAACGCAGCTGAGCCTGTGGCAACCACGGAGACCCTGGCCGAGGTACCTGAACATGTGCTTCGAGGACTTCCGGAGGAAGTGAGGCTTTTCCCATCTGCTGTTGACAAAACTCGGATTGGTGAGTGCTAGGGTCAGGGGAGGAGAGGGCAGGGAGAGCGGGCTGTGGCCAGGCTTTCTCTGGGGGCATCTCAGGTGGGGAGCTCACTCCAAAAGCAACACATCTATACTCTTGGCTTGTTTTGAAGAGTTTGTTTCCCAGTTAAGAATCCAGGGTGGACAGGAACACCTTCACACGGACCCACCCTCCTACGTGACTCAGCCTGAGTGGCCCCTTCCTCTGAGTCTCCCCAGGGCTCTTCTTCCCGCAGAATGTATTGCTTCCGCCTCTGATTTCACTGTGATTTGAGTGTGATGATGGTATTGTATTTATTTCATTATTTTGTATTTGTTTTCATATCTATCACTTGCATTGATCGTGAGTGCCTTCATTTCTTATTTGTCTTTATGCCTCCAGTAACTGACGCTCTTCATGGGCCTCAGTGGGTATTTGAATGATGAGTGTGTCCCAATGCTTCTTCCTAGAATTTCTTGTTGAATATAGCCAAGCTTTTTTGTATTGAGTCTTGTTTTTGTGTTCTAATCTTTAGATAGAAGGCTAAGGAAATAAGTTACAAAAGTTAGAGTACAATCTTAGAAGAAATCATGTTTATGTCCTGTTTTCTTTTTTTAAAGATGTTCTTCTGATATTCTGATATATATGTGTGTGAATAAATTTTTAATAAATGCTTTTCCTAATTCTCGCTGAGAATTATTCAGTGAGTAATTTGTTCATGAAAGTGGTTGATTTTATCTCTCCACTAATTAGTTATTATCTGGGATATCAAATGGGATTCATAGCAGACTTACAGGTGGTGGAATTAGTTCATCATGGCTGAGCCACTGGCTGAGACCACAGCCTTCATCTGTACATGAGGAAATTGAGCCCAAAAGCCAAGGGAGCATGTTGAGAGCAGTGCTGTCAGGCACTGGGTCCATCGACTAGGGTGTCTCCTGCTTTTACCCACTGCTACTGCATCTTGTTTGCCTTATGGTCACTGTGAAGACTGTAGAAATACCCCTGAGAATACCACAAAGCAGCATACGTCTTGGTTGGTTTAAACTCTGAAGAGTGAGTTGTTTAAGCTTTCAGGAAACAGAGCAGAGAGCAAACAAACTTCAAAAACGTTTATTACAGGACACTATGTTTCTAACCATTTAAGGGTGTTTTTTCTTTTTTTTTTTTTTGACAATTTGAAATCTGTAGAAAAGGAGAAAGAGGAACTTTGCGTTTTTACTGCCTTCGATTTTTTTTCTCTTAATTTTGTGATTATCTCTTCTCCAAGTGTTTGTGATTATGCTATCTGGGTAATTTTACATGTAAAGATTAAAAAAAAACATAAGATAATTTTTCCTACTTATAAAACAATATAGATTCTTTACAGGCTATTAGGAGAATGCAGAAGACTGTTAAGAAGAAAAATAAAAATCCCATTTGAATACTTGATTTAATTTGATTTTCTGTGATCTCAGTTAACATTGTCTTGCTTTTAGGGTGACTAGTCTTTTCAGTATTTTGTGAAACTGAATTGCTTTTAGTGCTTTAGTCTTTAACCACAATGCATTGTGAAACTGTTGGTTTTATTTTCTAGGTGTCTGGGCCACGAAACCAATTTTAAAAGGCAAAAAGTTTGGGCCATTTGTCGGTGACAAGAAAAAAAGATCTCAGGTTAAGAATAATGTATACATGTGGGAGGTAAGAAATACTCCTTGTCCTTTGCTTATCAGAGTTCAGTACATTTTTAAAGGATTTGAAAGGATTTATTTTAAAGGATTTATCTTAGGATTTGACCTTCTGAAATTGATCAGTCAACTTAACATGTTCGTTAAAATAAAGAATATTTTTAACAGAAAATGTGTTTCCTTGGATACAGATTGCTGTTCACATTTGTAGTTTGAAAGTGCTTTGCTGTCCTCAACAATAAATGTCAAATTGGCGTTTTATTTGCCTTGTTCAGGTTGCTTTGAAGCTGAGAGTTTGGTCTGCCACTTTATAGGCTTGCAGACGAATGCCAGTAAAAGACACACCAAGGTAGCCACTAATATCAATAAAGTACAGTTAGGATCCTTTCTGTCATTTAGAAAGTAATCTCTGTGTTGCTGAAACATTCAGAGTTGGACATACTTAGCACACTGTGTATTTATATAGTTGTTGTTGTTTAGTCCCTAAGTAGTGTCCAGCTCTTTTGCTTCCTCATGGACTGTGGCCCACCAGGCTTCTCTGTCCATGGGATTTCCCAGGTGAGAATACTGGAGTGGGTTGGCATTTCCTTCTCCAGGGAGTTTCCCTGACCCAGGGATTGAACCTGCGTCTCCGGCATTGGCAGGTGATTCTTTACTACTGAGCCACCTAAGAAGCTGTGTTTGTATAGTGCTTTGACTTTTTAGAAAGGCTTTCATTCTGTTTGTTTCACATTCTCTCAATGATCTTGGAAGATGGGGAGCAGTCACACACTCCTTATGCAGGGAAGCTGTCTAGACCAGAGGGAGTGGCTCCCTTTGTGGGCACATGTTCGGAGGGTGTTGTCAGAGCAGAACCACAACCCCCATGTGTCCTGCTGCCTGACAGTAGGCAGTTAGAAATGTTTCATTGGTTTGGTGGCGCTGGTGTAGTCACTAAATTGTGTCCAACTCTTGCGACCTCATGGACCTGCCAAGCTCCTCTGTCCGTGAGATTTCCCAGGCAAGAGTACTGGAATGGGTTGCCGTTTCCTTCTCCAGGGTATCTTCCCCATTCAGGGGTTGAACTCGGTTGGATCGAGCCTAGGTTGGCTGTGTTGCAGTCCGTCTCCTGCATTGCAGCTGGATTCTTTGACCGACTGAGCCAGGGTTCAAATCCTGCCTTTGTGACCTGGGTAGGGCCCTTAACCTTTGGGCCCTAAAACCCTCCATTTAAAAATGGGGAGAATAAAAAAATAATCTCATGAAGAAAGCTGTGAAGATAAAATATCTTATTATTGTTTCTTAAAGAGTTGCCTATGAATTAAGCATTTCTATTAAATTTAATTCAGGTCAGCAGCCTCCATGAAACTCCTCAGGTTCTTATAGAACTCAGTGGCATGACTCCCCGCCAGAAAAGTTTTTTTGGTGGTGAGGAAAAGCATTCCTGTCAGATTGTCTTAGGTGGAAATCACATCTGTTTCACATGTAAACGTATAAAAGCCTAAAAATAAAATTCGCCTGGGAAATGTCTGGGGACAGTTTCAGTCAAGAAGTTCTGTGGTGTTTGTCCGTCTGTGGTATGTTGCTCTTTTCTCAGTGCTGTGAACAGTGTTTCTTGCCTTGAGAATTCTAACAGTTTCTCTCAGTAATTTTGAGAGTTTCTCTGAATCCCTTATAATAAATATAGTGATATTTAACCCAAGGGGACTTAGGAAATGATGATTTACCATGGGAGTAATTACTTTGTTATTTCACAACTTTCAAGTTAAAAGAGAGCTGTATTTGTAGAAAAAATGCCCAACCAAAAAAAAATTTAATTATTCAAGATAATGGCCAAATGCTTAAAAATGTCTGAACCACAAAATTATGTTCCAAAATAAACTGTTTTTAATTTTAGAAGTTTCACAAGGGAAACCAACAGACATGCTTTATCAGGTTAGCATTAATCCTGGCGAGGAACCAGAAAACACATACTCTAGTTCTGTGTGTATCTAAGGTTGAACAAATGTCATTAATATTGAACCTAAGTTTGTGGCACCTGCTTTACTTGACATAACAATTTGATATTGTTGGGCATTTTATATAAGTTACTAATAGTACCTTTTGTTAATTAGGTTTCATTTGCCTTGAAATTCTTAAAGTATGAATTCGTAGTAGCTTGTTTAAAAAGTATAATTTGGAGCCATGATTTATTAGATATTAGAGATTCAGTTTTTCCTGTTAACATCCCATTGTTAATTTAAGATACTTCTCCTTATGTTCTGCCATAGTTGGGAATCCTTACAACACTGCCAGTTCTTGTTAGTCAGGTTTAAAGATTTAGTTCTTGTCAAGGCTGGATTTTCTTCCCTGCAATTAAAAAATCTGGATGTCATTCAAATGGTTTCAACTCTGAGGTCTGTATTCCATATAGAAACCTCTAAACCTTTCTGCTCTGTTAAAATAGAAGTAGATATATTTGACATACACATGTGGAAGTATGTATTTGGCAAAGTATCGGAAGCAAAAATTATAATGTACATATTTCTTATAAAGAAAATAAAAATCCAGGTAAAATTTAGTGTTTCCCCATTAACTTATTCTAACTTTGGTGTTATCCTCTGACTTGCATCAGAATGCCTCCTCTTAATGTCACAGATACTGCTTATCATTAAAATCTCATTTGGCATTTGTTCTGCCATTAAAGCCCCTTAATACCAGTTTATCTTTTAGCAACCTGGTCTTTCGCCTCCACTAGAACTCCATTTTAAAGCTAATCTATGAGAAAGTGTTAAATTGGTTTTCTTGAGCCCTTGACTATCTTATGCAGCCTTCAGTCCTCTAAGTTTCCACTGAAAGCATGCTATTATATCAGAAATAACAGGAGAGAAACAGGAGAGTATCCTCAGGGTGAATGCATGGGACAGTCGGGTTCTGGAAAGAGGAGAGTACTCTGGTCAGTTCCTGGTGGGGAACTGCTGGCAGGCCAAATACTGGACTTCATGTACCCCCTCACCACCACACACACACACAGACACAGACACACACACACACACACACACACACACACACACACTGTTTCTAATGAATAGAACTT